>NW_027272569.1:0-585809 GCF_040938485.1 Diadema antillarum | reverse complement strand
GTAAAGGGGGGGGGGAGGGGTTGGGGCTCTCCCTTCATTTTTAAGGGGGGGGGGGCAGGTGCGCCTCAACCCCCCCCTCCCCCCACCCCCCCCCCCCCCCCCCCCCGATCCGCCGCTGGGTCGCCCATCTCGTCCGCAAACGGGATTCTGGGAAGGCACTTGTTATTGGCACAATGTCAAACATGTCAAATACTCCGCAGTATGGGGGCAACATGGATGGGTGTGGTCGTCATCTTTCAAAACTTTTTGTGGTCTTTCCAAACTTTTGTGGTCTCTCTAATGGAGTTACGAGATGACCTGGTAGTAGCAGAGGCGGACAGAATGGTAAATGTTTATCATTGTGTGTGTTTGCGCTGTGTGTCAGTCCTGTCTGCTGCCCATTTCATTCCCTTACTCATTACTTGTCTTCTTTGTTTCGAAAGAAGGGGGAGGAGGTCACCCTCCTCTTTCCTTGTGGGTTGTGGTCTCGCTAATGACGGGAGGAGGGTACTGGCGGGAAGAGAGGATAAAATGATGGATGTTTATTGTTTTGCGTGTATGTGTGTGTGTGTGTGTGTGTGTGTGTGTGTGTGTGTGTGTTTGTGCTTGTGTTGAATATTTCTTCGTCGAAATTTGCCGTTTGGTTTCCTTTCTCTTTCCTCCTTGCGTTTGGAAAAGGGGAGGACGAGGAGGAGGAGGAAGAGATGTCCACGTGTGGTGGGAGACGACCGCAGTAGGCCTACAGGGCCTCGGAAACGCTTTGTTTTCCTGTTCCGCCTTTTAGTTTCGCGAAATATTACGAGGTGTAGACAGAAGTAACATATTTCTGATTGGTTAATGGTCTTTGTTGAGAATAAACCCTAACCAGCGTAAGACTGGCAACAGACGACGTGTCATATCTCTGGAATCCAGATGAATAAATCTTCCTCAGTGACGTCGGGGACAGAAGAAAGAACTTCGAATCTTAAAGCAGAGCCATTAACATTGATTAAGGAACTTATTGAAATAATTATTGAAAACTTAGTTATATCTTACATAGGCTTATATTTCTATTTGTGTACATGTCTAATGTTGCTAGTGTTGTTTCTTAAGGTCTTATAGTAGATACGGGGGGGGGGGGGGGGGGGGGTGTTTAAATGAATTAGACGGTTGCGATTCCATATAGGATACCTGCTGCTACTGAGCTTTCCCACTCCACTGCTTTGAAGCTCAAATAAAGACGCGGCGCATGGTTAATTTCCCTGTTAGAACTATAATGAGCCTAGTGATACCTAGACGCCCACCTGCCTCTGATCGGCGAACGCCTTGGAAGAGACTACAGTGGTGATGTTAAGGAGAGGATGTATTGGAGTCTTTTTTCGCTCTCTCTCCTTTTTCTTCTTTTTTTTCTCTCAATGGTCGTCGAGTAATTATCACAGCGTGTGAGCCGTACTAGCCTTGGGTCCGTGAATTGAGATATGAATATTGAGTTGACCAGTTTTTTGAGTGATGGACAGACGGCATATTTAAAGGATGGTCCTCAGAGAGAGAGAGAGAGAGAGAGAGGGAGGGGGTGACAAACGAATGCACCTGCAGAGAAGGAGTATAAGGATGGTGAGAAGGAGAAGGAGAAGACAAAAAGGAGAGGAAAAGAAGGGAAACAAGACAGATAACAAATAATACAACTAGAAGTAAACAGGGAAGGGATCAGGAGAAGAGACAACAACAGCGAACTTATTAGAACAACACAAAACATCGTGTGCATAATGACACAAATAATAATGCACATTGGCAGCGACCAACCAAATCAATTTAATCTTAATGCAGTTTAGACCTCTATTTCGTCAACCAAAGTAGTTCCCGGTCACGTGTGTACAAGACCAGTGTCACCATCAAGCAAATTACTAAAATGACTTTGTTATTGCTGTTAACATTACGATTGCAGTTATTGTTTTCATTATCATTATATTTATCTTCATCATAACTCAAACTATTAAATTATCTATTCATTTGAGGAGTTTAATAGCAAAAGGAATTAACTCAATTCTTATCTTTATGAGAGACTCCTACATGTGTAAAATCGAGAAAATAATATAATACTAATAGTATTGGACGTCTTTTATCATAACTGCAGTGATCCTTAATTATTATGTAACAAGTATGGTATCACTTGAAAGATTGTACTTTACTTGATGACGGACCTTTCCTGAAATGTTGAAAATCTCTTTATCTTTTTTTTTTGACATTTTATGCTTGATTCTGCCTTTAATTGCCAATGATTCAGACTGCAAGTTAGACCTCGTCACGAGCGAATGCTTGCGGGGAATGATGTCTGGAACAGAATGTTGGAATCAATCAAAAATTTGAGTTACCAATCAAGGTTGAAATAATTACGCGACTGGTGACTGACGTCTCGCCAGAAACGCTGCAGGGTGATTAGAGAATATGTAGACAGAGAACAGAAATATTCAAAAAGCATTTGGATGTTGAAAAATGATACATGCCAATAATGTTCCCCTCCTCTCTTTCCGCATTCAGTATTTGATAAAAGAAGAGAAAAGGAAATAAATAATGAATAGAGCAGAGTTTGATTTCGCATCGCAGGAAAGTGACTCACATCTTTTTCAAAGGGAAAAGTTTATCTTTATTTCACAAAGGCAGTATAATGAATAAATGGTTACCACCTTATCTGCCCTTCATACATCTTGTCAATTCTCATTTCGCGGAACGGCGTTTCCTTGTTTGAGCGAGACAAAACGAACATGCCATCCTATTCCGCAAAAATTGACAAATGAGCGATGTTCTCTCTACATTATCCCATGGGGTATCACGGCGAGCTCCTTTGCTTCATGTCTAATGTACTGATTCGTTGGGTCCTTTACCCCCTTCACGGAGCTACGTGTAGCTCCATGCCCCCTTATACTATTTTCCTTGATAACCATGTTAGAACCATGGAGCTACTTACATGCTAGAACGGAGTTGGAGGAGAATTTACTTCAACGAGAACTTCATTTTGACGAAAGCACTCCCACAAAAGACTTTTGCTGGATAGAAAGTCTCGAGAAATCAGTCAGAACTATAGTATTAGAATTTCTGATATGAGTATTTAATGCATGAAAATTTATTTCTCTGGTATAGACTACAGATGACTCAAGTATTTTATCACTGCAATCACGCGACTGTTCATTACTCTTGGATTTATACCCTTTTCAATAATGAGTTATTTTACTCTTAAAAAAAATTGATGTGTCAGCGTGCCGTGTGGAAATTGTTTCCTTCATCACAATCGTGACAGACAGTTAAGTAAACGAAAAAAAAAAAGAGTCAATCAAAATCATACGTGATCATGTTTAACATTATAGGTCCTACATGCAACGTTTATGCTAAACTGCAAGACGTCAGTCATGTGTTCTGACGTTGATAGGTAATAACAACGGAATTCCGACGATGAGTGAGTGACACGATCATTCTTCGAAATGAAAATGTGACAAATGATCCGATGAGTTTTAATTGTGATCTGGATGTCACGTGGTTTTCCTTACTACAATGTAGTCTCTGAACGGACATGTGATTATGTCATGTGCTCATATCTCTTTCAATGTATTCGTGAAGAAGGCGCGCTCACTTTGTGTAAGATGGTCCTTTCCATACGAGAGAGGCATTATTGTTGTACTCAATATTAAAAGACAAACCCTAGCGCTTGAACAATTGGCCATTCTCTGCTTTCAGAACACAACGTTTTGATGTATACTTACAATCGCTATGTCAGATTTCTCAGGAGCTGAGTCGTGCGTACATGTACCACGAGGACTGGTCTCCCGTGGTTATCTCGTAGTTCTTTCGTAGTTTACTCGTAGCTCTCTCGTGTATGTCAATCTACATAGAGTATGCTGGCACTTTCTGAACAACACCTGTCGTTGAGGTCGCCTCACCTACAACGTTCTGTCAGTCATCGATTTATGACTACACAGACGAGTTTCAAACGCTGTCACTAATCACACCGTCCTTTGCTTGCGGGCACTGGGTAGTCTTGTATTATCCTCATGTGAAATTACAAGATATCAGACCAGTGACAACGAGTTAATTAGGCCAATCGCACTGCAATGAAGAATGGCTTGCGACGTGTGGAGGGCGCCACCATTGACCGTCAAAGCACAAATACCAAAATTTCTCCCTTGCTGTGGACTGTGACGTACAAAATGTGTAAAACCCTTGTAAAGCCAGGGAGGTGAAGATGTTCCTTTGCAGAACTGATATTTCAAAAGTGTTATCCGTCTTATCACTTTGGCTCATTTTGCTAAAGTCTATAAACTTGTTGCAACTTCGGTTTTTCTGTTGGACGTCTGCAATACTCATTTCTAGATTGTATCAGTACTTTATCTGAAACCTTAAAGGGAAGTGAGTAAAAATGGGGAAAAGAAACAAGAAAGGGGAAAAATGCAAGATGAAAAGTTCTCTCTTTTGTTCGCCTGTCGCCGCCGAGGGCGGATAAACCCGGAAGGACAGTGCCGAGGGAACGGCGCTCGAGTAGCGGCCGTCGCCGCCGCGGAAAGCAAACATTTCTGGCCGGAAAAATACACAGAATCGGCTGCGACTTTGACATTCTGACATCCAAAGAGGTCGGGACAGGAGAGTAGAAAGGGGAAGGCTGATGGGGGGGGGGGGGGGGGGGGATCGTGACGTTGAAGTATGACGTATGGAGGGGGAAAGGAAAGAAAGTTCCTAGCTTTTAGCTTTATGTCAAGGCTGTGTGCAACCTTCCCATAAAAAAGAAAATACCTCGCTCATTTGTTTTTCCCCCGTTAATCTGTCAAGATGATGGCTCGTTGTGCACCCTCCTTGCCGAAAAAAAAAGATAAGATGAAGGTGAAGAAAAGAATGAGGAGGAGAAGGGTGAGAAGGAAAATGAATTGGGGAAGATGAATGATCAAGAGGCGGTAGAGGGAAAATAATACCAGGAGTGGAATTTACAAGACGGACAGACAGCAGACAGACGGACAAACAAACATACTGCATGGAAAAAGAACGTTAATGGCTGGAAGAAGAGAAGAAAATATTGATGGATTTATTTAATTATTTGAAGAGCACAAATAAAGAGGGAGAGGAGGAAGTGGCGTGGGACGAAATGAAAATGAGGAAAGAGAATGAAGCTGGGAAAATCGGATTGCCGAGTGCATTGTATCATTTATATCTATAAGTTGCCATGTTAACACTTATCGTGCTTTGAACTATGGCGTTCACAGGTCATACACTTACGAAAGGACAATCACGTCTTACGCAGGAATCGGTCGGGAATAATTTGAAAAAGGGGTTAATAACTACCCTGATCTTTGTAAGATTAACATAATGCTGTCTTGTGTCATAAAATGCGCGATAGACTGCGAATATAGGACACAGACTGGCTCCCATCCCCCCAATCTGACTGGATGTACGTCTGGAATTGAGCCTAACTCGGGCTGAGATGTGACCCCTCGCTTAGTCACGTGTCAGAATGCAGTGCAGAAAACGTCGGGGATTTACCTGTCATCAAATGACAAATGCAGTTTATTTTACTAAGCCCCATCTCACGATGGGACGAAAAGTGTACTCAGCTGTTATTGCGAACCAGTTTCTCCGTCCTCGTCATATGTATACTTTTATTTTCAAATAGTATCGGACGCCAAAGTTCCCCCTGAAAAGGCAGGCCCGTTCAACTTTTGAGCTTCGTCGTAACCCCATGCTACGAGTGCCGATTGGCACAAGCAGCCCCATGCATGGTGTTAGACATGCACACTCTTCAAAGTCCATGGCACAGAACGGTTTAGAGTTCCGAATCGACCGAGTGGAGTAGGTAGCTGCATATCACAGTTCCCTCATTCATTATGATGACGTCAGCCGTAAATGTTAATTTGAAATAAATGTAAACTACCTAACTGAAAGTCACTAAAGCTTGAGAAGGATGAAATATAATTTGTTTTATGCTGTTTGCCTACGTGAGTAAGACCGACATCTTGATAATCATTTCTCATGATCATTTTTAATTGGACCTGAACCCTTCGACAGTAATGTGACATTAAACCCAGTAAAAATAATCACCTTAATCGGATAGTGATATTTGTTATAGATATTTTTAGAGTAGCAGCATAATTCCCGAACGTTTTGTATGATGGAGTTTTACGTTATCCACGCAGACGTCATTTTGCAGCTCATTTATCACGAAGGGAGAGCCACCGCATTTGTTTTAAAGAGTGTCTTTAAAAATTGGTTGACATGTGAAAAAGAATAAGTAAAGAAAAGCTTAATTTGGCTCAAAAAAACTGCAGGGGATGTATGGCGGCTAGCGTGCTTCACTCAGCGCCGATTTCAATCTTGCGCGGTTCCCCTCGCCCATAAATCACTCGGCCGAACCAAAGGTAAAAGTATGATGGCAAGCCGAGACATTTCAATTATTGTGATAATGAAGAAACGGAAATCATATGTCAGCCCAAGTCGGTCAGTCGAGGCGGCTGATTTGGGATGTCGCGAGCTGTTTTTAAGGTGACGGGGGGGGGGGGGGGATTTCCTCGCAGATGATGACTGAATATTTGTTTTCCCTCAGGACGCCCTCTCTGATTGGATTGAATTTTGATTAATCCTCTAAAAACCACAGTCTCAGATATTATGGCTTTGACGTTATCTTGTACAGACAAGCGTGGAAGTATAGCTCAATGAGACAAGTTTCTTATAGCATTGAGAGAGTTTAACAGTCGTGACTGCAGCGTGCATACTCGTTGCTTTAAAGGGATGATATAGATTTGGTTGAGATGGGGCTTCCTGTTTCGAACTTTTTGTGTGATAATGAGAAAATTCTTTAATATTAAGGAGCAAACAATACTATAACAAAAAATCAAATATTATAACACAAATTCAAAGTTAACTTAATGAAAATAATAGCTGATGTATCTAAATCAAAACGATGCTAATAAAACGTGGGACCCACCATTTATTAGGATCGCTTTGCTTTACTTTGTTTTTTGGATATCTCGGTCATTCAAAACTGATTTTCCTCTAATAAACGTTGATTTCCTCTGAAAATTTTGTGAACTTCATATTTCAGAAGTGGTTTTTAATTATCTCGCAAAAAAAGTTTAATCCTGAATCCTCATCTCAACAAAAACTATAGCACCCTTTCATGTGCAGTTGTTTGTGTTCGTAGGCCTATATGTTATTCCATGAGGAAAATGAAATTTCTGAAAACTTCCGATAATAATCAGATTAAACTCCATCCGTGTCGCATCAGGGGCATTGCGTGTAACCTCACTCCACACTTCATGATTTGTTCCAGTCAATGACGTCACCCGCTACTTTAAGTTCGAACACATTTTGATTAAGAAAATCTGTGCATTATTTTTTGCACAGACTTTTCTTTAAAAAAAATATCAAACAGGTCAATTGCATGTTTCTTGTGTAGCATGTGTAGTTTAAAAAGAAAACAAGGTCCTTACCTTTACACTATCACCCATGCTTGTATCGGTGCATTATTTCCATGTATCCTCTAGAAGAATGACTCTATCACTGCAAACTGCAAATGTGCAGTGTACTGGAGGTTTTTTTTGAAACTCCGCCCCTCCTGAAGCCCCGCCCCTTTTACTGAACGGTTCTTTACAAGACGACGAGTGATAATAATAGCTGAACAATGTACTTGTGGGCGAATGTTATTACTGCTCTGATGATATCCATGAATGGAGCATGCGCACGTGAAGAGTTTTAGAGCAACCGTGACACGACAACCAGCCGTTTGACAAGACTCTATAGGCGCGGTCAGACTGGCAAAAGATCGAGAAGTTTAAGATCGCAATCTCGAAGTTTTTCCAGTGTGACCGCAATCTTCCCGCGAAACTTCTCGCGAAACTTCTTGATCTGTTTGCGGGCGGTGTCTCCGAAGCGCGAGGCCATTGTCATGTACAGATGTGCATTGTTACGTCACAATCACTAGCCGTCGGATGGCGCAATCTTTCTTGTGCGCGTACCAATGGCACAAACTTCGCGATCTAAAACTTCTCGATCTTTTGCCAGTCTGACCTCGCATTATGTCGATGAATATTTGTCAAGACGCGTTTGTCACAGTGCCATACAGGAGACAGTACTCTTTCAGACTAGTGATTTCTCGTATGGATATACGACGTATGGACATGGAACGTTTTTGTATGTCTGAATGGCAGTATTTTGGTACCTCTTATGAATATCGATGGTTTGAGCATCGTTTCGGTGATTATGACATATTGTTATCATGTCTGAAAACTCTCATATCTCATAAGAAGGTTGGGCTTGTTTGCGAACAACCAAAAGAATCCAACGCAATGCCAAATCACGATGTATACAAAGCCCGCGCAAATTCCGCGCAAAGTTCGTACTGCGCAAGGGAGAGAATCATACATATTCATGAGCTTCTCATGAAAGAAGACAGTATGCGAAGTCTGATGCTGCCATCATTACGATAATCATTAACGTTACTGGATGTCCAAATGGTCTTGAATCAGCACGTCGTATGAATATGAGATAACTCGGTGTATCTAAAAGCGCCAGCGAGTGCAGTTGGAAAAGAAAAAAAAGCTACTCGTATCCTCATACGTGTATACCGCCTTGTCCGCAAATAGTCAGGTTTAACAACGAAATGTGTCAAATATCTCAGCCTTTAGGTGCAGACGAAAGGATACGAACCAAAAGGCCTCCTCACTTCTTGCTAAGATTTATTACTGAGAGAAGAAGAAAGAATCTTCCTTCATAGCTCCGTGGATTTATGCATGTTGCATGTTTCAACTCTGACCTCATGAACTTGCTGCGTATGACGTCACGGAGCTCTGGATATATTTACCTCAGTTCCAACCATTTGCCCTCGAGGAGTAACGCGCGCCGCTGAGCATTCGTCTCGCAGGCGGGTAAAAGTTGGCGATAGTGTAAATTCAATTTACCTTAAGTGTACACTGAAGGTAAAACTAGTTTATGAGTATGATTCCTCATGATCAACAATTTAGTATGTTGTATATAGCTCTATTACAATACAGATTTCCTTTAAACACAGAGGAAGGGGGGGGGGGGATTCCCAGAGAAGTGTAAAATACAACTTGACAATATTTAAATCAAACACTGTGCCATTAACTGACCACTGAACTTGCGACGTACATCTCAACATTTCATTACGTTGTGAAGTTCAGAAATAGTGCTTGTACGTGTTTAATACAACATTTAAATACATATTATACCCAAAGGACCTTTGTGAAGTGAAATAGGAATGAAACACTGTCTAAATTGCGATGCTATTGATAAACATCGGAATACATCTTATTCCTGAAGCCCCCCACCCCACCCTGCTCTGCCATCCTTTGAAATATGTCATTTTCTGAATTCAGTAAGTATCCCTTAAATAGGGCGAATTGAATTCATTTCTCATGCATCATGATGGGGGTATCATTATCCTGCCCCCTTACAACGTCTGACCAGTGGTCACTTTTACCTGCCGGGTTACATACGACCATCTTCGTATAGGATTGGTCCTATATGGAGACTGAGGTCAGCTTGTGGTGATGTACGCCCGAAGGCATCTATAGAGTTTTACACATTTCTGCTATTCAATGAAGTCAAAGATGTTTCCTCTTGGAGAAGGTGCACATTGGAATAGCTTGTTGTGGTTTGACGCTTAGACACACGTCATGTTGCCGTCAACTGTTGTCACTGGAGAAAAAAAGAAACAGTAAAAGAAGCAACTGAGAATAACAAGACAAAGAACAACAATACTCTTGTCTTTTTAAAACCGATTCACATTCCACAGTCCGAATACATCTTCATTCTTTGAGAGTGACTATTGTTTGCCTTTTTCCCCCAAAACGTCTAACTCCTTGAACAACTAGCCAAACTTTCACTATTTGAAAGAGAAGAGGCGAAGGTTGTAGTGGTCTGACGTAAACACTGGATGGTCAGCAAACAGATGGACAATACCGGACAGTACTTCTGGACATTGTATTTGCACTGGCTAAAATGTGGCGAGGCGATTTCCGGAGGAGCTCAAATTTGTTTTATTTTTTCCCTCTCTCTGGACTCCTTCTCGTCCTGTGCAAGGACAGTTTGGGGTTATTCGGGGCAAGGAAGTGGACAATTAGTCAAAATCCAAAAAAAAAAAAAAAAAAAAAAGTCTGTATTATATCCCGTCTACACTTTCTGTTGAATTAAAGAAAACACTGATTATTGGTTGCTGGAATTAAAGCTGCTATTGCCTCAATTACTACTACTTCTGCTATTCCCCAGTGATAATGGAATTTTTGAATACTTTTGATGATTATGATAATACGGACACGGCGATGGTGATGATGGTGATATTGATAATCGCGTACCTGCTAATTATTAAATGTTCTATCTCTTACATGGGAAGGACGGAGTTTCATTCAACCTTGCATGTGCTACTATTTTTTATTAACACCTGCTGCTAGTAATGCAACGGAGATAGGTGAAAATTTCTGTATTTGCATTGTTTTTCTTGCAGTTATTCCCATATTTCCTTGGTTTTAGGGTTGGCAGATGTAATTGTAATGGTTATGTTGTAATAAAGAAACTGAATATTAATGATATGAAAGCATGGTGCCAGTATATCTATGAATATGATGTAGGCCTTGAAGCGAAAAGAGGAGCCTTCTGGTCTACATATTTCATGGTCTGTAGTTTACAAGTCAATTCTACATCCAGATAGATGTAATTACCAAAAATGTTGTTTCGAGGTTTTTTATTTGTTGTTTTTTTTTTTCTGTCATACGGGGAAGATTCTCGAACCTGAGTCATCAACGATGCGTAAAGTTCCTCTTTAGATGAGTGTAGTTTTCGATTAAAACTGGAATTTGTTTCAAAGGGCAAGTTGGTTGACGAGAAATTAATCTATAAAAGTTTCTGTAACAGTGGTATAAACAGAAAGAACGATGATATCAAGAACACCTGTTGCGTTACCCAAATTTGTAGAACATCGGAAACAAACAAACGAATAAAATGCAAGTGACGTCTCTGCCACGTGATCATGTCGAATTTCTCTAAACCAATTCAGTCTATCAATCTTGTTTGATGTTTGTTTGTTTATTTTCGTTTTGCCATCTGTACAAGATGGCCGAATACCCAAAACTAAGTTACAGTAGCTGGTCTTTCGTGGGGTCAAGGTGCGAGTATTTGGGACGGACCACTTAGAATCGGGTTATCAGGTGGTTGTGCAGTCTGCTTTTTGCGACGAAAGAATATGAAGCGGGATCTTTTACGTGCAAAATTTGTGACTCTGTCACACACGGGCCCTCCATTTTATGTCCTATCCGAGGGCCATAGTATTTTGCCTCTAGTAGAGGGGACGGTATGATAACACACAACATTGCTCAGTGAGACTCCGTGATGGGATTCGGACCTCCGCCCCAACCTGATAATTAAAGACACAGTTGCATTGGGTAGCATGGGGTAACATGGTCCGGGTTTTTTTTTTTTTTTGCTATGGGGTGCCAAAAGAAAGAAACCATGTCTGGTTCGTTAAAAAAAAAAAAACAAAACAACAACAACAACAACAACAACAACAACAACAACAAAAACAAAAACAATCAAAATCACTAGCTGAAGATTTATTTTGTTACAAAGTCATTAGTGCGGAAATGATATTGTAACAGAACCAGACATGGTTTCTTTGGCGTACCATAGCGAAAGACCGGACAGTTGCCGTTACGGTGTTCGGTGTGCCGAGACCTTTAACAGACGGAAAACCCACAATTTCGGCATCCTCAACATTGTATGCTATATCATGATAATCATACGCGATACGCGATACGCGAAGAGGAACATCGTCTGATACATCCGTACCCCCTCAAGCCTATTCGAGGATTATGATTTCTGTTTTGTGTATAGTTGTTCAATGTTTTTCCACATGCAGTCCGTGATCAGACGATCATATGTATCACGCAACAGCCATTCCTTTCGCCTCCGGGCTACGAAGTTGCTTGGAGCCTAGATTCAATTATGGCAGCCCGCAGCGCGCAGTATGACTCGCCTTAGACTGTTATTGTAGCGAGACGCAGTATGTATTATAACTGTGGTAACATTCAACAATGTGTAGCACCTGTGTTCGATACAGGAGCACGTACGCGCGCACGGTGGTCCGCCGTCAAACTAGTTTTCTCGTCCAGGCTCTTTTATGCCAAAATCGGAAAAAAAAGAAAGAAATATCGCATTTTTCTGTAATACGATAGGCCCTATTTATAAAGAAAAAAAAAACAGTTAAAAGCAGGTTATCTTGTTGTTGTTTCTTATAATGGACAATTGTTATGTGTTCTACATTTTTGAAAAAAAAAGAGAGAAAAGATTATAACTGAAATATAAAAATGAAAGTGTGATGAAAGATACTTCGGAGTTTCCGGCACCCTAGAAAGAAGATTTTCGCAGTTGCACTTGCAAAAGTACATGGCTGCTATAATACCTCGCAGAAATGAGGGGCAATACACTTCAAACGACGTGACTTGAGTCTAGCGGTCGAGTGGGGTCTACGCCACCTGTTGCACGGCTATACCGATTGACACTATCACCCCTTGTCCAATGTGTTTAATGCGTTGTCGAGATGGGTAAGCCAGAAACAGCAGCGGAGCGGTGGAAATGTGGTATTTCGGAATTTCGGAAGCTTAAAGCGACATTCAACTCCTGTGATGTTTCAATTATTTGTTTGAAGTAAACATGGGAAACAAAGTGAATGTAGCAAATTTGGTGGAAGAAAGCGTCAGCAAATCAGAAACAAATGAACAGATAATACTTATCAGCTTCAACCATTTATGCAGATTATGTATACCGATGATGTCATTGTCTGACTATTTTTCTTTTATTCAAGCAAAGGCAAAAGAACTCAAGATCATAATATTTTTGTCACACTTTATGCGACTACAAGGAACTCAGCAAAACCATTTATCTTTCATAGCCAGGTGCCTCCGAAATCAGTCGTCTTCACTTTAAGTCAAAGTAATGTAAAAGTGTGTATTAAATTCTTTGGGGAACTTGTAAGCTATGACATCATAATCATCTAATTTTATTTTCATACTGTGATTGAAACGACTGTCATCGTTTCGTAGGATTGCTTTTTTTCAAAAATTGAAATCCCTTTCTCATTTTATGTCCCAATCCCATTTGCATACTATGGAACTTTACCACACTGTGTCATTTTACTGCTCGGAGATGTTTTTGACTGTAATGCATGTTTGTTTGTTTGTTTGTTTGTTTTTTAATTCATGGTGACGTATAACAGGAAAGTTATTTGAATATCCTTCTAGCATATCAGGTGTTTTGTTATATCAGGTCTCTTTATATCGAGTTTCCACAGTACTTGGTGAGAGCCTTGCCACCGTGTACACACGTCATAATGCAGGACTACCATGAGTGATAACACGTAACTTAGCTTACTGATACGATCAAATTGATAATAATGCTTGATGAACTATGTTGAAGTACATGTCACATGGACTATCATGATATCATCATATCTCGCAAGAGCGTTACACTCATACACACGTGACATGCATTTCTGAAATGTGCTTCGAACACATTTACAAGAACGTTGGAATCGAATGTATGGCAACAAGTTGAAAACATACGGAACCTTCGAGCACCGTTATACCAGAGCACATCTTTAATTCACTCTACGTCATCCGTGCTGTTGTTGTGATAAATTCTTTCTTTGGCTTAAAGGGGTGATATCGTTTTGTTTGAGAGGGCGCTTCAGTTTTTCACCTTTTTTTACGATGATGAGAAACCACTAATGATAATATGTGAAAGAGCATATGATTTTATAAGGAATTCAAATTTTATTTGATGAAATACGGTTTTGAAATGGCTGTTTACCCACACGGACCTAAAAAGAATTTCGCAGACCTTCATTCTTTTGTATTATTCTGTTTTGTTGTTTTACAAGTACATAGACCTATTCCTCGACTTGATACTGAGAGATGCTACGCAATTATTGTTCCTCATGCAAAATTTCTGTTTATAGTTATACACCTGTTTCGGACGGAATAATACATATTGAGCGAAAGATCATGTAACGCACTTGACGGGGTTCGAATCCGGGACCTTGCACTTTGAATCCCATCGCCTCATCCGCTCTATCACGGGTTAGCTTTCTGTCTACTTTGTGTATTTTGTTTGCAGATACATGTATTGTAAATACGAGCAGTAGCTGCTGTATAGTTCTCCGGTTTGCCACATCCTTTAGGACATACACAACAAGAAGCAGAAAGAAAGATGGAAATGCCTATGTGAATACGACACGCTGTGTAAATGATCTCCCCAGACAGAGTGACATTGGCATCAATTTTCATCCTGCGATGACAATCAAACCATTGTCAATTCGAACAGGAACACGAGTTCCACTGTAAAATAATGTGACGAAAGTGATCATTATCCCCCCGAAGATGATATCAATTATCCCAGAAAGAAAATCGAAATCAAAACAGCAAACTCTCAAGACGAGGAAGCGTGATATCATATCATAATTTATCGCTCTGATATAGTGAAATATGACTGAAAAACTAATATATCAGTTACTTTTACCACACGGAGAGAATAATGTGTTTCCTTTTATGCAGTTGCTGTCTCTTCTTTCTTAATTCTCTACTGTACACCGTAATAGGTATATTTTTGTTTCGTCTATGAACTTGTTTGAGTGTAGACCGTAACCTCCTACACAGTTAATAATCCGACAGTAAGCTCTGCGAAAGTTTGTATTCATTAATTCTCCTTCTTAGAATTCGAGGAATTTAAACACACATAAGAGTCTGCGTGCTATCTTTTAAAAAGAAATTACATGACCCAAGAGGACGCCCTTTCACCTCTCGGAAATAAAGTGCATTCAACGATATGTTTGTATCGTTGATGAGGTGTTTATAGCTCTTTCTCTAATAACATGCCCGATTCATTTCCTCATCTCATGTGTCGAAAAGAAGTGAATTTGCCGCATCAAACCACATCGTTTTGAAGAGAAGGACAGTCGGATGTGAGCGTCGCAAAGGGCCATAAATCCTGATGTTATGGCACGGTTTGTAATCGAAAGTTCTTTTTCTCCGCTTCCCGATTCGAATTGGTTAAATGGCGTGTTTTCCACTTTTATGGCCGTATCATAAATTCCTCCCGCGGTAGCCCCTTTGATGTCTGAGCAGTATTCGTACATCTGGTATGTGTGGTGGCGTCCCACTTTCTTCTTGCCGGTGATTGTGATTACACGTCGCCATGGCAACCACGCAGATGATGAAACAATGCGATTTCACCATACACGGAAACCAAGGAGGTGACATAAGCGATGTCACTCACAGCCTTGTATGGCCCGACCCACAGCTGATTATGGAATAGTTATTGTCTTTACTTTAGGAACGTTTAAATATTACCATATTACCAGTTAATGTACTGATGACATTTATTTCTTACTTGCTTGCTGAGGACTGGTAAATTGATCAATTCCGGCAAGGGAACTTTCGATTGTAGCTATGAATTTCATTAGTTAAAAGGGACAACTACTTCAAACCCACACTATAGTGGTGACACAAGTGCTATTAATCGACAGGGAAAACAAAACAGAACAAACAAAAACAAATGCAATCAGACAGAGAGACAAACAGACAGACATAACAAACTGCCCAGAGTGTGTTATTTCTGACCCTCCAGTCACCCCAATGCCATGAATATTTCACTGAAATATCATTTCGCCAGGAAACATTCATAAGCCTGGCCAGCACTTCGGAGACTTGTGCCCAATACATGCAGGTTATTAATTAAGTGTTTGGAGCCTACACCGGACAATCATGCTTGTGACATTACGGAAATATTAAAGCCAACATACCTACTTCCATATATTTTACACTATCTCAGCTTCATGTGGGCCTGCATGTTACTGGTGTTTCCTATATTGCGTAAGATACGAGATCATAAACAAAATATTGCTCATAAAATTTATGTTCCGTGGTTTCTACATACAGACTGGAAAAGTCATGTGGAAGGGACCGAATTTAATGTATGTTTTCCTTCCATTTACCAAAAAACAACAACAAATAAATAAAGCATTATGAAATAATAAATGAATTATTTCGGAAAAGGTGTATACTGACAATAGAATTTGTTCATAGGTCTATGAATATAGGGTCAGCATAATGCCAACAAAAATTGTAGCATTCTTTCAGAATTTTCCATGCATATAATCACGTTTCCGTAACTCAGTCAGAATTAAACTATAACTGTGATAAACGTTGTCTTTAATGAAAACACTTGTCGTTGGAAAAGCCGATGGAGAATTTCCCCTTCAGTTTGGAGAAGTCAGGCCCGCCGTTTGGCCCCCTTCCATAAGCCACAGACGGTGGTTATTAATTGCCAGCCGTACGTAGCGTACAGGTGCACACCAGGTACCACAGTGGGGAAAGAGTGACAATAATTAACTCATCTTATACTCTTCCGGCTCCTGAAAAATGTTATCAATAGAGCGCGCAGCCTTCATGTGCCACCTCTGCGTCACGCCAGCCGACATGCGGAGGACTCGTTGCGGGCGCTGTTACATAATAATCTTGAAAAAAAGGGGGGGGGGGGGGGGGCGGGGCCGGGAAATTTCGGTTGCTTGTAATGAATTGCTCCCGGTGAGTAAAAATGTCATCATTATCATGAGTGTCGCCCAGACTAATCCTATACGGCTCCTTGCTTGTGGCTGCGGCTTTGCTAATTACTACTCTATTAATGTCTCTGTTTTGCTTTGTTTTGCCTTGTTTTGGGGGTGGCGAAGTGAGAGATTTGTTTGTATGTGTGCGCGCGCGCGCGTATGTGTGTGTGTGTGTGTGTCTGTCTGTCTGATTACATTTGTAAACATTACGTGGATGTCAAGTGTCTCCTTAACCTTAAATGCGAAAGTTTACAATTATTGCTTGGGCTGTCTGCATAGATTACTCTGTGAGCCATCTCTCCGCGGAAGCAAACTGTGATGAAAAATCATGTCTATGTCGAATGCATGAAGACATTCAAATGATAAATCGCTACACGTGCACTGCAGTATCAAATTGAGAGAAAATACATTTTTTGTTTGTTTGTTTGTTTGTTTGTTTGTTTTGTTTTTTAACGAGGGAAATGTATAAACGGTTTTGGTGCAGCAGTTGTGGAAATTTCAACGTATCCCGGAAATGAGTCAATCTTCATGTTGTGCGAAATTGAAAGGATTTTGGGCAAACGTCTGAGTGAAGGCCGTAAAAGAAGATTGAATGAATCTGAAACATTTACATGTAGGCCCTATTTAGTTTATGTTCTTTTCACAAGTCGTAATTATTAATAAGAAACTCCTCTTTCCCATAATTAGGTGTGCTTCACATGTACATATATGAGACACACTCTTCAAATGAGCGGATTAAGAGTTCTAATAAATCAACAAATTCGATAAGAATGCGCTGAACGAATCAATTGTTATATCACGATTCTTACCACAGACTTTCAACTAACGTTGACTCTTTCCGTAGACTCTCAACCAAATGTTGAAAACACGACGGAGATATTAGGCCTAATCAATTGGTATACTGTTATGAATAGAATGGATCAAATAAAAACTCATGAGTATGATATATTCTCAACTTCTGTCGATATTATACCTTTAAGCTGTGTGCAACATTGAATACATTTTAATATTCTTTCTTATACACCCATCCACGTCCGTGGGTAAAGGCACGGCCACCACACACGTTATCAATAAAAATCGAAGATAAATTTTGGACATGGCATTTCAGTATTTATCTCTAGATGTTTTATAACCCAAGCAAACGAGCTCGTATCCCGGTCGTTAACACGATGCTATCACTTCAACGATAAGAATAATAAAAAAGATGTATAACTTTCCGTTTATTTTTATACTCATCGGATCGGCTGCAAAGGAAAACGACATATATGTGTGTATATATAAATGATATATCAACCACAATGTTGTGCCCACTGAGTTTTATTGGCAGTTTGCGTGATGTGATGCTTCGTAACCAGTTAACTTTGGTGAGTGCTCGTGTATGTTTCTGACCATTATATTCCTAGGAAAAAAAAGATCATAATTCTAGATAGTAAGGACTCAAGGTATATGAATAGAGGCGTGGGAGAAACTGCAATAAGCATACATACTTAAGGGATTACACATTCACTTATGACAACTTGCATCATATGAATTTTACTAGTTATATGAGCTGCATCCATGCTTCGTATAGTAAACTTTAAGAGAATTAAGTGCGCAAGATATAAGTCATTCAAAATCATAATGTGAGTTACGAATGTATTTAGATTGACGATCGTATGTTCTATATTATAGTGTGTTGTCTCGCATCCCGTATGGAACAATAATCTCATGACATCTCGTGATATTGTACTGATGCTTGTATAGAAATGTCAGATACATGTTGCTTATTAATAACATGCAATACTTTGCCAGTTACTTCTTTCCGTGTGTCAAAGTTGAGCAGTGCTGCTAGCTAATTCCGCTTGAAGCATTTTTTTGTGTTTCTCTTGATTGATAAAAAGCCACAATATTTGTGAAGCCCTTATATCATGAAAGCGTCTCTAAGTGTTGTTCCACTGTCTCTGCATGTGCACCCCCTTCCCGTTTCTTGGGGCAACCAGTCTCACAATATGAGGAGTTCATTTGCAAAAGGGGCTAGATCCACTTTAAGTACTTTAGAGAAAAACTGGTTTCTTTGTGAGAACTTGTACACAAGTGTATGGAAAATCAAAATCTAATTTTGCTATAATTTCTATTCAAATGTTTGTCTGGAGTTGACATTTTCACTGTAACTAACTCAAATGGAATTCTGTGCAGTGATGCTAATAACTCAATTTTGATCAAAACTGGATCTAACCCCTTTTGCAAATGAGCTCTTCACATGTGGAGGATTCAGAGTAAGACTAGCGCATGACCAACTTTTACTCACAAAACGTATGAATCACAAGAGTTTGGACTCTTTGACTACCCGATGTTCGGTTTGTTTACCAGATGTTTACAGGACTCTAGCCGGGATTATCCTCCTCACAAATAATTGTCTTGCAGTATTTATCTCGTTGTCTTCTCCCCACCTTGTCTTGCACTTGAACCTCGCGCCCTCGACCCCGAAAGCAATTCGACCTGAAAGGTCAAAGGTTAACAAGACCACACTTTTCAACCCCATCTAACCCCTATAGCCTTCGAATAGTAGACATGGATCATGGGAATGTGAAAAAACTCCGATGTAGATAGGGACGAGCATGAATATTATCAACACAGTTTCGATCTGTCGAAATCAATTTCGTGAAAAATCCGTACACTTTCGACTTTGAAAACCATTCGCCTCACATCCGCCTCACAAGAAATAGTGTGTATTTACACGATTTCTCAACATGGCCGTACTTTTCTTCTTTTACTCGTGAGGAGTGTGTTGAGACTTTTTTTTTTCATGAGCAGGGGACTGCGTGAGAAAGACTAACGTGATCGTTTCGGATGTACCTCGAGCGCACTGCTGTGTGTGAAGTGTTTATGTCTGGACCGAGCGCATCTGTTTGTATAAGGCACGACACCAGTGTTTCTTTGCGCTGTCTTCCTGAGGCCCTACGGAAAAATAGTTCATATTTATACAACAATTTCCAAACCGCTAGGGACAAGAATATATCGCACAACGATGCTCAGACGGACAATAATGCACCCATGGGACGTATTTCCTCCTTGTTCGAGATGATTCCACTTGTGTCCGTTTGAGACGTTCCATTGTTGCCCCATCATAAATACTGCCATGTCATATTTCGCGATGTTTTACTGTAGGCCTACATATGCCGAAAGACATGATACTGCCTTTCATTTGTATACAAGTTCAACTTCGAGAGATGGAGACTAGACAGAGAGAGAGAGAGAGAGAGAGAGAGAGAGAGAGAGAAAGAAAGAAATGAGAAGAAAATTGATTGAAATTATTGCTGTCGATGTCATTACCAAGTTAATTTTACGAATACAATGCAATATGTTTTGTAATTGCACATAGTAATATGGAAATATGTTCAGCTATTTTAGAAGGGTATTCTTGTCAACTGGAAGTCGCTTTGATAATCGTTTAAATATTTACCTTTTTGTATGAGGAAGTTTATTCTCTATCTCAGATTTTTATTGGCTCAAATTGACATAGATTGCAGCAGTTTTGACATAAACATGTTCACGCAAGTAAACTACATCATCCCATTTTTAAAACCATATATCCCATTTTTTCCATTATTTATCCCATATTTTTAACCGGATAGTAGTGCGCCCCCTTCCTCCCTGCTGAAAACAATAACCAAGGCAAAAAGGTTTCGTGCAGAAGTCGCATTGTGTAAAATAGGTGCATAGGATATATGTGAGAGTTTCCCAGTGTCTTCACTATAGTATCATCATACATATGATCTCCAAATATAATTGAAACTTTATTGTGCAATTATACTTCTTGTTATATTTACCCGAAAAAACAAACAAAAACAAAACCTTTGTTGACTTTCATTTTCTTTTCGCATTAGGAGGGTGACTCATTTCTTTTTGTTTTTTTTATTCATTGTTTTCACTTTAAATTAACATACATTATGGCTAAGTTTCTGTAGATATTTCACGATGTTACGATGTTGACTGTTGTTTGTAGGGAAACGTGTATCATTCTCATCTTCCGATTGTCTGTCATGTATTTGTTTTTGTCACAAACCATCACTTTACTCAGCTTTACATTAAACTGTTACTTCGCGTACTACAATTCATATTGTTCTAAAACATTTAAAATCACATGTTTGTAAAAAGCAAAATAGAATTAAATATCATACAAAACGTCTTCTGTATTCGTAAAGTAGAAGTTTATTACACTGTACACCAGCTTTCCGTGGATTCTTCGTCGTTACATGTTTTTCTGTTCCTTTTTTAAAACATAAATCAGACTAGAGCTCGAAGGGGAAAAAAAAAGAATATGAAGAGACTGTCTTACGGTGATATTCCTTGAACTTACCAGGTTTTTCTGGACGATCGTCTTACAACAGTTATAGCTGAGATTGACTCAAAAAGAAAATGATAGGTATCATAACAGGCCTAGATGAATCGATAAAAGAACAGATAAAGAAACGAATATATTAATCAACCAAGCAATCGATCAACCAATGATTTGATAGATAAAGTCGGTTTACCTTTAACTCAAATTCTCTTGATCCACATACCTCTCCGCCCTCGGAATTTTCAGGACATAACAGTTGTGGTTCTCTCCGTCGGGGGAATTCTAGCGGCACGCAACCTTGATGCATCGGGGGACCAGCCGGCTGGCTAGCGTGACTCGAATGCGATGGACAAACAGCAGATCTCGAAGAAAAGATAATATCATTTTGGGCAGCTGGTATGCGCGATATTCTACAACATGTTCCCCCGCCGTGTTGAAGTTCGTATGCTTCTCCTGTCTTGTGAAAATGAATAACCAAAAATAAAACAAACAAACAAACAAAACTAAACAAAAAATCCTATAACACAAACAATAACAGAGAAACAAACATTACAACCAAACCAACGTAGGGAGACGGAATGTTTTAGCAACATAAAGTAACTTTCCCAACTCCTCACAAGTCAACAATACCAATTGTTTTGTGAACGAATGATACACGCATTGAGAACCATTAGCATGATTAGTATAATCAACTCGACATCACCTACCAGGCAATTAAAGGAAACCTCCGGATGATTTTCAGATTTTTACATTTGAACAACTATAAATTAGTTGGACTGAGGACAGAGTTTCAGAATTTGTGATAATGGGATGAAGAATAAGACTATTTTCAAAATGTAGAACAAATTGCAATGAACAAGGATGATGACATGGCAGAGTCACCATAAGAATGCATGAGTTGGGGCTCAAGGAAGCTGAACAAAAGAAGAAGGCATGCACAGATTATACACAGGTGAACTCGCAAGCAAGCGGTATTGTGATGAAATTACACTGCTACATTTTTGAAATCTGTGAACCTCCTATGTCATCATCCTTGTTCAGTGTAATTTGTTTGAGGTTTTTCAAAGTATTGTTTCTCTGCTCAAGAACCACAATAAAGGCCCCAAATGTATACATGGAGTTGTTGATTTATGTAATACATGATGTGAAATTATGAAAATCGTATGGAATGTCCCTTAAAGACATGTAGGCCTAGCTATCCCTTTACATCCACGTGCCCTACAAAATAGAGCGGCAAATAATACAAGGACTTGAATGTATAATAGTAGTCTTCCACCACTAAACCCATTGCCTACGGCATCCAAGAGAGTCACGTGCAATGTCAGTGAGAATGTCCTAAACTCGGACGGAAATGGCTTAGATTTTCTCACGTGGAACGTCATCACATACTTACAACATGAACCCGTGCTTATCGCATACATGTATTTTGTGTGGAAAAGCATGTATAGTTATCATTGCACTGATGTCGGTGATTACACTGAGAGTGTATTCTACGTTCATACGCACCTGTACATCCTATGACGTCACTCTAATGCGACTTCTACCTGAGACCTTGTACTATAAACCGACACGAGTCGACGCTTCGCTGGTCATTCACACTTGAGCCTAATGTAATCGTCTAATTCCCAGATCGAAAGCTCACACGAACTCATGCGTTGACCTCGAAGTGATAAGCTTTAAAATTTGTCATCAAACGTCCTCTGCAAATGAAAATGACCAAGCTTGCACGATCGCTAGGAGCGGGCATGGTCGGGCTACTAGGCTCGAGCATGAACGCCCGGTGATGATGAGTGGTTTCAAACAGTGCGAGATCTCAGGTGTAAATCTCAGTAATCTGACGTCATAGTAGGTACAGTTGTATGGAGTGTGCCCTGCGTCATAAAGACTGAAGAGCACTGTACACGAAATATGAGATGGGCTGGACTTTGCAGTTATAGGATTTATGCTACAAAGACACTGTAGGGGCAGCAATCAGATGCTTGTAATAAAACAAAACAAAACAAAACAAAAAACCTGTATGTAAGATGCCTCCGAAGGACTTCATTGTAATCATGATGGTAATGATAATTACTTTGACTCGCAGGCTTCATCGCTGTCGAGATTCTGAATGTCTCTATTTCGAGAGTCAGTCCCAGTTACCGTCAACATTGAACCACAACAAAAGTTATAAGAGCGCTTCATGTTCATAATGGTAAACTACGGGTAGCTGTCACACGCGCACATAGCCCGTCATTATGTCACTGTATATATGTGAATGCATGAAATATTCTACACACAATATCTTTAGAAAATGAAACTAGGTAGGCCTACATGTGTACTTATGTCAGGACGGTACAAGTGCACCTATGGGTACAGGTGTGCCAATGTACTGTTATATCAGAAAGTGATATGTGTGTGTGTGTGTGTGTGTGTGTGTGTGTGTGTGTGTGTGTGTGTGTGTGTGTGTGTGTGTGTGTGTGTGTGCGTGTGTATGTGCGTGTGTATGGCCGGAGAGAGAGAGAACGAAAGGGAGACAGTAAAATGTTCTAGCTTCTATGCTGTGTCATTTGCGGGAAAAGTATTCTGAAAAATATTTAGGAAATTAGAGTTAGCAGCCCCAATTACAGCGGAATAGCCGTCTCGTGTGGGGACGATCGTTTGTCGGAATGTCAGCACGGAAGGCCGCCTTTTACTCATCTTCCATTCTCAGTCTGCATTCCCCGATATGATGACGATTAACCCATGCCTTCCCACTGGCACTTGTGAAATAGTACAGAGCATACCATTTTAAGAGGTATTCAAAGTTTATTTAATGAAAATCGGGTTTGGAATGACTGAAACATCCAAAAACAAAGTAAAACAAAGCGACCGTAATAGAATGTGGGTCCCACACTTTATTAGAATCGCTCTGTTTTGGATATCTCAGCCATTTCAAAACCAATTTTCATCAAATAAACGTTGAATTCCTCATGGAATTACATGCTCTTTTATATTTCATGAGAGGTTTCTCATAATATCACCAGAAAAATGTTAGAAGCCTGAAATTAGGTCTCAACCAAAACTGTACAATCCCTTTAATGTAGTTCAGATTATTGAGTATCTGGGTTTTGGTCATAAGGGATGTAATAATGATGGCAGAGCCCCAGCCTCTGGGAATACACTGTCGGCATACATGGCACCATCTGTAAATGATACGATATGAATTATTACTATAATAACAATCTCCATTTGGGAATTTCTCCCAACCGCCCTGATTTCACTCATCCTCAAGGAAATAGCCAATATTTGGATTAAACCACCTTGTTATATGAGAAAAATGATTCGGCATTTGTGTCAATTCCCATTCATCACAATGATGAGAAAGCATTAGGGATATGATAGCTGTGTATAATACACCGGACGCATCATTGTACAGGACAGAGAGTCCGTAACAAAGTTCGGAAATCATCGAGTTACAGTTTGTCATCTGTCGAAGAAATGTTGGCTGCTACATTAATTTGATTTGTAATCTGATTCAACGTCACTATTTTATTGTCCGCGTAGAATCGTGAGTACGTCGTGCTGTGAATCCCGTGTTTGGGATTCCTCAGTCGCAGAATGAAAAGAAGAAAGAAACAACATCACCAACACCAAAACAAAGCGAATGTACTTCCGTAAGTCATGCTGAAAACTATCGCATGTGGGAAGAAAATATCAATCGCCTTTTACCTGCGAGCGCAGTGCGGTAACAGAAATACGCCCAGCTTTGAATGACTTGTTTTATAACATTCGCTATGACAATTGTCCCGTGTTATACGTGAAAAATGGGCAGAGAGGGTAACATGTTTAGTGCGAGACTGGATAATACCTTTTTGACAATGAGGCGCTTCATGAGGTTGTTTAATGGAACGTCTTCAGCTTACTGAGGGGCGGGCCATGAGGAGAACGAAAGCGCAGCATGCCATGATTCATCCATTTTCAGGTTTATAATATAGGCCTATAAGTTTGTATCTTATTCAGGCCTATTAGAAATCTCCTTTCTCTTCTTTAACATGTTCTTTTTTTAATTTTTTTTCTGCTTATCTTCCTCTCTTTTTCGTCTTCTTTTCTTCTCCCTTTCTTCTTCTCCCTGACTTTTTCTTCTGCTTCATCTTCTTCTTCTTCTGTTTGCGATCTAGTAACAATCTACTAGATTCTTCTGTTCTTATCAAATGATTATTATTTCACAACTTGAAATCAGGTTTGCGTGCGTGAAATGTTGCTGTGTCTTGCAATCTTCGGGCAAGTTGGGTGGCTGACACGTAATGCATTGAATGGACCTATGATCAAGCAAATCAATTTTATGAATTGCTCATTACAAATTTTGTTTCTGGAAAACCAACCCGATTTCCAGTGGGTTACTTTCGAGATGACAACAACTGCTGGAAGTACAACAAGATTTCCCAGTATCGGAATTGTATGGTTGTGTACGGATTAGACTGGAATTTGACTGGATCTTCAGAGCAAAAATATCAAATTTTGATACAGTTAGATAACCGGCCTGTCTGAAAAGTTTTATGCAGGTCTATGAGGATTCGGTAATGAGAGGAGAGTTGTTACGGGAGATGGCAAATTTCGGAACTATTACAAATATGTCTGGCAGACTCCAGCGATAGACCTTGTCGACAGCCTTTCGCTTGACACTTTCGATTCGTATCAGAGTTTCTGAAACCTCGCCAATACAAGTCGCTCGTCATATTTTGACCTGGAAATGCCTTTGGCTGTGACGTAGTCTAGTGTTCGAGATCCGTGTTGAATTTGCCTGCATATTAAGAGCTGTTAAGCAGTGACTACTCAATTGTGGTATACTATAAATTGACAAACGGTCTTGGCAGCATTATATATGTAGGCAATATTCTGTGCCACTGACATACTTTCCATGTTCACAGTGTCTATTAAATGCTGATGTGCCTTTAACATTTTGGAATGTTCAAGGAGGCAAAAACTCGAGCATCTCTGTTTCAAATGAATAATTCCACCAGACGTTTAGCCAAATGTATACCGTTCAGAGTATTTTGTAAGTTATTTCCAATATTACATTGAAGAGGAAGATATACACCCTGTACCGCATTGCCTTCTTCCAATGTAGTAGGACTCACAAACATGAAAAGGAAAGTGTTCAAGACAGCTATAGCGTCATTTTGGTACGTATTGAATTCAGACTAACATCACACCTAAGAAACTAAACTGCATATTGCTCTGAGTAAGTAAGCCCTAGTAAGTGGCTTACTTTGTGATTTCTTAATTCTGATTTGAAATCTATTTAACAAACTACCAGAGGGTTTTTTCCTCTCTTTTTGAATCTCGTAATTGACTGATTTATCTTTCTTTGTAATAAACATATACCTGTAGTGTGTAAATCCACAGAAAAAAAAATAGTTGATCGTGATCTGTTGGACTGATCGGACCTTATGTCTGAAGTATCATGAATTTTGTCTGGGAGTTTAGTTGAGTCAATTGATTTCTAAAGTATTGGGAGAAGGGGGAAGAGGAGGAAAAGGGAAAGGAAAGAGGAGAAAGAGAAAAAGGGAGGAGAAGGAGGTGGAAGAGAAGGGGAGGATTAGTACAAGGAGGAGGAGGTGGAGGGAAGGTGGAGCTCAGGAGTGAACGATGAAAAAAAGTATGAGAAAGAGGAAAAGGAGACGAAGAAAGGGGCAAAAAAGAAGAAGAAGAAGGAGAGGAGGAGGAGGAGGAGAAGGAGGAGGATGAAGCGATGATGGTACTTTTGGTTGAGGTCGACAGATAAATTTTCAAACGGACAGGCGGACAAAGGGTGCGTGATAAGGACGGAAGCGTTCCAAGTAGTCACGTACTCACTTCGAGACATCGCACGAAGGGCATGTCAAGACATTTCAACTTTTCCTTCCTTGATATCAACTTATGACATCCCCTGCCCCCCTCTCACCGAAACACATCCTCTAAGGATGGCCATGATGGCTGAAACAAACTGCATCCAGTGAGGGGAAGGCAGGAGCCGCCTTGCTCGCGGCTCATCATCCGTAATCAGTAATGGGCTGAGATTGGAGAGGACAAAATATTGGCGTCTCCTCTCAAGTCTCTATCTCTCGATGTAACCGATGCGACATTTAGTGATCTCCCCTCGACTTTCTATAGGTACTTGTCTCCGTTTCCGACGAATTTGCTTCCCTGAAAAAGTGGCAGCTGTCTTCGTCTGGAAGTTTCTATATCCACCAGAGTCTTCGGAAAGAGTTTTATTATGTGTTTTAAACGTCTCTACTGAACTCAATCTACGAGAAGACATTTCCATATACATAATTAAAATTCTAATCTTTTTTGAAATTCTCTTTAAAAATGCAAACAACAACCATGAGAATATCAATTAGTTAGTGTGATGACAGCAGCCCGAATCTAGAAGCCTCAAGAACAAGGATCGATTTATAGTCTCCTGCATCACGAAATCCCATTCATTGCCATTAGGTATGGTAACAACAAGATAAGAATGTTTACAAAAAAAAAACAATTTTGTTTTCTTAACCCAGCTGGAAGACGTAATAGCTGCTTTCATGTTACATGACACAACACATGTCTTTATGTTAGTTTCTCAAACTTGAACCTCACATTGAATATGGTGTCCAAATTTGGGTGACGGAAAAGTGAGATATGATTGTGTGTCAAAAGTACTACTTTCTATCCATGTATAGATCGCAATAAAACCGACAAGGCTTGCAATTTACTTTGTTGTTTCTTTTCTCCTTAAAGCTGAACTTTGTATTGAAATTTAAATTCCGGACAGAAGACTGACGGCTCAATAAATGTATGTTTCTATAGTTCCATACATCAATATTCTTTGATACTTACGATTCCTCTTCTCTCCCTCGTCATCTTTCGTTTGTTCATCTGCGTATTCCATGAGACAGATCATGTTGCAAAATGACGTATAGATGTTTACCTTTGTTAACCTAAATCTGTATTTGCTTGTTTCATAATCCGTTTTGTTTTGTTTTTTGTTTTCTAACAAAAGAATGTACACTATATACACCTATGACAGTGATGTCAAGACGTTCATTATATAATTATAGTTGTTTCATACTTTCTACTTGCCTTTTTCTCGTCACAGTCTTGGGTGAGCGGTACATGACTCTCTTCACACAATGCCGCAACGACAGCACGCCCGAGGTTCTGAGACAGAAATTCTGCACTTCTGATTTCGGTGAGAACTTTTCTCTTTACTTTTATGTCTTAACCCGTTTAAGACTAGTCCCTAACATAGTCAGACTGGACGTCTATAAAGAATGAGTGCCATAGCATATTTGACCCGTCGTTAACGGGTTAATAGGACACCATTATTGTTCCCCAGTCAGATAGCGGTCAACTTTAAAGGACAAGTTCACCTTCATAAACATAAGGATTGAGAGAATGTAGCAATATTAGTAGAACACATCATTGAAAGTTTGAGGAAAATCGGACAATCCGTTCAAAAGTTATGAATTTTTGAAGTTTTTGTGCAGTAACCGCTGGATGAGAAGACTACTGCAGTGTGTGAAAAACTTAGATGTCACATGCGTACAACAATATAAGGAAAATATAAAGAGAATTTCACAAAATTTCATCTTATGAAAAAAAGTACACATTCCCCCGACTCGTTACCGACAAATGTTATGGGTAATATTATTCCCCCTGCCTTTAGAAAGAGGCAAGTCAAATGCTCTTTTATTATGCGAAAAAAGTGAAAATATGTTGAATTTTCTTTATATTTTCTTTATACTGTTGTACGCATATGACTCACAAGCTGTAGTAGTCTCCTCATCCAGCGGTTCCAAAACAAAAATTTTAAAAATTCATAACTTTTGCATCGATTGACCAATTTTCCTCAAACTTTCACTGTTGTGTTCTACTAATATTGTTGCATTCTCTCAATCGTTATGTTTATGAAGGTGAACTTGTCCTTTGAATTAACCAGTTCACATATTAGTTTGTCGCATATGTTGAAGTTGTAATAGGAAGGAACATTTCTAATATCAATCAGTGCTATCAATACTATTATTATTAGCTATTTTTGTGTACAGTTGATCAATATGATACCACGCTCATACCCACTTCTATCAAACGAAGCATAAAAATTGTATTCGCTGTTGCCGTGGCTATGCTTGGGGAAAAAAAAAAAGTTCCAGAATCATGCTAGTCCCATCACCTGCACCAGCCACATCATTCCCCGTGCATTTACCTCCTCATATCGTATTGTATTCTGGGTATAAATCACTTTCGTTTTCAAGTTGGTGGAGAAACTTTGTTTTAAAAATGCACATTATCGTGAATACACTCCGTTTGCAATTGCTGCACATAACAGCCAGCGAGCAGGTTGGAATTGATTGCAACACAAGGTGGCGCTGTTGAGAGTCAAGACAGCCTGCGCTAAAGCCCCAAAGTGCCCAAAGTGAACGCAATAGATTTACACCGTCACTTCTTTGAGAAGTGATCGCTTGGTCCGAGAATCAATGATTTTTTTTTTTTTTGAAGAAGGTGATCCTCGGAGGGTTTAGCCTGTGATTTATCAATATTCTCGTAGACAATGGAAACTTCTACACGCAAAAGCATGATGTAGCAACACGATCTTGCAAAGGGAAGCTAAGAAAGAGGCCACTTTCATGCAGTCTTTGTAAAGATAAAACACACACACCTATCCATGGGCACTCAGAATGTTACGCATTCTGTTTGTTTTGTTTCATTTTCCCTTGTTTGTTTGTGCAAGATATTCCGACTGATACTTAGACTTATTTTTTGATAACAATACATCGACAGTAGCGACTGAAGGGGAATTTAGAGAAGCAAAGATTACGAAACGTGACATAATGGCAGAAAAAGAAAAAAAAGGAAGAAAAGAGAACAATGAATGAAATTAGTCGGAGATGTTTATCCTATAGGCCTATGTGGTGTACAATTAGATTATAATGTAAAATATGCTAATATTCACCGTCGAAGAAAAGAGCTGAATGCATACAAGTTTAATATTACAATGAAAGTATAATTATTACAATTCAAGAAGTAATATCAAAAAGAATATTGAATAAAAATGGTTGAAGCATAAAGATGGCATATTCTACCGCCATCACGTCCTCGTTTCTGGTGATTGTATCGCTATCTGTGAGAAATGTTATTGATTTTTTTTTAAATTATAGGTCCTATTTTAAATCATGCATTTACATAGATCATGACACAGGCCGCTCTTTGACCCTTTGATAATATTGTTTGACGTAATGTTGAACTCTTATGCTTCTGCAAACCAGCAGGGTTGATAAAAGTGTGCTGCTACCTTTAAAGTGCAGAATTAGGATTTGCTGAATGCTGAGCATTTTGCAGTGGAAGCTCTGTGGAGGTGAATTGTTATCACAACAAACAGCGGCACCACTACGGTATTCAGTAATCAAAACAAGAACTCATAACCATGGAGATTTAGTACCCATTTTAGCGGATTTATCTGCAAAAATAGGCAATTATCGCCCCAGTCTCTGACCCAAATTCGCTCCCGTGATAGCTCGTTTGATCAACGAGCTTTGTTCGCTGTTGTCTGGGGGCAAAAACAATGTTTTCGCATAGTCTCGCCATAGTAGCTTTAGAGATTTTCGATAATATCATATGCCAGCGAAAAATGGCCTGGGTCTAGCGAACAGACTTTCCTAATTGTTCTCATACTTAGTGTGCCAAATCTAATGTTAATAGGAAAGTCTGGTTTAACATCGAAGGTAAGCGTGGTATCTTTTAGTACATGAGAGTGTAAAGTTTCAATCAGTCAAGGCTAAAGGTATCATGGAAAGATTGCATCACGGATTACGATAACGGAGTTACCATGACATTTCATCCTAACATGCAAAACATTTGCTGAATAGAGGGTATAGAATATCATCTTGCGGCAATTCGTATGAAATAGTAATATTCTAATAGCATTGCTATTTCATTGACTCAAGTTTATAATCACTTTGTATAGGAATTACAAATGTAATGTGAATAGTGATCAATGTTAGAAAGTCAATTCATTGTTGTAGAACTAGTAATTGACGTTTTCTTTTCTTTTGGATTTTAGGAGCGATGGGGTATACATAAAGGCCGTATGAGACATGATATGGAGACATTTTATTTGGATAAATGACGTGTCTGTGCAGATCCGAAAAAAAAAGAAAAGAGAAGGCATTTTTATTTTCATTGATTTCGTGGGATTATTGTATTTTGTCATCTGAGGGACATATTCAAACAACAAACGTCTATTTAATCCGTTTTCCGTGATGTAAAGGAAACGACGAACGAACGTCAATATCACAATTCAACAGATCGACGACTGACAGTGGACGGTGTCTCTCTACAGTCTTTTAAAACCGTCACCCAAATATGCAATATTTCCTAAACATATTTCCGATTTAATGGATTCTGACCACTTTTCGTTCTCGTAAAAAAAAAAAAAAAAAAAACACAAAAAAAAACGTGTATAAAAAGTCTGTAGGAGAAGACTAGTTGTTGTACTTTGGGGGTAAGTTGTTTCAAGATGACAACTGAGGGCGAAAACAGGGAGAAGACGTCATATAAACAAGCACATGAAATATATAGGGCACGGATATACCGCAGAAATAATATTCCGAAAAGGGATGGCGTGATTTAATTGTTGTTGTTTGATTTAGCTTTGCGTCTCTGGATTTTTCCGGGTATTTCGGTAAAGATGAATGCCAAGGCTGGGGAAGAATGGATTTCAATGTAAACGAATGAAAATTAATAGTTCCCAGATGGTATTATTTCTCTGGTCGTGTTTTTTTTTCCGACATACATTTTGCACCTGTCCCTAGTTCTCGTTTTTGTTTTACCTTAACCCATCCCATTCATGAACCTGTGAGCTTGTGTTTTAAGTCTATGGGGATTTCAGAATCCAGTATAGAACGGGTTAATTGAACCGAATCGTTTTTCTGTGGGAAGCGAATTTTGCTTTATAGTTATGAACCGTCACCGTTTACGCTTAACGAATGCAAAATTAAATGTTAAAGACTGTAATAGTTATGTAAATGCAGATGGGTAATTGGTATGGATGAAGTTCTGAACCTAAGATCCGACATTACTAAACTGTCTCCCCTAAACATGAGGCACATTAATTACACATCAGTGGAGTCTGTAATGCGATATTATCTTTTTGATGATTGTTGATTCCGTTTTTATGTGAAAATTGAATTTTTGTTTGATATGTTTTCTTATACACGCATACAGATTATGAAAATGATAGTAATATCCGTTTCTATAAACTGAATGTTATCATTATTATAGTTGATATAATGATCAAAAACATGATTATCTGAGAAACCCCCTGTTTAAATTTCAGAGTTTAATATAATTTCAGAATTCGACTCTGCGCTTCATACAGGATACAGGGCTTTGCGTCCAGTCCTAAATTTCAGCATTGGAACTATGTAACATTCAAAATGTTTTAATTTTGTCTCTGTGCGTACAAATATCATTTTTTCATTACTGTATCACTCCGTGTAAACTTACTTTTTATGAATAAGATTCATATTATTTCTTTGATAGGTTTTCCTTTGCAAATAAAGTGTTTAAGTTATAAAGAGTCTCTAAGAGTCCAAGCACCAGCAGCAAATTTCGAAAATCAATGAGTAACGAAATTTGTGAGGATTGCATGGTGACCGGCGATATATGAGTTAGAGAGATGTTGCTTGAAGAAATTTTAGTTTTGTTCTGCGTTATGTTATTTTGTTTGTCTCAAATTTAGTCACATTACTGTCATTATCATAAGTATTATTATTCATATTATTTTATCATATCTTATTACATATTATCATCATTGTTGTTATCATTACCATTATCATGATTACTTTTATAATTATTATTTTAATTGCTATCAGAAAGCAGAAGTGACAGGTCAACGTCCTTTGCTTCTTCTTCCCACACTGAATTTATGTGATGATTTGTACGTAGTGCATTTTTTAATATTGCACTGATAGGCCCTATGCTGTTTCGTTATATTTTGTTATTGTTATTTTTTGTTTTGTTTTGTTCTGTATTTTTTTTTAATAAAGATGAGGTAATAAATGAAATGATATGAAGAAAGGCGGAGGGAAAGACTATTCTGCTCGAAGGAACGAAACAGTTTCAGCTGCAGCAAATCGATATAGCGCCCTCTACAGACTGCTAAGAACGACACGATCAAAACTGACTGATTCCCTCCTCCTCCTCCCCCCCCCCCCCCCCCCCCCACCGCCCCACGTCAATGGTTGTGTGTCTGAAGAGGGTAGGGAGGGCCGGCTTTGATATTCGAGTGCTTTTAGTGCACGATATTTCTGTCCGGGACAGTGCTTTGGGTGCATTTGTATTATGTTGTGTGTGTGTGTGTGTGTTTTTTTTTCGATACATTTTATGTCTTCCACAGCAAGGAATGTCATTAACCTTCATTTCCATTCTCTTCTCTTGCTCTCTGCAGTTTTAAAGATGAAGTTCAAGAAAGTGCGAACAAGCAAGACTGACGGGAAGAAATACCTTGGCGACACAAATCCCAAAAAGATGGAGGTGCTGAAACAAGGTAGCCTGAAGAATAAAGACCTGAAGCGGCTAACGTTCTATGTACGTGAAGGTGCCAACTGTCGCTGTGACATGCTGGAGAATAGCCGGAACTACCAACTTATCATGGGCCATCGGGATCGCAACAACCCCAAGAAGCTTTTCATTCACTTCGTACACAGCTGGGAGAAGACACGTGACTTCCGGCGCGCCATCAAAACCTTTGAAGACCCCGACGGTTGCGCCGACTTAGCCGAGATGACAGAGAACGCGAGCGAAGGTCGACGACACGAGCCAACCGTAGATGCGGACGCGTCTGATCTTGACGCAGTTGAGGCCGACGACCCTCATGCAGCTGCTGGGACGCAGAACGCTCAAACGGCCTCCATAACTGAGCTGACCAACGCGCCACCACGTGAGGGCGTGCCAACAAACGCGGAGCAGGTCATGTCAGACGAGACGCCGCCGACGCCAAGGCGGAGAAAAAATGGCGCGAGGCGTGATAGGCGCCGCGAGCGAGGAGGTCGGGACAGGGAAAGGAATGGCCCCAGGAAATCCCGCGCCCGCCGGGAGCGGTATGTTCCCGTCAAAAGTGGCGGGCAGTTTTGAGGTCTCTTTTTAGGCCTTTGCTAAACGGTAACATTACTTACAAGGTGTGTCCGTCCATGGAGGATACATGTATTTGATGCAAGCACACTGCTATCATGCTCGCGGGATGTATACGACTCTGTACGAAATCCAGTCCGTTGTTCTAGCGATGGGGCACGTCGTCGCGGCTGAAGACGCACAGTGTCGGACGCTGGGTGCATGGGCACCGGACAACTGACTAGCCCGCCCTCAGCGTCATCATGTGATTACATCTTTAATAAGCGGAATCTGACATACTTTTCGTCGTCGTTACTTCCGTTCTTTAAAGTAACTTAAAACGATAATGATTTATTCTTCTATTATCAGTACAACTAATTGCTTCTCTCTCTGAACAAGCTTTTCTTGCAAGACAATGTTTATAATCTAGACAATCATTAAGTGTAAGACGTAATGTGTAATGCACAATGATATTTTAGGCGAAACAATCCTAAGATTGAGGTTATAATAATGAAAATCGAACATAACATTGCGTGTCATTCCTGAAAAAAAGAAGTACCTAAGATATCGCACAAAGTATGTCCTTGAAGATTTTTGCTCTTTTCTTTCCTTCATTATCTGAGATTGCTGAAGATACTGCATTTAAGTCTTTGATGTTACTTGTAAGGAGTTAACACAGGGGAACAAACGCTGGGAGATTTCTTTCGAGCAAAATTTACACGATGGCATTGAGCCTTAATGGAGAGGTTGTCCTTCCCAATGTAATCCTTATCCATTATTGCATTTTTAGAATATTATAATTTATTGACAGCAAGATCAAGGAAAAAGCAAACATTATAACGTTTATAGTTACTGCCTTTTGGAACTAATATTCACAGCAAATCCTGCTGTCCCATACTAATGCATGTTTAAATAAAATGCTGATATTTCGTAAACAAAGAACCAGAGACAGAAGAATTTATCATCTCTGACGTGTATGATATCGATGACATGAATGATGAAATCATTCGTTTTGCTAAATATCGCAAGCAAGCCACTAGTGTCAGTTCACTAAAACATTGATATATCTTAAAAATATTCAGATGTAATTATTATGTAAATACATATCGAAAAGTTGTATTTCAGAGATAAACTTTTGATAGCTCCACGCAGTCTTTGCTGAACCGTTTAGTTGAGACGGCGGGGTTAAAAGAAATCGCGGGACATTTCGTAGCAGTTTAAAGGTCTACCGGACCGGGGAAAGAGGCTCAACTGTGCCGTTGGTTTATTTCTGGCATTCGGTCTTTTTCATCGCAGTTATTGTTTTGCTTTCGTTTGTTTACTTTATGTGGCATTTTAATTTGAAAGGAGATTATTATGCCGTCTAAGTGTTGCTTTTCAGCATGCGTTTTAATCTACAGCCTTACGAAAAGACGATAACAGATGATAATGTGATGACGGTACTCTGGATTGTAACAAAGTTTATGTATGCATTTTTAAGTGTAAATACATAGTCGTATACCGCAGCGATTTCGTATTATAGGAGGAAATTACTACGTGCTTCTTTTCTAAGAAACGTATGGTAAAACCATACCATGATATTTTGTACCTATTTTGTATTCACTTGTCTATGTAAAAAGTTTATGTGACATATAAGAAAGCAATGGGAAGGATGGAGGTATTGAAAGCATGAAAAGTTGAATTTGTTATTTTTTGCAGGTCTGCGTTTCCATGGTAATTATTACCGTTGAGAATTGAATATAATACCTTAATTTCTCAGCAGTTCAGTGTGGGCTTTCTCGCAATGTTATTCTTCGATGCTTTATTCGTTTATTTTCAAGTTCATTTTCTCTGCAAAAAAGCAGCCGTAGCTAAAGGATCTCATTCTAGATTTGTTTCCCCTTTACTTTGGATTGATTTGTTCTGACGATCTTATGTTCTATTAAAGTTTATTTCAAATCGGCATTTCGCAAAAAAAAAAGTGAGATATTGAATACGTATAATAGGAACGACTCTCGACTCTATATTCATCATAACTCAAACTACACTTAACGGTGGCGGTAGTTGCTGTCATAATGAGGTTGAAAGGTGTAAGCCTTGTGTTACACACGACTCTTGAAGATGTACACGTGTATTGTCTTGTGTATCCTAATTTCATGTACAATAGTATACACCCGACATCTGCTTACGTTTCACCTGTTGACACCAGTGTTGTCGCCTGGTTTTATTTCTAATACACGCGATGTCCCTTACGACTTTTGTAAAGGTGTAGAAAAATTCTCATCAAGCGTGTAGTTAAAGGGATAGTACAGTATTGGTGGAGATGAGAATTTTGCTTTTAAGTTTTTGCGAGATACCAAGAAAACACTGAAGATATAGTACAGAGCATACCATTTTAAGAGGAATTCAAAGTTTATTTGATGAAAATCGGGTTTGGAATGACTGAAACATCCAAAAACAAAGTAAAACAAAGATATCGTAATAAAGTGTGGGTTCCACACTTTATAAGAATCACTCTTTTTTGGATATCTCAGCCATTTCAAAACCATTTTTCATCAAATAAACGATGAATTTGTTATAGAATTACATGCTCTTTCATACTTCATAAGAGGTTTCTTATTATCTCACCAGAAAATGTTAGAAACCTGAAATTAGGTCTCAACCAAAACTGTACGGCCCCTTTAAACTCAATAGTCCAGAAACACCAAAGAATGTTAGTTTCCATCCAATCTCTTAATGTTATGTTTTCCCTCATTCGATGTTACAATGTGATTCGACAAGGAAAAGTACTTATAACCATTGTTTGATACTATGCAAATTGAAAATACGTGTAGCGTTTATGTTCGCTTAGAACACTTATATTGCATTGGACTTGTGTATTTTCTTGCGTTTTTATTCTTTTCTGTGTTTTTTTTTTCTTCAGTTTGTTCAAGTGACTATAACGTCGTGTCAGCCTTACTGTGTATCACGTAAAGTAATAACATGACAACCGATTGTATTCTTCTCACGAGATATGACCGCTGTCAATAGTGACAAAAAACCCCGAAATATTGGAAGATCGCGCCTTCAGGCCGAGAGGTGGCGCCATTTAAACTCGCAAAAGAATGAGCACTGCTGAGTGTCACATTTATTGATCTCGCCAAACCAGGTTCATTTCCAGTCCGGCCGACCGGTAGACTACTCCTTGATGTTTGCACTCAGCCTGCTGGCTTTGTTGGCGATGGAGTTCACGCCCAGAAATCAAGGGTGATTAATCAGAAACACATCGGCGCTTTAATGTCTGGAAATGTAAATGGACCCCTTTTCTTTATTCTACACGCCCATAATGCTCGTGTAACCCTCATCATTAGTATGACTCATGTGCTCACGCTGAATGATTGCGTTGATATAATTTTGATCACGTTTTTTTCACGATCACATTTGTAAAGCTCAACTGTTATCGACTTTGTTGTGCATTGACTCGACGGCTGCCGTAACTTTGTGTGTTCAATGTAGACTAGATGTACATAATAACACTTTACACACCAAATAAAGATAGATCTGGAAAATGCAAATCGTCCGAAGTAAGCTGGTCTTTTCTCGAGTTTCCTTCTAGTTGTTGTTGTTTTTCCATAGGACGTGTCTCCAACGAATCATTCTATCTATATATCTATCTATCTATCTATCTATCTATCTACGTATCTATCTATCTATCTATGAGTCTCTGGTCTGATATTCTGGTATTTATTTATCTATTCAGTTACTTATCTATCCTATCAATTGCATTCATCTTGTACTATCTGTTTTTTTTTCTATCTATCTCTGTCTGTTTCTCAATTTCTGTTTCAATGTTTGCTTGTTTGTTTGTTTATTTATCTTTATATTTATCTATTTATCCTATTAATAAATGAATGAAGCTCATGTTCCGGTTAATGTTTGCTTTGAACATAAAAGTTAATGACACTTTGAAGAGCAGTCTCAGTTTCTTTGTAGTTCCCAACACTATAACGAAGTAGAGATCATTGTCTTCAATATTGCTAATCATTTTTAGTGGTAATGGTAGAATAAGCCGAGAGTATGGCGCATTAATGTGCTTAATCCCCAAAACACCTCTAAGAGCCACCACAGTTCGATGCATTCTATACGTACATTTTATTTATGTTTAGTGAAAAAAAAAGTAAAGCAAAACGAGAATATAATGACGAATGCACCCTAAAGGGAAGATAAAATTTTGGTTGAGATGGGAATTCAGGTTTCTAACTTTTATGCGAGTTAATTAGAAACCACGTGTTTAAAGTACTAAAGAGCATGGAAGGGGACATGGAAGGGGACTTCGTTAAGTTTGTTTGATGAAAATCATTTTTGAAATGGCCGAAATATTCACAACAAAGTGCAACTAATTAAACACTGTTAAAGATGGGATCTATTCTTTTATCAGGACCACTTTGTTTTGCTTTTTATTTTTGGATATCTCAGCAACTTCAAAATCGAGTTTCATCCAGTAAACCTTGAATCCCTTGAATTGTATGCTCATACATGTTTCATTCAAGGAGTTTCTGATTACCTTGCACACATTAACACCTAAATCCCCGTCTCGGGGATTATACCATGCCTTTAGAATTTCTATCACCCATCTGCCCCTTTTTAAAGTACAAACAAACAACTTAATATCATAAATATTTATGTTTGTCTTTCAATAATTGACGCCACTTCTCACATCACAGTCATCGATCAAACTAAACATTACATGGTAGGAGCATACATGTCTTATCAAATGCAAATATATTTATGAAACCATTATGTAGAGGGTTTGCATTAAAGTGCCTATTCGTCGAACTCTTTGTTTAAACATTAAATGCACAAAGGCATGATTTCACGAGTGGCTTCGCGTCTCACTACAAGGAAAATGAGTATGTCTTTAATACATAGAAGTGTTGTAGAAGTTAAATGTTTGGGTAGGACTACATAAGAGTATAACGTTGATTTTTGTCTTTACAGCGTTTGATGGCTTTGGATAATTATGAAATATGTATACCACTTCTTGAATAACTGAGTGAGTGGCGAGCTGGTGGTATCGCCTCCTTGTCCAATATATATTTTGTGATTGTGCTGAAAGCATGTCAACTATCAAAGTTCCGTAACTTTTGTTTCGTTTTGTTTCCGTTTTAAAGTAAACCCTATTGTTTAAATTTTCTGCCTGTAATTGCCTTCTTTAAATTCACCATTCTAAACTAAAGTGGCACATCCCTTTGATAGGGAGACAAAGAGGAGACTAAGTATACATAAGCAGCGTCTAACAAGGCGAGTCAACATGGAAATGATGTTTATTTAAACAGCTGCGCCACTAGATGTGTAGGAATTCGACAAACTCGACATGCTCTTCAGCATTTGTTTGCTTTTCTTTGCCACAAGTTTGCAAATATTACAAAGCTATACACCTGCTGATGTAAATAAATAGAACGAAGTCATACGAACATTTAAAAGCGGTACGAAGCCTTGTAAGAAACATGTCCTTTCAAAATGGCCCATGCTTTTACTAGTCAGTGTCATTCGGCACAACCACGTTTTCATAAAGGTAAAGGCAATGATGTCATAAATTCAAATGTCTCCCACAAATCTTCTTTTCTTTTCTATTTAGGACAGAAAATGAATGAGTTATCAAATTATCTCCCGCTCCAAAAAGAGAGAAAAAAACCCCAAATCAATCACAGACTTGTCTAGAAACCAAGAGGAGAGGTGTAAGGTGATAATTGGTAGTTTAGACCTTATTGATGATACATGCATATATGTGAAGACCTGAATATAAGAACGACCCAAGCCCAATATTTGGCCAAATTCAGTTTGACATGGGAAATTGTAGCTTATGCATGGACTCATCTTGTGTATAAATGATAAATCCTAATTACCCCCGGAAGTGCAAGAAATGAATGAGCTAAATACTATATTAATGTAAGAATGAAGGACTTGAGTCATTTTTACATTCATATTATAGCGCCCTCTCTCATCCTTCTCTCATCTCTATAGCAGAATATCATGTATATGAATCAAAGAATGACCCAACTCCGTATAATTCAAAGAACGACCCAAGTCCATCACACAAAATGGCCTCGCCACAATTAATGTAAAAGTTAATCGTCATAATAATATATATTCTAATTTGTATATACAATGTTGCCTTCCCGTCACAGTTAAATAAAATATTATTGGACAAATAAAAAAGATATGAAGTTTTTTTTTTTTAAGTTTACTCGAAATGGTCTTCCATGGACTTGGGTCGTTCTTATATTCATAATACTCATATTCAAACATATATAGAGCGGCAGGAATGAGCTAAAACTAAAACATGGTGTGGTGGTGAAAGGAGACATGCAAATGTCGGAAACGAATCTTTGGTAGCTGCGATGTACGAATTGCAATCCCTTTATAAACTTTCGGATTTCGCTCTTCGTCAGATATCTACAATGACAACACAACAATAATATTGATAATCACCACAACCATCCACTGTTTAAAATCAAATTTACTGAAATAATGTCATATGAAATTATAACCTTAATTATATAAATTCAACAATGTATATACAAGACTTAAACATAACAGGAACCTGTCTATGTACACTAATGTTGCTGGACAAGTACAGTATATTCAATGTACAGCGACAACCACGTTAGCCAATGGATGAATTCAGTCTTAAAGACATACCATCCCTTTGGCATGCAATTTTTTGAAAATATGTTGAGAACACTTGGGTATTGAAGAAAACAATATTTGGATATCTCCTGTAAATTTTGAACTCAAGAGGGTCTTTATTTGTTGAATTAAATTGACTGCTAAGATTCCAATAATGTTGTCGTACTATGAAAAGAAAATACAAATCTAAACTACTGGTCTAGCTTTACAGACCTGTGTGATGCACTCATGTAGTTCATGTAAGTGGTGTGCTGCTAATTGCCATAGATAACAAAGTTAAAGAAGCTAGTGCATTCTATCTGACAGCTTTAAACTAATGCACATCTTTTGTTCGAAGTATAAGTATCATAAAAACCACAGGAGGATTAGTATACAAGTATGCAGCTGTGCCTCGTACACAGAATAACAACCTTCAAATATCACAGAAATGTTATAGCTTCACAATAGTCTTGTCATTCTGGTGGAATACATCATGTTCTGTGCTATTTGGGAAGGAACGCAAAAAGGATGGCCCGTCCTTAAGGTGTCTCTTATAGTAAAGAATGAAATACTTAAAGATGATTTATTTAAACTTTTGTCACAGAAGTGATTTCATAACTTCAACTTGTTTAAGCAACTAATGTTAAAGCAAAATCAATTCAACGTTCGATCAAAGGAATTGCAAAATCAATGCTAGCTCCCATGTAAACATTAGTTATAAGCCGTATCAACATAAATTAATGCATAAGATATAGACCTAGATAAAAAAAAAACAACGCAACACTGTTCACGCGAAATACAGCCAGTCTATTTCCTATGCACATGAAATCATGAAACACAAAGGGTGAACCAAACGTATCTTTTTTTCTTCACAGTCATATATACATACGATGTAGTGACTGATAACTGATCATGACAAGTAAGCTTACATATACGGTATCAGAACTTTCTGGTGATTTGTCTGGACGAGAACTTGTTGGAGTTTAGTTGTTTAAAGCCAAAACACAGATCTCGGAGGGCCTCAAAATTCTCCTGTCATTTGGAACATGCTTCCTTTTCACAGAAAGGGTCTACCAAAAACTCACCTGGCTGACTTACCAGGATGATGAGTCGTTTTGGAGTGCTTTGAGATCAAATATGTATAATGATTTCGATGGAAGTGCACGACTTAAAAAAGAAAGAAAAAGAAAACATATGTACATAATCTTATACTCTTCTGTCCTACAGAAGTTTCCAATGTGCTTGGCAATTATAAAGCACAGTGAAATGAAAAGAAATATGTCTCCAGTCTTGATTTATCATCTTCTACATTAAAGGGAATGGCTAGTAACCGATCAGTGGGAATCAGTGGGAATGCTGAGGGATGATTGTTCCAATCCTTGTGGAATTCATTTAAGAGTACATTATATATCTATTGTTGTGTGAAAATTATTTGCTTCAGAACGGTCCCATATTCAAGTAATGTGCAGATTAATGCCCCGTCACTGACCAGGGACGCTTACCTGGAAACATTAAACTGCACATTACTTGAATATGAGACCATTCTGAAGAAAATAATTTTCACAAAAGAATAGATATATAATGTACTTTTAAATGAATCCCACAAGGATTGGAACAATCATCCTCCAGCATTCCCACTGATCAGTTACTAGCCATCCCCTTTAAGGGAATCCCTGACTTCTAATTAAAGCAATTCCACATTTCGGGGATCTGCGCAGGCAAATGAATGTTATTTTTGTTTCACATGTTGGGATTTGTAAAAGAATAGTGGCTTTAGAACTGCGCAGATTATGAGTGTGTTTATGAGGTTTAATCACTTGTAGTTCAGTATACTCACTTGTAGTTCAGATTGGGCTCAACCTTTCAGTGCCTTGTATGCGCAACACACGAAATGAATGTGCATTACATCAAGATTTTATTAGTCTGGCTTCAAGACCCTTTGCCAATTGCATTCCCTTCCACGAGGTCACAGCCGTTACCTACTGCAGGACCACCCAGCTGACCCTGCTACTTCTTTTGTCTTTAGGAGGTGCTGATATTCTTTGAAGGAAATTAAGACGAGTAGACGGTTTGGAAGCCAGACTAAGATGTTCTGGAACTGTTTAGTAGTGATGATTAGAGTCTGAAGGGGAAGGGTTAAAACTGTCGCAGTATTGATAAAGATGTTGATCTTTTGGTATCTCATGTACAAACTAATGAGATAACAATAATGGAACAATATCATTGTTTTTTTTTTCTCCAGTATGTACTTGTAATTGTGCCTATTAATGACACTGTTTAAAATGATAATGATAAAAAAAAAGTCATCCTCGCCTCTGTCAGAACCAAAAAGGACCAGCCAAAGTCCTTTCGCTACGGTAGATTTCGACTTTTAGCAAACCTTTCGACTTGTGCGACATAGAATTTACAATTTCATGCCTTAAGAACATGGGCTTTACACTACGTCACCATCACCAAGAGCTCTTTGTTTTTTTACTGAATTGCTCACATTCCCAACCACCTCTATTGCATTTTATGTTTGTTTTATTGTTAAATGCAAAATGCAAAATGAGTTAAAGTATGGATATTGATTGGGAGGCAAAATGGCACGGTGTAGTCAAAGTAGTGGTCAGTAATTTTGTGTAGCACATGCTATACAGCAGATGGGGCGTGAGTGTGTGTGTGCTTGTGTGTGTGTGTGCGTGTGTGTGTGTGTATGTAGTAATGCAATACGGGAAGTGATGAAATAAAGCAGAACATAAATATGAATTCCCGTACAAGTTGCAGAAATTAATTGAATTGTAAAAATAAGGTCCTTTGCATTCAACATAGGAAGATGGAATTGGTTAGAGGGTATGAGTCTCTATTTCTGCTAACTTTTTTTGTTAATGAATGAATTGATGACGCTCATGTTGCTGTTGTAATGTAAACATAAAAGTTAATGACTCAAACAGCTATGTAGTTACTTTCTAGTTCCCGGACCCGATAAAGAAATGAGATTATTGTAATAATCCCTTTGCTATCATCGTTAATGGTAGTTGTAGAACAAACAGGAAGTGTAGCATAATTCTAAGAGCCAACACACTTTACGACATTATTTACGTATAGGTTTGGTGAAGACAAGTAAAGCAAAACGAGAATAGCCTGATATACCTTACAAGCTGTATAATCCACCTGCCCCTATTTTGAATATAAATAAAAACATAATTTCATGAGTATTTAGATTAATTTGTCTGTCAACCATGTGACGCCACTTTTCTCTCATGGCAATAATCGATCAAACCTAAATAGTGAATGGTAGGGTAAACATGTCTTATCAAATGCACATACATGTACCATTAAGTAGGGAGCTTGCCGTAGGTGTCTATTTGTGCAACTCTTTGTTTAAAGGGACTGTACAGTACTGGTCGAGATAAGATTTCAGTTTATAACGTTTTGTGGGATATGATTATGAAATGTGACAGAGCATACTATTCGAAAGGGAATCTAAAGTTCATTTGATGAAAATCGGTTTTGAAATGACAGATATCTAAAAGCAAGGCAAAACAAAGACATATTAATATAAGTCGGGGTCTGTCAATTTAATTAGGATCGCTTTTTTCTTATATCTTAGCCATTTCAAGACAAATTTTCATTAAATTAACTTCGAATCTTTTTTTTTTAATTACATGCTCTTTCATATTTAATAAGAGGTATTTCATTATTCAATTTATGCATGAGGGCATGGCTTCACAGGACTTTTAAAATCCACCCAAATTTTCACTACGGTTCACAAAAGAATATGAGTATTTCTTACATGAAGGCTTTCTGGAATTGCATGGAATCTTCGGGTATATGTGACAGTGGCAGCAGTGAAACGTTTTAAAGTGTGTGTTTGTGTGTGTGTGTATGTGTGTGTGTGTATGTGTGTGTGTGTGTACGTGAGTGTGTGTGTGTGTGTGTGAGTGTGTGTGTGTGTGTGTGTTTCTTCAACTACAATTGACAATTGACGCGCTACAACAAAAGGATCCTAAAGTCGCTGACGCGTGAGCCGAGCATGGCCCCCCAAAATGCTATTTTCAGGCCTTTCCTTTGATCATTTAGCTTCGAAATTTCGGCAGATGATAGAAGATACATTAGACTACAAAATTATGTTAAAAAAAGAAATCTGAACGTTTTGACAGATTTCGGTGAGCTGACTTCAAACTCGATTTTCTCGGCTCACCCGTCAGCGACTTTAGGATCCTTTTGTTGTAGCGGGTCACATTTATTGTATTCTATAATATTGTATGCCATGTCTGAAACTTTGGGTGAGTAGTGAGCTGGTGGTCTCATCGCCTTGTCCAATTTATGTGATTGTGTTCTGAAAGCATGTTAACTATGTGAACTATTCTGAAACAGAGAGAGTTCTGTAACGTATCTATTGTTTTGTTCCCATTCTCTAATATTTTTTGTTCAAATTCATCTTGTTCCGCTGAAATGGCTCACCCCTTTAATGGGGAGACAAAGGGGAGACTAATACACGAGCCGGGTCAGATTACAAGGCGAGTCAATACGGACAAGATATTTATAGTGTTTATTTGAACAGCTGCCCCATCTATGTTTATCTACGCGACAAACTTTACACCGTCTTCAGCATTGCTTGTAGCTTTTCTTTGCCACAAGTTCAAAAAGAAAAAAAAAAATGTGACCCGCTACAACAAAAGGGTCCAAAAGTTTGGGGAGTACAATTTTCCGAAAAAGACATGACGTTATTCCCTTCTCATCCACTTTAATTTCATGTATAACACGACTCATAAAAGTACCCGGTTGCGGAGATATCAATGATTTTATTAGTGCATGTCAAGTGGTTTAGGATTTCAGCGTTTCGAGAAAACCGCCTTCATAGTTTTCCTTCCGCAGCAGCTACTACCATAATCAAGGGGAGACAAGGCAGTTTTCACCTCTTGACAATAGAAGGCACGCTCCTATAGCACGACCAATCAGTAAAACCAAGATGCCACGCACTGACCAATAAGATTACTCCCCAGTTGCTAGGGGCGGAGTCTAGCTGCGGCGCTAAATCCAAAATCTTCGGACACGTTTCTGTTCCGTTGTAAAGTTCGAAAGCAGAAAAATGCTGATTTCTTGCCTCTCCATTGATCATCTACCTTCGAAACTTCGGCAGAAAATAGTCAATACATTAGACAACACAATTATGCCAAACACAGAAATCCGATCGATTTGACCAATTTAGATGATCTGACTTCAAACTCGATATTCTCGGTTCAGCCATCAGCGACTTTAGGGTCCTTTTGTTGTGGCGGGTCACACATTTTTTATAAGCCCTATCCATGCTGATTTTAATAAATGCAATGACGTCGTATCAACATTGAAAAGCGCACTTAATAAGAAACATGTGCGTTCAAAATGTCTCATGTTTTTACAAATCAGTAATATTCGACGGCATCACATCTTTAAAATGGTGAAGGCATAGATGCCATCACCTAAAATATCTCCCACAAATCTTCCTTTTTGTTTTCTATTTTGAAAGGAAAATGAATAAGTTATCAAATTTAGCCCCCCCCCCCCCCCACCAAAAAAAAAAAAAAAAAAAAATCCCACATTTATCACAGACTTGTCTAAAAACTAGGAGGAGAGTTGTCAGGTTATAGTTGGTAGTTTAAACCTTATTGTTGATACCGTTTCATAAATATCTGTTGTTTATTGATATTGATAATAGATAGTTGATTAGCTAATTGTTTGTTATAGTTAAAAGTTGTTATACATTCTTGGAAAAATGAGCTCATTTTTGGAGCTTGTCACGGTGGGAGCACCATTACAGGTACAACTTGCACTTTTTAGACCAGCTTGTTTCATGCGATTTACGTCGCTTTACTCATTGTTATATCCACAACATAATCAGCATAACACGCTATAAACGCTACTTAATAACTATGACTAAAACATGACTTTAACTTTACAATTTGTATGATAAGTATTTTCAATCATGTGAAGGACTTATGGCAAGCGGTAACATAAAGGTGACCGATTAAAAACTATTTTTTTTCCTAAGGGGGTGGTATAAGGATGGCTATTGCAAAACTACACGCACGTCACGAGTCAACTGATTCTAAAATACGGGACAGGAAACTGCCGTAAGGATTAGTCTTTTCAGTTACAAATATTACTCAATAATTCAAATGTTTGTAGGGGTGTCTGCCTGTGGGATGACGCCAGTGACGACTTTTTGTTCTGAATATTTCAAACTCATTTATGGTACCGAAAGAACTCATGGTGATGTATAAAAACGTGGACTTGTGATCATCATAATTATGTTCAAGTTTTGAAATGTTTATTGCAACAATATGATTTCCAGGGAATATCATTTACAGTTTTTCGGAGTGATTTGAACGGAGTCAACTCCAGTGCCCTTCATTTTCGTATTGATTGCTTGTCAACATTTTGCTGACATAAGTCTGCATAAACATAATATCTATCACAACACATTATAGAGTTTTAAAGTTAACGATACTAACAAATTAAGTTTACCCTCAAATAAAAGCGTATGATATCTGACGAGTCTGAATATCAAACACATACAAACACCCCCCCCCAAAAAAAAAAATGGCTGAAAAGAAGAAAATAGGTGTTCAAACATGTCTTCCGTCCTAGCAAAGCGATTTTCATTAGCTGTATTTTGAATATTGATATGAATGCTGCATTTTAAGATTTGATTTTGACAATTTTCATAACGGAATCAAACTTTATGGTTTGAAAGTCGAATACTTCTCAAGATGAAATCGAGTTGAGAAAAAAAAGAAACTGATCGAAAAATAAGAAAAATAATCAAAAACCAAAACCATCTATCACTATTTATGATGTCAGCATGAAATCAATAGACATGCGTGCACCGAGTTAAAGAAAAAAAAAAGACCGACTAAGAAGGGTGGAAAAGAAATATCCTGTATGTACGATAATGCACTTGTTTGATGAATGCATTTCCGTTTTGTATCAGTGAACGTATCAATGTTCCCGAAGGCCTTGGACTATATTTGACAAGCATATTTGATTTAGACAGACAATCGCGTTAGCACATAGAAGAAAAAAAAATCAATCTCAATGTGTCTCTAATACTAAAGAATGATTTTATCAAAGGTTCTGTCACGAAAGTGATTTCATGACTTAAGTTTGTTTCAGCAGATAGGGTTGAATCAAAATCAATTCAACCTTCGATCAACGGAATTACAAAATCAATGTAGCTCTCATTAGAATGTTCAGCCACATTAATACAAACAAAGGCATAATGTGTTCATAATGCAACACTGTTTGACGCAAAATACAGACATTCTATGTCCCATGCCCATGAACGCTGCATAATAAAAAACATTAGGGTGAACAAAATGTATGTTTCTTTACACAATCATATGTACACAATGTATTGACAGAGTAACAATCGTGACAAATAGAGATAGACATACGGTATGTGAATTTTCTGGTGTAGGCCCTATTTGTCTGGACGAGAGCTTGTTGGAGTACATTAAAGCTTAAAGTCAAGACATAGATCTCGGACATGTCGGAGGGGCGAACAATTTATTTATAATCATTTGTATTTTGCTCCCGAAACACAGGTTTTATCAGAAAACTTATCTGGCTGATACTATTTGGCATGATGATGAGTTGTTTTGAAGTGTTTTTGATAAGAAAATGTACAATAATTTCGATCGTAGTATACGACTTTTATTGCAAAAGAGCCCCCCCCCCCCCCCCCCCCCCCGTTAACAGCTCGGTCAGCATTGGGGGAACATGTAGAACGTTGCGGGATATTTTTTTCCCCAGGTATGTACAAGATGAAAACATATCAAATTTTAAATGTTTCTTTTATTTTGAAGTTTCAATCAAATTATGTCAATTAATTGCACCACTGTGATTGGTGGGTGGGCAAAGCATATCTTGAGTACTTCTTAGAAAAGGCTATACTCCTCTAATCAAGCTCATCAACCCATTCTTCTGTTGCTCTTAGTGGTTGGGTCGAAAAACATACTTTTTTGATAACCAGGATATCAACAAATGGTCAAAATGGTCAGTTGACTGGCTGAAAATTATATTTCATCAATGTTTCCACCATCTTTAGCTTAGAAAAAAGAAAGCAAAATGTGACTGCACATGTTTAAAACATTGGATGATAACACAAGTTCCCTTTATTGTCTCGGATTTCTTCCATTAAAGTTTATTATGTTTATGTATTATTATGTGATGGGACTACGGAGGAAGTTGAGCAACATCAAGTCCTCTCTCGGAGGTATGGAAGGATTCTCCTTTCCATTAATTTGTTCCTTTATTAAAACTGTCATAATCATTGAGTCATTTTATGATGATGATAATGATGATGATTATCATTATTAACATTATCATTATCATTGTTATTTTATAAACTACTACTACAACTACTACTTTTATTATTATTATCATCATGATTTGCTTTGAGAGGTCACTTGCTTTCTATAATGTTGTATCCGATGTAAAATCAATACTAAATATAAAAGAATCTGTGAGGGAATTACCAATTATACCGTAAGAATCACTTAGAAGATATTCTTTCTGAAAGAACTCTTTTCATGCATCCGTATAGTGGGGATTTAAATCAGGTCTTATGTTCTTAACTACGTCTACATTTTAATGTCAAGATAGCTAGAACATCATCATAATTATTACGTAATTGCGACGCGTCGTGACGAAGTCCGCCCGTTGTCTAACTGGTTGGTTGTCCAGAAATCTAAAGAAAAAAGTTCCCAATATCATTTCTAGCCTTTTGGTATTTCTTTCTTTTTCATTTTTTATTCAAATATTTCGTAAAATCCTCTTGTAGGGGTTTGCTCAGATGGTTATGTCATTGTACATCCACAATATGCCGTATAAATATAATGTGAAATTCGGCATTCTATCTGATTGATGTTATGGTATAGGTATACTCTTAACGTACAGACATTGTCTTGAACTGTTAACGGTTCACTCTCTTCAATCCGTATAATAAAATGTTATATAACTGCTACTTATATATCAGCTGTTATCTTTGTTGTAGATCTGGTTATTCTTGACGGCACAATTCAATGTATCATAATAGACCCTATCTCTTTTTTTTCGCATGGAGTTCATAGAAGGCATTATGATATCAAGATCAAATTTGGGTAAAAGTAAAATGATGCAATACCTAACTAGAATTATTGCGACACACGAATATAAAGAAAATCATTAGATATTTCTTTTTAAAGCTTTTAGGACATTAAAAGAGATGAATCGAAAACACACACTAAGAATATAAATAAAACAGCAGCGACTTCAGAACTAGATGAGACTATATGTTCAAATGCTTCTTTTGAAGTTCTAGTTGAATTCATGAGAAGCCAGCTCTAGATAGGAAGACTACGTATGTGTATAATATGCCACAGTCAGTGTAGTGAGGAAAAATATGAAAAAAAAAACCAAAAGAATTCTTACCAAGTCAATTACTGTGAGTCATTATTTATCAAGCGTTGTCATGATCGGAAAATGAAAAATACATGTGCACCATAAAATAATCATATTTGAAGCTCTCCTGAACCTGTTGATTTGTTCCTGTGAGTAATGATTTATCTTTTCTAAGATTTTGTTTCCTTTCCCATCCTTAAGAATGGTGATTTTCAATTTTTTTTTTAACAGGCCTTCAATATAATTATAAAGATAGAAACAAAGAACAGATTAATAGGAAAACAGTACCAAAAAATGGCAACAGGACGGCTCTGACTAAACCTTGTCCATTGTTTGGCCTATTTTCTCACACTGTTGTGCATAAGAACAGCAGTGGATAGAAGACTTGACGTCCGTCCAGAAGGTAGCTTGGATAATATCCATCGAGTGCTTTGGTCGACCAGACAATGGTGCCTTTATTCCATCTTGGAAGCAGGCGATAGATCCTGATGGATTTGAAACCATTCCTAGAGAAGCAAAGCAGTGTAACTCGATCCAGTCTGGAGAATACGATGATGACACGTTCTCACACTCAACTGGTCCAGGTGGAGTAATTACATCGACGTAAACATCTACGACGTCATGGTACCTTTCACCATTCTTGTGTCTTGCAAGAAGTAATATGTAGACACCTTTATCTTCCGTCTGCACATCTCTGATAGTGAGAGTAACCGTCAATTCGTCGCTAGTGTTGTTCGCTGCTAGGGCTACTGTAAACCTTTCAGCCTGCCCAGCTTTCAAGCAAAGCTCCTCAACAAACTTTCCATTGTGATGGAATGAGCAGTCAAAATGTCCAGAATACAGTTCGTACTCATATTTGTGACAGTGCACCTCAAAACGAACATAAAGTCGCACACACTGATTTTGCGAGAGGACTGAAAATAAGTGAAATGGGTCAACCTAGCCGAACTTGACTTTTTCATATTTTCTGAAAGAGCGGGTCTTCTTTTACATTATGCTAAAATTTGGTATCATAAAATGGGCAGGAAAGTGTGTTTTTTTAGCAGTTTATCTCGAACATTTTTGGTAGAATAGTGTGATTAGGTGTGTCTTTAGAATCCCTTTTTCATTTCTGAAAAACCTTGTCCACACTCTTCACTTTCAACTCTAATAACTTTTGAAAGGATAGTGCTTCTGCTTTGAAAGTTGGCATTAATTATGGACAGAATGTGTTAATGAGGCATGCTTAATTTCAGTTTAATTTGATAATCTCTTCATTGTTGTTACTCTGGTGGTTTAATTCCTGTTTTTTGTCCCATTCATCGCACAGCCAGCACGGTTTGGTAAAGATTAAGCGCTTGAATAGACACTGTACTTCAGAGCCTCTTTTCTCAGTTCACACTTTTCCTGAGTTTGTGCTTTCTTTCCAATATTTAGATAGGTTAGGAGAGTCCATTTGATTTGATTTATACATCATTTGAAAGCTTAAAGTCTGCTCTTTCAGAATATGGTCTTAACTAAAAATTCATGTCTGGCGACTTTTTGTTTGTTTTGAGGTGCAGGGTCACATTTTGATTTGTTTCGAAGTAAGGAAAGGAAGGTTATATCATTGTCCGTTCCTTCGCAGATGTTGTAAACCTGAACTGAAGCTGCGAGATGGCAGGTCAAAACCATTGTCATCAAAATGTGTACGCCAATTTTCTTGACCAATGATTCTGTCATGCTTTTCCTCAATGGTTAAACTTATATAGCAAGACTTGAATTATTTATTCAATAGTGTTGTTCAATACACTTTACAGAAAACAAATAATGCAATCATTGATCGAAGCGAAAATAAATGTTCAATACCATGTTTCGCTGACTGGAGAGCGCGTGGATTGTGAAGATGATGACCACGTGACCACAGGGCTTCATTCTCTCCATAGATTGTTGGCCAAGCCTAACTGACTGAACCCCAAAAGTTTACTAGCACGCGGGCGCGACTCCAGTAATCGTGCGTTAAGTTCAAAGCAGAAATTGGTTGGTGTAGTTTACCGAAGAGACGTGTAACCTGACATTCCTTCCATATGCCAACATGCAGGCATCTGAACAGTAGAACAGGGTTTGTGTGTGTGTGCAGGGGCGGCGAAGCCGTGGGGGCTCGGGCCCCCACACTTTTTCTGCACTATACAAAGGAATACATAAGGTGTCATCACTTTGGGCCCCCAACTTTTTTCAACCCGGAAGTACGTAAGTGGCACTAAAATTGGAGGAGAGAGAATGAGCTGAGGGCCTTTTTTTATTGCTTGTTAGCTGAAGAATCCCGGAAGTGGACGGGAAAAGATGAGCTGAGGACCTTTCTCTCTCTCTCTCTCTCTCTCTCTCTCTCTCTTTTTTTTTTTTTTTTTTTTGCTTGTTAGCTCATGAAACCCGGAAAACACTGCGCCGGCCCTGGTGTGTGTGTGTGTGTGTGTTTTTTTTTTTTTTTTCGCAGTTCTCTAAGACGACAAAATGAAAATGATTGGAATAATAATGATAACAAGAAAATTGAATATAATTTACACGTTGTATCGGTAAACAACGGATTCTGATCTCCCGTCACACTAAAGACTCCTAAGGTGACAATTGCCTCAGAAGAGCAAAATGCTTATCTGGCAGTCGTTCGTCTATGTGTCTATCAGGACCGCTGAATTTGTGTCCATGGAAACACATGGATCTTCAAACAGGGTGTATCAGAGCGAAGTTTTCGTATACTTTTCCAGAAGGCGTGGAGACAGAGGGGGAATAAGAAAAGGTGTTATTTACTGTATGTTTTGTCAGAGGTAACCTTTAAATAAAGTAGAGCCTACTCACCCAACAAACGTTTATAACCAGAATTAGATAATGTTTGTATTAACTCCGAAAAATATCGTACGTCCTGGAAGATTATCTTCGTGGATAGACATTTTCATTTAGGAAAACCGGTGGCGGATCTAGGGGGGGGGGGGCTCTTAGTGGTTCAAACACCCTCTCCCCCTCCCAGGTTTGCGCTTCCATGGTGAAAATGTGATGTGCATTAAAAAAGAAAGAAACCAAAGAACCAAAAACAAACAAACAAACAAACAAACAAACAAACAAACAACAAACAACATTTTTTGTGACCGTGCACCTCAAAACGAACATAAAGTCGCACACACTGATTTTGCGTGAGGACTGAACATAAGTGAAATGGGTCAACCTAGCCGAACTTGACTTTTTCATATTTTCTGAAAGAGCGGGTCTTCTTTTACATTGTCCTAAAATTTGGTATCATAAAACGGGCAGGAAAGTGTGTTTTTATAGCAGTTTATCTCGAACATTTTTGGTAGAATAGTGTGATTAGGTGTGTCTTTAGAATCCCTTTTTCATTTCTGAAAAACCTTGTCCACACTCTTCACTTTCAACTCTAATAACTTTTGAAAGGATAGTGCTACTGCTTTGAAAGTTGGCATTTATTATGGAAAGAATGTGTTAATGAGGCATGCTTAATTTCAGTTTAATCTGATAATCCCTTCATTGTTGTTACTCTGGTGGTTTACTTCCTGTTTTTTGTCCTATTCATCGCACAGCCAGCACGGTTTGGTATAAAGATTAAGCGCTTGAATAGACACTGTAGAGCCTCTTTTCTCAGTTCACACTTTTCATGAGTTTGTGCTTTCTTTCCAATATTTAGATAGGTGAGGAGAGTCCATTTGATTTGAGTTATACATCATTTTAAAGCTTGAAGTCTGCTCTTTCAGAATATGGTCTTAACTAAACATTCATATCTGGCGACTTTTTTTTTTTTTTTTTTTTTTGAGGTGCAGGGTCACATTTAATGTGCCCAGATCCACACAATATGTTCCTAGCACTCCATATCGGGCTCGGCATAACGTTGGTTGAGTTGGCATAATTGTGTGAAGACCTCTTATTTTCTTCTTCTTCTTCTCCTCAGCCGATTTAGCATGGAAGTGGAAACAAACAAAGTGAAGGTCTTTGTTTTGTCTTGTTTTTTTTTCTCTCTCTCTGTCTCTCTCTCACTTTGCTTACCAGACGGTTCAAGTGGGTGGCGAAAAAATTTTCATTGGGCCATCCCCCCTCCATTGTAATAGCAAAAACTATAGCTGCCTCAGAAAACTGTCACTTCTATTCTGTACTCAATGTTATTTAGATTATGCAGTTGCCTGTCATGAAAGGGTTCTGGTAAGCATACTATGAATAATGAAATGATTTTAACAAACTCCTTTTTAGCTATACTACTACTTACCGCGTCTTCTTAAACGTCCTTGTTTCAGAACAATGCACTGTACTTTCTTCAATAGGTACCCTATCATGTTGCACCACCTAAGAATACTTTTAATACATTTGGAAAAAAAGTGTCAGAAAAATGCCCCCCCCCCCATCCTTAAAACGATCCCCATGAAATTAGCCCCTTCACTTTGAAATAAGTAGGACCGCCACTGTATAGAGGAAACTAACAATAACATCCGTTGATGACCAGTTTGATCGTTTGTGCATAAGTCAATCACACACTGACCCTTACATAGAACTTCTACCAACTCTTTGTCAGGGTTTTTTTTTTGTCTTTTTCTCTGTCCTTCAACTTAATATACGGTTGTAGAAGCAGACTGTGTGTTTTCAAAAGTAACAAAATGACAAGACTGTTTTCTTCCTTCTCTGACTAATGTCAAACGTCAACCAAGCAGTCATGATAATAGAGAACTCCTTTCAGCCAAAAGAGGGCGCCATAATATGCTCATAGATTACACAACAGTCAGTTGATAGTGACTTTAAAAAAAAACAAAAAACCGGGATTCCGTTTGACGAGCGGACAAAATAGTCATTGACCTCTGACGTTTTTGGCCAGTCCGCTTTGATTGTGAAGTAATTCACCACCATGACATGGTCCTTGATCGGCCTGCATGGCATACAACAAAACAAACAATATATTCTCCAGTACAATAGATAATCATATCCAACACAAGATGACTAGAAATGCAGTCATAATGTATCAATAATGAAACATTGTATAGGTGCATTATAATCATACAAAAACAATTGGAAAACCATTGATTATTCAATCGAGTTAATAATACAAAATGCAGGAGACCGTCTTCTACCATCTACCATCTACATTTACAATCGGTAAACAAATTTTACGGATGTCAAACTAAAATGCTATCATGTTTTGTTGTGCACTATAGTAGGCGGCTATTAGCCATGTGTTTTGGGTTGAACCGAAAAGGTGTACACAGTAAAAATTGACACACTACATAATTACACTCGGCAAAAAGCAAAACAAAACAAAACAAAAAGCAAACAAACAAACAAACAACAAAGCAAAAACAAAAACAAAATCAAAACAAATCGTCAAAACAATATTGTATACATCACTGAAGATTATCTAATTGACTATTAACCAGGCAGAAAATCACAAAGGAATATTTCACGCATCAGGTGAACACATTCATATTTGGCCTCCAAAACACAAAAGTTAAAATTGCAAGAAATGATTGACATTTTGTCATTCATATGCAAAAGCACCATGAAGTTAGCAATGACAATAATAAAAGACCAATGTGACCCAATGAGACACATAAATAAATGGCAAAACTAAGTTTTCGTTATCTTCTATCACTATTTATTATCCTCAAAGCAAAGCAAGGTGGGAAACTAAAGGGGAAAATTAGATTTTTTTTGTCAACTCATTTTCGAATGACATATGGATTAAGCCGCAAAGGTGATTAAATGAACAGAATTTTTCTGTTTAATTCTTCTAATTTATGAATTTCAGACTTCATGAGATAAATTAGAGAAGAAAATATAATTTTGAGTTGAAATGAAATTTCCAATTTCTACTATGTAATTAATATTGCCTTTTCTCTAATGTCATTTGATTTTGGATTTGACAGATTATTCTCCATTGTTTCCATTTTTTTTTTTGTTGCATTTCTTCATCTTTGGGGTCTACAAAGATATTACAGATCAACCGACGTGTCGACCACAGCCAACTTTGGTCAAAAGGGGGATTTTTATCTGGGTATAACCATGATGACGGTTATCTTATCAATCTCACCAACTTGACCAGTTTTCAAACACTAATCCTCTGCAAAATGTTCAGAATACATTTTGTACTCATAATTTAAAGATTTTTGAAGCGATGAGTAGAAAATTATATCATTGTCTGTTCCCGTACAGAAGTTTTAACCCTGGCATGCCTGCACTGCATGTTAGATGGCTGGTTATAATCTACACCGACAATAGGATGGTGAAGCCCCGATTTCTCAACTGAGGACAGTGGAATTTGTAGTTTGACATAGGTCTACATCCAATCGTGTTGTTCGATTTAGATGCAATTATTCACCCAACGCAGTGACAAATAAAATGCAAAAAAAAAAAAATCAATATTCGGCATCACTGAAGAATGCGTTCAGTGTAGCGTCAATGGATAGGTAATAACTGCTAAAGTCGGGTGAAGCTATATGTTTGCCGGAACTTTACGGCTATCATTGCTTGACGCTACAATAATGATTTGTCATGGGATAGAGTGGATCATGTCAAACGAGTGTAATCCAAACCCTACTCGATATTTTGGGTTTGGATGTGCAGTCTATAATGAGTAACTTCTCTTTTTCTTTTTCTTTTTTTTTTGTAACCTACTCCTAGTTATCTTTACGACAATAGACATTACAAGAAATACAAAAAAAATACAAAAGTGCAAAGAAAACTAAACTACGATTATCTAATGATATTATAACCATGTCAATGTCATATTGCCGTTACATGTTCCAAGCATTAACAAAAATAAACAATATTGAGATACAGAAATCACACTACATCTCAATCCATTTTACCCTTACAAAAACACACTTTATGATACAAGACGATGGCAACGATACAGAGCCTTTTAAGATTACATAGATCAATTTTTGAAAGATGACAAAGTCGTGCAATGACGCATGTAATTGATTTCACTGCAAATAAAGGGCCTAATGTCCAAAAATTCAAAATTATTAGGTAAACATAAATTCTGTTATCATATATGGTAGGATGCTCTGTTAGATAACGTAACTGCTATGTTACAAATAAACATTCGTGTGAACACTCTTCGACATCATATTGCTTAACAAAACAAAACCAAAACGGCAAAGGACGTAAATGTTTATGGTGATGAGAGTTTAATACTACAAATTCAAACGGTCGTTTTTGTTTATGAAAGGGATTTAGAGTTGTTTTCCCATCACCGGACCAAGTGGTAATGCATTATTGTAGATATGGTAAGATTAACCTATTGTATTATAAAAAATAAACCAAACAAAACAACAACAACGACGACGGCAACATATCGGTAAATATAGTTCGTACGTAATAGAGAATACCAAAATCTTCAGATTTTTTAGTTGAAATATACAGTCGACGATCCAGGAAGGAATGTTTGTGGTCGACAAAAATGCATCTACCCAAGCATTATTTTTACACCTTCATTTTTTTTTTCTTCTGCTTGTTAGCTCATGAAACCCGGAAGTGCCCCCCAACTTTTGAAAACGCCTGACCTTTACTAGGTCTGTAGGATGGTTTAAAGTTTTTCTCTCATAACAGAAAACAATACATTATTTTGCAACTTTTTAATATGTCTAAACTATTTTCTATTATTTAGTATTGTATACAATGTATATATATATATATATATATATATATATATATATATATACATATATATATTGTATTATAGTCATAAATCATTGTAAGATTCAATAATCACATTCGGAAACAGCACAAACGATTGCACCATCATTATCAAAATCAAATATGTGAGAGGACACAGTGTGTGGGACTCTGTCCTGGATCTTCTGTACATTAGAGACAAAAATAATGTATGACTCATCCATTCATTGATATATCTTATTTCTACACTTGCACTTGTTTCAGCCACAAGCTGTTCTTTCACATGTCTTTTGATCCTTAAAGAAAAAAAAACAGTTACATAAGATGATACCGGAACTCACAGAAACATATAACACAAATCATTAAAAAAATGAGGCAATCATTCCAAAAAAAAAAAAAAAAAATCCCACCAAATATGCTTGATATCATTTACGATGTATGATGTGATTTATATCACTTCAGTTCCTAGCATTTTAAGTACACGCAGTTCTATTATAGGTAATGACACGCATGCTAATATTATGATTTCAATTCACAAGAAGAATATCATGCCTATTTCGACATAAACAACTTTTCAAAAATCAAGGGATGTTTCTTTTGTGCACTATGCGCTAAACAGAAGCAGGTGTTGTAATAGAACATCTTGCTTTCACAGCAGCAAAAATTTACATGCATTACATTCATGAAATTTTAAGCATTTTTATATTCCTGTCGATTTATGACTCTGCCGTTACTACTCTTGGGAGTCGTACTGATTTTCTCTTGCTGAAATTTTAATTTCCTCTTCCTCTCAAACATGTGATCTCTTCTTCACCTGCGGACACATTTCTTCTTGACAATAAACTATAACACAGAAAGAGAAGCAAAATAGAAAACAGTGTAAATAATTGATATAAGGACAGATGCGACAACATATTTCTGTCTCATGCAATATTGTTATATTGGATGCAGGTTGCTTCAAAGTTTTTCTTTATCTCTTTTGATCGACCTTCTCATCAAAAGACCCCGACAAAACTTCTGCATGAAATGGTATGTGAATGTATGAAGTCTAGGCAAACCTCAAGACGTTTCTCACATTGTGTTGCATAAGAACAGTAGTAGATAGAAGACTTGACATCCATCCAGAAGGAAGCCTGAATGTCATCCACTGACAGAGTGTTCTGGTCTACCAAACAATGACGCTTTTGTGCCATTTTGGAAGCAGGCAATAGATCCTGCTTGATGTGTATCCATTCCTAGAGGTACAACGCCATGTACCTCGATCCAGTGTGGAGAATACGATGATGGCACGTTCTCGCACTCAACAGGTTCAGTTGGAGTGATTAGATCGACATGTACATCTACGACTTCCTGATGTATATCACCGTCCCTGCCTACTGCAACAATCAAAAATTATGTATGATCTTTTGTCTTCTTTCCGGACATCTCCGATAGAGAGAGTAACCAACAACTCAACGTTAGTGTTCGCTTTTACTTTTAACCGTTCAGCCTGTTGAGTTTTCAAACAATGTTCCTCGACAAATTCTCCATTTTGATTTAATAAGCAGTCAAAATGTCCAAAAATACAGTTTGTAGTCATATTCTGAATGACTGATTCGAAGTGAGGAGAGAAAAAAAAAATCATGTCATTGTCCATTCCCTCACAGATACTGTAGACCTTTACTGAAGCTGCAAGATGGCAGGTCAGAACCATTGTCCCCAAAAGATGCACACCCAATCTCTTGACAAAAGACATTGTCATGGTTCCCTAATACTTAATTTTGGATAGTTAGACGTTTTTTTAAGATTTTTTTTTCCAGTGGCTTCGTGTAGGTGATATACTTAAAGACGACAGGTGATGCTTTCAGGAGTCATGTTGATTATCTCTAAACTTCTGACATTTTCATTTCCTCTGCCTCTGATTCTTTTCTTACTCTTACGAACATATTATTTTTTCTTGACAATAAGTATTAACGCAGAGAAAGAAACGATGACGAAAACAATTGATATCATTGATATCAGGACAATAATGCCTACATTTTTGTCATTGGTCACCGGGCTTTCTGTATGGTTTAATGTTGTCACACTGATTGCAGGCTGCTGTGAGGTTTCTTCTACTTTCTTCTGATGTTCGTTCTCACCAAAAGAACTCGACAGACCTTTTGCAAGAAAATGTGAAATCTAAACAAAGCCCAGGGGGGTTTTCACACTGTGGTGCATAAGAACAGCAGTTGATAGGAGACTTGACATCCATCCAGAAGGAAGCTTGGATGCCATCTACAGAGTGCTCTGGTCGACGAAACAGTGGTGCCTTTATCCCATTTTGGAAGCAGGCGATAGATCCTGATGGATTTGAAACCATTCCTAGAGAAGCAAAGCAGTGTAACTCGATCCACTCTGGAGAATACGATGATGACACGTTCTCACACGCAACAGGTTCAGGGGGAGTGATTACTTCGACGTATACATCTACGACTTCATGATATATTTCACCGTCCCAGTCACCTACAACAAGCAATGTTATGTATGACCCTTTGTCTTCCTTTTGCACATCTCTGACAGTGAGAGTAACCGTAAACTCACCGTTAATGTTGATCTCTTTTATTTTAAACCGTTCAGCCTGTTGAGTTTTCAAACAATGTTCCTCGACAAACTCTCCATTTTAATGGAATGAGCATTCAAAATGTCCAGAATACAGTTCGTAGTCATATTCCGAATAATTTAGTCGAAGTGAGGAGAGGAAAATTATATAATTGTCCGTTTGCTCACAGGTGCTGTAAACCTGGACTGAAGCTGCCAAATGGCAGGTCAACACCACTGTGGACAAAAGGTGTACACCCATCACAGACGAAAGACATTTTCATATTTTCCCTAACTGTTCAAATTTTGTTGTCAGATGTGATTTTCCCAGTAGCTTCGTGTGATATACTCACAGACCACAGGTGATGCGATCAAACGTCATTTTGAGTGTCCCTTGCTGAAATTCCTATTTCCTCTTCTTCCACTGAGACATGTGATTCTTTTTTACGTTTGCGGACATATTTTTTCTTGACAATAAGCACTAACGCTGAGAAAGAAACAATGAAGAAAACAGTGTATGTGATTGATATCACGATATTTGTGACTACACATTTTTCATTGCTCACCGAGCTTTCTGTATGGTTTGATATTGGCGCACTGGTTGTAGGCTGCTGTGAAGTGTTTCTTTCTCTCTCCTGATGGTCATTCTCATCAAAAGACCTCGACGAAGCTTGTGCAGGATATGTGAAATCTAAGCAAAGCTCAGGAGGTTTCTCACACTGTGGTGCAAATGAACAGCAGTTTATAGAAGACTTGACATCCATCCAGAAGGAAACTTGAATGTGATCCACAGAGTGTTGAGGTCGACTGAACAATGGCGCCTTTATGCCATTTTGGAAGCAGGCGATAGATCCTGCTGGATTCCAATCCATTTCTAGACAAGCAGTGCAGTGTACCTCGATCCAGTCTGGAGAATACGATGATGATAGGTTTTTACACTCAACTGTTCCAGGTGAAGTGATGACATCGATGTACACATCTATGACCTCATGATACCACTCACCATTCCTATAATCCGCTAAAAGTAATATGTAGACACCTTGGTCTTCCTTATGCACATCTTCGACAGTTAGGGTAACCGTCAGTTCGTCGATTGTGTTGTTTGCTTTTAGGGCTACTGTAAACCGTTCCGCCTGTCCAGCTTTCAGGCAATGTTCCTCAATAAACACTCCATTTTGAAAGAATAAGCATTCAAGATGCCCAGCATACATTTCGTACTCATATTCTGATTTGTTTCGAAGGGAAGAACGGAAAGTTATATCATTGTCCGTTCCTTCACAGGTGCTGTAAACCTGGACTGAAGCTGCTAGGTGGCAGGTCAGGACCATTGACGCCAAAAGGTGTACACCCATTCTCTTTACGAAGTACATCGTTATAAATTCCCTCAATGGTTAAAATAGGATAGCTAGACGTGCGTGTTTTTTTTTAATTAAATAGCGATGTTCAATATACTTACAGACCACAAATGATGCAATCACTGATCGAAGCGAAAATAAATATTCAATGATATGTATCACTCACTGGAAAGCGTGAAGAATGTGAAGGTAATGGTCACGTGGCCACAGGGTGGTGTCAGGTCACTGTTCTATAGTCTCTTTATGGATTAGTGGTTAAGCCTATGAATTGACTGAAGCCAAGAAGTTTACAGGCAAAAGAACGTGGATGAGAATGGACGGGTCGCAGAAGGGAGCTGCAATCGTTTTCAACGTTAATTTATCCAGTTCAAGGTCAGTCCCACAAAGTTCCAATCGGGATGATGACCACTTCCCGATCGGTTTGTCTGTATCGGCAAAAACGGGACGAAAACCTTCTGTACGAATGAACAGACGCGAATAATTTTCCCATAGTTCCGTGCGATATTTAACTGTCGATAGCCGTATTGCAGAGGTCAAATCGGTATAATCTCTCTTGCAGACGTTTTTTTCAGTGAATTAATATGCTTTCATGTAAAGAAGATACATTTATTCATTTATTTATTTTTTGTGGTGGTTATGGATCACAGCTGTATAACTGATCAGTGAAATCAACATGACGAAATTGTCGTTGATCGGAACTGAAAGCACTGTTCGACTTTCTGAGACCATCAAGTCGAAATAATGTTCAACAATTTATATTTCAGTATCTAGACTAAAACAGAAAAAAAAGGTGAACTAAATGATTTATACATATAATAATATACATGCATAAATAAGCTGGTGTAAATATAGCCCCCAAAATTATTATAGGAGACCGGAATCTTATTTTATAAAAACAAAAAACAAAACAACAACAACAACAACACACACACACACACACACACACACACACACACACAAAGGAAAACACCAAACATCTCAGACAAATGACCAATGACGTTCATGAGATTGGACCTTTCCATTTTATTTTTTCCAGTCAGTCCATTTTGGCGTATTATAGTCGAAACTGATGGGACGCGAATAATTATACCGAATAAGACATGTGCCGGACTGACGGTAGAGATTAAACGATGAAGTTCAACGAATGTGACCTGTAACCGCCCTTCGTTTAATTTGCTGCTATACGAGTATACCTGATTGGTCATTGAAGTTTCGCTTGTCAAACGAATGTTTGCCTCTACCATGTCTACTCACCCCTCGTCATTGTGCTGTCTGCTGCCATTTCTTTCAATACAGGACCTATCACTTCACAGATGACGATGCAAATTGCAAACTGCAGATTATAAAACGAAAAATGCAAGGAAAGCTTGTAACGGTATTTGTACGTTGTATCAGCAAACACCTGATTGTGAGCTCACAGTCACACACTGTGACTTGGGTATTGCCTGAGCAGATCAAAATGATGACTTGGTATTGTCAGTTGGAAAATTTAAGGGCAGTCGTCCGTCAAGCTGTCTGTCGTAGAATTTAGTCAACGGAAATATGACGACTTTTAAATTTGGTGTAAGAGGACGAACAAATTTCTCGTAGGAGTGCCCATGGAGGCAGCGGCAGAATGTAAGAGAACGTTGTAGTACAGTCTACTATGTCGAAATATTGGGTCCCGTGAGATTTTCGTGCCAAAATTGATTTTTTTAGCTAACTTGGTCAATTTGGGGGTGCTGAATCCAAAAAAGTTTGGTTCCATTTTTTCCGACCACGTCTTCAGTCGCCATTTTGAATTTCAAAATGGCCGCCATAGCAAACTGTATTTTGACCCAATTTGCATAATGTGAGCATCATAGAAGGTTCAGATTTGATGCAAAAAGCATGTTTGTGATGTCAGACATTCCGATACACCATTTTCTAATATTGTAGATAGCTTTGATACATTTTTTAGGCAGCCATCTTGAAATTCAAAATGGCCGCCATATAGCTAAATATATTTTTACCCATATCTCAGGTTTTAAGCACTATGTAGAGTATAAATTTGGGGCAAAAAGCATGCTTATGATGTCAGTCATGCTAATATGTACATTTATTTATTTAATGATGGATCATTTTCCTTAGCGGCCATCTTGAAATTCAAAATGGCTACCATAACAAATGTAATTGGACCGGTACCTCATATCGTATGCATTGTGTAAGGTTCTAATTTGGGGCAGAGAGCATACGTATGTTGTCAGACATTCTGAAAATCTTTTTCTGAGTGAACGATGGTTCATTTTGATATTAAAGTTGGCCATCTTGAAATTCAAAATGGCCGCCATACCAGAATGTATATTTTGACCCATATCTCATGTTGTACGCAATACAGACAGTTCACATTTCGGGCATAAACCGGGCTCATAATATGTTGAACATTCAGATGCACTTTTCCCCTCCCTAAAATTGCAGATAGGCCTAACTTTCAAGGCTGCTTTCTTAGAATTCAAAATGGCTGCTTTTCAGCTAATATATCTGGTTACAAGCAACTTTAGACATATCAATGTTTATGGTGGCTTACAGTGTACATTCTTTAAACACACACACACATAGGGCCTATACATTCTGTAATAATGGATTATTTGTATTGGTCGCCACTCTTGAAATTCAAGATGTATTTCGACCATATTTGGTGCTGTAAGATCTTTAAACTGCAAACCCAAGCATGGTGAAACACTCATGTATAAGTCAATCACTTCAAGTGTTTCCTGTCCTGTAGGTACACTGTTGTGTTGAAATGCAAAAATGCTGCCATGTGAAACATTCCTTTAAAAGCATAGCATTTGGGTAAAATTTGTGAATGGGAAATCATGTGATTTTGATGTTAAAAACAAATGACTTTCAAAAAAACCCCTCTCAATAACTGTGTCTGACTGACTAAATAATGCCCCATTTAGACGATTTGGTTGTAAGAACTTACAATATTAGCCCTATATACTCTAACAATTCATGGGATAGTCACTTAGATAATTAAATGTTTTCTGGGCTCATTCCCTGCACATGTTTAGAAACAGCACTCTAAAGCTGTACACAGGGGAGAATTAGTTCTAAATTCTTCCAGAAATAATGACTTTTGCATTTCTTGCTTTTGAGCATGATAATGAATTCTGTGGCTACCGTTGATGTAGGAAGTTCGAAGCGTTTTATAATAATTGAACAATTTATGCATACCCTTTCGAAATATCTACAATCTAATATATCATATTTATATGTATTAGAGGCACACATTAGGTTGTGAGAGTTTACGAGGTTCGTTCTCTGGTTATATCGTCAAGTCTCTACGAGGGTAAAGCGGGAAATTGTCCTGGTTGAAGTCATCCACGCCAAACTTCTGGAAGGCACGGACTGTGTCATAGCGCATTCTGCATGATTCAAGGTTTAGATACTTCTTGGTCCATCTGCTCTTGGAGACATCCTAAAATCTTCAACTTCAGCCAGCACCATGAAAGGCATTAAAGAGCAGACCTTTAGCTGTTCCTGTTTTTTCGCAACAAACTGCAGAGCATAATCTCTCAAAATTGTCAATTGTACCTTTATCATTTCCTTTTCCAGTGATGGAGCAGACAACATGCAATGCAGTAAGTGAAGCAAACCTACAAGATCCATCAGGATAATTGAAATATTAGAGTCTACGTAATAATCATCAATATCTCTGATTTTCTCGTTGCTCTGATACATACAATGGAATGAGGCTATCTCTGGTGAGTGACGGGTGACAGTAACTCCCATGGCATCTTTGATGAACTCTTTTTTTTTTTCTTTCCATGGTCTCTGTGTCAGATGGAATTGACTGCTCAGTATTTCAACTTTCAGGCCTATTATTTGGCTCAGTTCTGTGAATTTCTAAGGCATTCATGGGTAGGAAAAATGAACCTTTAATAGGGAGAATGAGGAGAAGGCCATAAAACAATGAGATGAAGAGTGATTGTGGAATTGCTTAGAACTTATACCTTTCAATAATTGTATCGTTCAGCAATGACCGGATAATGACAGGTCTACATGTATCAGCTGTAGAACCAGTAGAAATGTTATGGATAGTTTGCGATCCCTTAAGCTTAATGACTTTGGATCCAATCTTACATGGTGTATTTTTTTTTTTGCGCACGAGCTGAATGTCTGGCCTTTCTCACAATATTCCAGAGATTAATATATTCTAATTCTCGCAGATACAAATTCTTAGTACAAAACATTAAAATTGCCCTTTTCATCTCTTTCCAGAGTATCTCCCTTGAATGTTTCTGATACCTGACTGCCAAACACCACATTTATTAGCTTCAAGGCAGTGTCAATTTCTTACATTACCCTCGTGTGATGATCTTCTAAGTTGTGGAGGAATTCTGATGGATGCAAGCGCCACAGAACTGAGCTATCATTACTCCTTTGTAGTTTTAGAATAATTGGCTGTACAGCAATAAACATCTTGGAAGTCTTGATAATTGAAGATGACCCACTCAAGGGCAATCAGGAAAAGCTTACTTATTCCTTCTTCATTCTGTGTTATTCCAGAAATAATTATATTTATCAAACCTTAAGTGTTTCAGTTTATGGCCAACAAACAAGCTTGTGAATGGGATGCCTGGTAGGGTGACCATATAGCATTTCTTGCCATTGCGAGACTTTTCCTCGTTTGTCTTCATTCTCTTGAGGCAGCATCAAGTTTTGTAAGATCACCTTCAATTGCATCAATGCTTGCTTATACAAATATTCATTGATTGGGATTAAATATAATCATTAACGAGGTTCCACAACGCAAAATAACGTGTTGCCCGAGAGGCAAAAACGAACCGTTTTAGCGCGCAGTTTGCAAACCGCATACCCGCCTGGCTATATGGGATGTAACGCTTACACGCTTGCCCACACTATCGGACAGTGGTATGCCCCCTCCCCCCCTTACGCAGTTCTTACCCCTCAGCATATCTTGATGACGTAATTAGAACCTCATCCTTACATTTTGAGTTTATGGTGGCCATTTTGAATAGAGAGATGGCTGTCATTCTGCGTGAACTGGAAATAAATTCAGTCTAAGTAGGACAATTTTGGCACATTCATCTAAGGCGCTTACCACAGTATTATAATGATGTTTTCTATGGCAGCCATCTTGAATTTCAACATGGTGGTCTATCTAATGATCCACAATTAGGAAACAGCTGTGCTGGACCATTGGACACCACAAGCATGTGCATTCTTAAAAATGTGATGCTTCTACAATAATTGCAAACTGAGATATGGGTAAAAATGCTATGGCGGCCATTTTGAATTTCAAGATGGCGGCCTACAAACTCTACAAAGCAATCCACAATATCAGAAAATGATATATCAGAGTGTTTGACATTATAACGATGTATTTTGCACCAAGTTTGAGGTTTCTACAATGCTCACTTTATGAGATATGGGTAAAAATACAGCTTGCTATGGCAGCCATTTTGAAATTCAAAATGGCAGCCTACAAATTGTATCAAAACAATCCACAATATCAGACAGAGATTTATCAGAGTGTCTGACATCACACCCATGCATTTTGCACCAAATTTTAAGCTTCTACAATGCTCACTCTATGAAATACGGGTCAAAATACAATCTGCAAGGGCGGCCATTTTGAAATTCAAAATGGCGGCTGAAGACGTGGTCAGAAAAAATGGAACCAAAGTTTTTTGGATTCAGCACCCCCAAATTGACAAAGTTAGCGAAAAAAATCAATTTTGGCACGAAAATCTCACGGGATTACATAGTAGCCTCTACTATTGTCTGTTATTTGTTTTGTCAAAGGTAACCGGAAGATAAAGTTCAATAACTTATGTACATTACCAGAATAGGTACTGTTTGCTCTTGTAGAATGTGGATTCCGGAAGATAAATATTTGTAGATAAACTTTTTTTCATTACGAAGAGTAACATCTATCATCTCTTCACCCTATATCTTATCTAAGCTATCCCAGCTGCATATACATGGCAGGGCTAATGGATTGTGGTATATGTCTACCGCCTATTAAAGGCATAATACTGCAAAGTATAAGGAGTGTGAATCAGTCAACTGTGTGTTTGCCTATGCAGTATGCCTGTATAAATGTGTATGTGTGTATTATAAAGGTATGCAGAAAATACTTCAGCATGAATCCATTGTGTGTATAAATTAACAATGAAGTAGGTATGATAACATGGAAAATGTCCTGTTCTATTAATGGCATACGATCGTCATCCCTTATGGTACGTAAACTCCGAACGACCGAAGTTTGTGCATACAATTGTGCAATGCCAGACTCGGTGCTATATCCATAAACGTGTGGGACAATGCTGCCACTGAGACACGTGTGTGTGTGTGCGTGTGTGTGTACGCATCATACACAAACATTGTCACCGCGAGCTGCGGTTATTGGAGGAGAGAGGCCAGAAGACGCGTAGCTCTTTTGGCCTCTCTTCATGCGCATGCGCACTGAGAGTGTGCGTCCATTCGGAAGCTCTCGTGGCTCGCTCGGACAGCCATTTTGGGTTAGGAGATTTGTAGCACAGAGCTCTTGTAGTCTAGAGTGTTGTTCGCTGACCCATTGAGCCAGCGCTATTCTCATTCGGGGTCACTACATTTGATACAGAATGGGGTAGGCAGCGTGTTGCGTACGTCTCCTTGCCGCACAAACCACTCGCCACGATTGTATGCCTTTAATGAATTTGCATGTCCTCTAGTTTCGTGACTTATTCAAGTATCCCTTCCTCCAATCCTCTTCGTTCGCAAGTTTATTTTATTTTACATAGCGGATACAATGAAAACATGGCAGCTACGTGTGGCAGATTGTGGCGATTTGGTGGAGAGCTGTTTCACATCTCTTTTAGCGGGGTTTATCAACATTGACGCCAAATCGCCAATACACATAGAACTTTGTTAAATTTAACTAGTTATGATATTTTTATTGTTCTTTCGTTTCCTTTAAACATGAGATACACAGAACAAGCGATTTGCATGGGGCTGAGCTGACCCGAGAATTAGTGGTGCATGTACTTGTCCCTTTGTGCGGAGGGATATCGTGAAATCACTGATCGTTAAAGTAGTGGAATTCATCCCTCCGTGCGAAGGGATGTCGTGATGCCACTGTATGTGATTCTTATCCCGTTCGTGACATTAGCGGTGCCATGGTTTGCACAGGCGGATGGGTATCGTGAAATCACTGATCGTTGAAGTAGTAGTACCTATCCTTTCGCGCGGAGGGATATCGTGATGCCACTGATCTGAAGGGCTCACACGGGAAAATAATTCCCCATATAGAGAAGTGTGTTACAATTCAAAATTAAAGAAAATATATGTTAAATAGCTGGGATAATGAGGTGTTTCATCTTCGGTAATCTTGAAAAGTGAGGTATACCCTTTAATCCATCAAATTTCCAAGGGGGGGGGGGGTTCTCAGCTCAAACTTTGTCCAAAGGTCCGCAAAGCCAGACTACGAGTTCTTTTTACTAAGAAAATCACATATTTTCCGTGCATGCACCCAATCAAATATTTGTCCCTTCACTATTCCATGAGAAATGCTTTCATCATATCTGCAGCTATTCATTTTTTTTTTTTGGCCATACTGCTTTTTCTGATTTTGAATTATTTCTTTCATTTATTTCAGTATCTTTAGTACGATTTTGTGATGCGGTCACGGATATTCCAGTAAATTTACAGGTGTGAGCCCTGTACGTGATTCTCATCCCGTCCGTGACGTTAGCGGCCATGGTTCGCACAGGCGGAGGGATGTCGTGAAAACACTGATCGGATCCTTCGTGCTGGGATATTGTGATGCCACATCAAAGCTGTATGTGATTTCGAGGCGAGAGGCTGGAAATAGTCTGCTCGTGTTTCCGGGCCTATAGTGGGTCATTTTTTTCTTCTTTTTCCAAAACATCATAATTTCTAGCAGACCGCATTCCCCCTTTACATCTATGTACAACTTCATGATTTGGTTTATTACCTACTTAGCATTACACTGCATTTTTATGGCAATTCCTGGTACCTTGCTTTGGAAAACCTGCTGTGAAGAAAACAAAAAAAAAACAACAACAACACAAAAACAACCGGTACCTGATTAAAAAAAATTAGACTGCCCTTGCCTTTGTTGTTGTCTTGGCGTGGGAATAAAATAATGATACAATATACTTGCTTATACGTTAATAATCCCTTTATTCGGATTTACAACATTTAACATTTAACACTGCAACCCCCGTCCAAAAAAAAAAAATAATAATAAAATGAGAAAAACAGTATCTTACGGAAGCCCATTTGTGCCACGCAGGGATCAGTGGATCGATGGAGCTAACTGGCGGCCGCCACTAAATAATCTGGCGACCGCCACATAATTATCGATATCGATATCGCTAAAAGATAACTAAGTGGCGGCCGCCACATAATTCTCCATCGATATTGCTAAACGATAATTAAGTGGCGGCCGCCACATAATTCTCCATCGATATTGCTAAACGATAATTAAGTGGCGGCCGCCAGATAATTATCGTTTAGCGATATCGATAACGATAATTATTTTCCGGCCGCCACTTAATTATCGTTAAGCGATATCGATATCGACAATTTTGTGGCGGCCGCCACTTAATTACCGTTTAGCGATATCGATTATTATGAGAAATGTCGATATCGATAATTATGTGGCGGCCGCCAGACAATTAAGTGGCGGCTGCCAGATAATTTTGTGGCCGCCGCCAGTTAGCTCCACTGAAAGTTTTATCCTGCGTGGCACGAATGGGCTTCCGTGGTATCTTATGTCATCATGGGACGATAAATTACAAAACACAGAACAGTTTAATAAATAAAATATCAGTGGTTGAATCACAACATCCCCTCCCTCTTCCTCTTGGACCAGACCCAGAACAAGTGTAAAATGATGGTATAAAATTTTACTAAATCTAAAACTTTTTTTCCCAATACCATTCCACAAATATTTTGCAATGAATGTTTGTACTCTCTTCCTTCCTCATTATCCTGTAAAGGCCGTGTCACACCTTCCCGGGCAAGCTAAGCGGGCATGTTGCGAGGAGAGTTTTCCAGCACGCAGGAGAATATTTCCGCGAGAGGACAAGAATGTTTGCGAGTTTGCACTTTTTTCTTACCTGCTAGACGCGTGCTACTTACCTTCTACTTGCGTGTATTCCCTGTGACCTGCGTGAGAGCTTTAAAATCGATCTGTTTTCTATTACGAGCCAAGATAATGACATTCTGTGGGACTTCTGCCATTCCTTCAGAGGAATTCCTTCACTGAGTTGTCAGCCCCCCGCGCGCCTGGCACACGGGTCACACAATATACCCGCAAGTAGAATTTAAGTAGAACACTCCCAGCAAGTAAGACACATGCACTGATTCGCCCAAATCCTTGTCCGCCCTCAGAAATTGGCTGCTAAGCTGGAAAATTCCTACAAGCAACAAGACCGGGTAGTTTGTCGGAAAGGTGTGACAGGGCCTAAACATGGTTGCGGGTAAAAAGATTTACGTGAGCACCTCTGGGCGACTACGGGTAAAATACGTGTTAGGTACTGTTATGTGCCGGTCATCTGCGGGGACCTTCGGGTAGTAAAAATTGTTCTTACCCGGAAAGGTGTGACACGGCCTTTAGATGAAAACAACAATGGTTATGTCACAACATACTTCAGAATTGAACTGTACTGCATATAAAGTGACAGTCTCTGGTGTACACTATAAACATATTGGTGACAATAGACACCCTTGGGGAGACCCTTCATAGTTTAGCATGACATCAAGCATAATCTCATACAGGGGGGAATTTAACATGAGGAAATATACTCAACCATCCCGTCTGAGTTCTCTGTCTGCAGATATTGTCCCATTGGTATTACACTCCAGTGATTTCGTTTGTTTATTCCAATATCATTGTGATTTTAGCAGTGCCCCTTTCCTGAGACTGCTGTACCAAACTACACATCCAAACACCAATCAGTTGATACTTCCCGCTATCAGAGGAGGAGCTCTTGTATAAAATGGTTGTATCAACATAATGATCTACATTCATTGTGCATACTTACTGACTACTCCTGAGCAGTGTTCCTCCTTGATAAGCGTATCATATCTAATACCATTCCAAGATACCTGTAACTAACAACAACCCGAAAATTTATTCCATGTATCTTCACTGGAAAAGTGTTCTGCTTGTTGTTTTTTTTTCTCAAAATCAATTATTATTTCTTTTTATCTTAATTTCATTTGGTCTGAGACTCTTTTCGTCGCATCATTATAGAAAATGTTTCTAATGAGTTTCTATACTCTTCCTCATTATTCTGCTAAATGAGACCAAGAATGGCTGTGTCATCGTTACATTTTAAAAATAAAGTAACGCTGCAGCTAGACTGACAATCATTAGTGTAAAAATGAGAACAAATCTGGAGATGAAATACACCCTTATAGGAGATCCTATATGAGTTATCATTTTAAAAATCACATAGGATATCTGATACAAGAACTGACTGAACTCTATTACTCAAAAAATCACGAATTGAAATTATTAGTGTAGGATTTACACACAAATGTTCAATTTTTCAATTATCTTTTTAAGGGCCATTGTATTGGAATGCAGAGGAAATAGCAACAAAACTTATCAACATGATAGGATCTCAATTTCCCTAAGAAACACATGAAGAGTTTGTTCGCAAAAACCGATAAGTCTATATTTGCCAAATGGAGATATTAGCGATTAAAGGTCAAGAAAAACAAAGAAAATAATAAGAAAATTGTTGCTTCTTTTGACCATAACTTCGAAAATGTACCTATATATGTAGTGACCAATATACCATTTAAAAGGTATTATTTTGTACTTTATGACAGAGACCGTACTTCAAAATCTTCAAAAATGGACTTATCGGTTTTTGCAAACAAACCCTTGACATGCTCATGCTCACTTACTGACTACTACAGTGCATGAGTAGTTTTCCCAATTAAGCTTGTTGTCAGGTACCATACCAGGACACGTGTAACTATCAACAACCTGAATATCTATTCATCCTGTTTGTTTTTGTCCAAAAATCTACGACAGTTCCGTTTATCTTACTTTCATTTAGACTAAGACTAATTACAATGACTTCTTATACTCTTCTTTATCATTCCGCTAATAAATATGAGTCCAACAATGGCTGTGTTAACAGTATATTGCAAAATTTAGATAGTGCTGCAACTGGACTGACAATCATTGGTAAACATTAATAATAATTAATAATAATGATAATTAGACACATTTGTATAGCGCAGCTACTATGTAAATATACTCTACTGCGCTGTGATGTAACAGAGCTCCTGTCACTGATTAGACACACGAAAAATAGATAACAAATTAATCAAAGGCTTCTGAAAAAAGATATGTCTTCAATAAAGATTTGAAGACAACAAGTGATGATGCCTTCCTCCGTTTCTCAGGTAATTTATTCCAAAATTTTGGAGCAGCACAGCTGAAGGCACAATCCCCTAAAGTTACTTTCGTTTTTAAGTGAGATTGCTTTAGAAGCAACTTATCCTGTGTACTTCGTAAATTATGAGAATATGAGTGTGATTTCATTGATATCAATTCTGATAAATAACCAGGTGCTTGACCCTGCAATACTTTATAAACGAGTATCAAAATTTTAAATACAATTCTCTGTCTTACTGGCAACCAATGTAACTTCTTCAAAACAGGTGTAATATGTGAAAATTTTGACGAACTGGACACAAGTCTCGCACATGCATTCTGCACACGCTGAAGCTTGGTTATCTGTGAATCTGGTAAACCAAACAATAGCCCATTACAATAAACAAGCCTATTGCTAATGAATGCGTGAACAAGAGTTTCAGCGTCTTCCTGGCTCAAATATCTACGAATGTGACGCAAGTTATGCACCATATAAAAAGCAGACTTGCATGTGGTTGATATATGCTTCTCCATGTTTAAACGAGAATCAAGCCATTCACCCAGGTTTTTCACAGAGCTCGATGGTTTAACTTCCAAATCTCCAACTGATATCTTACTAATATCCAGCTTTGCTACTTGTCTTGGTGTCCCAACAACAAGAAACTCAGTCTTTCCAACATTAAGCATTAACTTATGTTTGGACATCCAAGAACGGACATAACATATACAGGATTCTAAGTTTGAAATACTATCAATGTGTTGTTCACCATCAGGACTGAAGGAAATATACAACTGTGTATCGTCAGCATAGCAATGACAAGAAATATTTGAGAAACAACAATGAATACCCTTGATCAGATTACTTGTATAAACTGTAAAAAGAAGGGGCCCAAGGCGTGACCCCTGAGGAACCCCGTATGGAACATCAAAATTCTTTGACATTACATCCTCTATCATAATCTTTTGCTGTCTGTTAGAAAGATAAGACTCAATCCATGCAAGGACAGACTCACTCATGCCAAAAGATGAATGTAATATATTCACTAATATCCCATGATCGATAGTATCAAATGCAGCACTTAGATCGAGCAATACCAAAAATGTTACCTTTTTATCATCCATTGCCAATAAAATATCATTCTTGATCTTACTAAGGCCGTTTCTGTGCTATGAAACTGCCTGTATGCGGACTGCATACATGGAAACAATTCATTACCCTGTAGGTGTCCTAAAATATGCTGAGTAGCAGCTCCTTCAACCAGTTTTGATACATATTGTAGATTGCTAACTGGTCTTAGGTTGTCATAACTCACTTCCATACCACGTTTTTAGAGAAGTGGCCTAAGTAGTGCCATTTTCCACTCAGATGGAAAGAGACCACTGGAGAGAGACACATTGATGAGTTTAGTAAAGACCGGGAGGAGTGATTCTGTGCAATGCAAAACAAGGTTTGTTGGCATGGGATCCAAGGAGCAGGACTTTTTGCTCAGACTAGAAACTAATTTCTCAACATCCCTTACAGATAACATTTTGAAATGATCGAAGTTTGCATTGTGTGAAATCTGAAAATCTATATCATCAAAAGGACAAATCCCATCATCTACAGAGGACTCAATCTGAGAATGAATTTTTACTATCTTATCACAGAAGAATTTTCCCAGATCATCAACAAATGTCCTCTTATCAATATGGTGAGGTATTACAACATGAAGCTTTGTCATATTCAGCAGTAATTTAGTAACATTGAAAAGACACCTTTGATCTGAACTATTTTCTTTGATCATTTGAGAGTAATTTGTACGACGGGCACTATTCATAACAAATAAAGTTCTATTACGGGCAGCTTTGAAATTCTCATAATCAAGAGGACATTTCGTTCTCAACCATTTCTTCTCAGCTTTCCTTCTTTTTCTTTTTTGTGTTCTTACATCATCTGTAAACCATGGTACCCGTGGATGAGATGACACAGTCTTGGTAATCAAAGGTGCATGTTTGTCCAAAATTGAACTAAGTGTATTATTGTATAAGATAACCAACTCTGTAAGATCGTCAGGGGTTCAGATAATTCTTGTATCAGATGTCCTGTCTTATGCACAAACTGGAGACAAAACACACCCTTGAGGAGACCCTATACACGAGTTATCACAGCATCAGACAGGACATCTGATACAAGAACTATCTGAACTCTATAAATGAAAGAATCACTCATTCAAAGTAGCAATAGTGGATTCACACCAAAATCTGCTATTTTTAAAGGGGAAGTCCGGACGATTATCAGCCGTTTCGTGTGTAAAGAACAATATTTCATGAACCTATTACCCTTTTCCCGACGAGAAAAGACCATCAGATACATTTACTATGATTTTTTTTTTAAATAAGGTAATTCTTCATGTTCGAATCCGTCGCGAGCTGCCCTTCGTACTATCTGTCCCAGGATGCATTGCGCGTGACGTATCGGGCGCAGTTTCCTCAACTGAGAGCACCGCGAGCGAAGCCCAGCTACGCATCGATCTCCCATTGCACTGCTGACTGCGGGCGGTATCTGCATGCCTGCATAGGTGTGCCTTGTCGGCGCTACTGCAGGAGACCGTACACCGATTTAGGAGTGCTGTTGCCAAACGCTGTATTCCTTTATTCAAATAATCTTCGTTATATATCTATATAAAATCTTCAAAGATTAATGTAAAATAGTTGCAATGCTATAACATTTTCGTTTAAATTGAAATATGTATGTATTATAATACTGCCGTACTTATTAGTGTCCACCCCATCACTTACAATGCATTAGCTGCAACCTGCTGCTGTTGTCGGGCTGTGCAGGCATACATTTACGTCTGCTGCTGCCAAGTGCTATCACAATCCGCGATCGTTTTTTCGACTTCTGAGTGTGAACAATCTGAAATCAGTCTGTCAATGTCAGAATTATTGCCTCTTTTGTTGTCCGAGACTGTTGAAAAGTGTGTCTGACGGTGATAAAATACGACAGTATACATGTAACTTGAACCGCGGAAGAAACGCCAGCGCCAGCTTGGTACCGCCGCCGCGCCGCGCCGGTAACTACGACCAGCAGCCCGATACACACAGCGTAATCGGGCTGCGTGTTGTAGCATTCAGGATCATGTAAAGGTAGTATCGTGGATAGATATCAATTTAAAATCGAAATATTTCTTCAATTTGAAGACTTACTAGTAAAGTTGAAGTATTGACAACACCCTAACACTTGACACATCGGCATTTTTTTAATGAAGCACAGGCCCGTAGCCAGGATTTTTCAAGGGGGGGTGCGGTCACTAAAAAAACGGACCTTCGGTACCAATACCAATGATGAAACACACACACACACATACACACACACACACAATTATATATATATATATATATATATATATATATATTCTTTGGACGACCGAACTACAAAAGTTGTATAAGAATTTGCGCGCGAAGCGCGCCGCAAATTGTGAATTTTGACTGTTTTAATGACGTTTTAAAGTCTCGAGGAAATTTGTATTTTTGTCTGTTGCATGCAATCGCGTTACGGTATTTCATCTAGGAAATAGTAAAAACTCATTTTGCCAGGAAGTTGCAAAGTTTAATTGTGTTCGAGACTCTGCGCGCGTAGCGCGCCGCAAAATTGAGAATAGTGATTTTCCTGGTGTTGTTTTAACTTTTATTTTTTTCTATTGTATACCCGCGTTACCAGGCCTGAAGCCAGGATTTTTAAAGGAAGGGGGGATTGCGTTAATTAACAAAACGGTCCTTTGATACTTTCCCGGGAGGGGTAGTGACAATTAAAAGGTGGACACCATGCTCATACATGGACTTTCAAAATGGCCTCTAAACGAGTAATGATCATATGATTTTTTCGGGCCTTAAAAACAAGTATTCCTTAAATGTTTCCTGCACCCTAAAGAAGTACTTCATCATGATTGAACAATATACCATTTTCCCAAATTTCGGCCTTTTTGATACCCTTTGATTATATACGCTCATACATCACACTTTTCATCTAATCCGTGAGAAAAAACGACCCCTATTACGCGTTTTCTTTAGCGAGTATGGTCACGGTGTCCACCTTTCAGTTGGAGTTTTCCATCCCATTGGATGCTGTTTGGAAGATGAAACATTCACTTTACTATACAGTATATCAGCCGTTGGTATGCGAGTTTGTCAAAAACGAAAATAAATAAGAAAATTTTTAAAACAAAATGAATTGTAAATGTGAACCATTTATATTTTGCCTCCTTGTGGTAGGATATTTCCAGCATTTCCGAACTTTCAAATAATCATTTTAGATTTAATAATATTAAAGGTAGTAGATCCGATTCGCAAACATCTCCAATATCAGTCAAATGTCATATTAACCATCATGCTAAGAAGGTTTTCTTTGTGAAATTTGGAGGTCAGTGAAATTCAAAAATTAAACATCCGTTAGCCATTGGAAGAAGTTGAGTGCAAATTGAGACCTCAGGCTTAGTGCTCAGATGTTTTCCCATTTGATTTGATCTGTCTTACTGTGCACACTAAGATACATACTGGAATGGTTATTTCTTATTTATTAAATTATAGTAGCATATTTGGTTACTAGCTGTCTCTAGGCATTTTCGAATTTGGGCTGCAAAGAGATCCACTACCTTTAAGTTAGAAGAGAGATAAGTAAATAATGATAAAATAAACAAACAAAAAAGAATGAGTTTCTTTTGTAATACTATCTGACAAACTTTTTACTTTACCATTTTACTTCATAGCTCAGCACTTTCCATTCTCTCTCATACCCTCTTACCCATTACATTTAAATGAAATACAACTAAAATGAGTTTGCGTGCCTGCATAATACTCTTTGGAAATTATAAGTGAAAATGTTCTTAGGTTTTGGCTCACTTTAAAATGAGAACCAATAGAACTGTCACAACATGAGAAAATGTATAAGTAATAATCAACACTACATTTCCGAATTTGGCCTGCAAAGAAATCCGTTACCTGTAAGTTAGAAAAGATATTAGTAAATAATGATAAAATAAACAACAAAAAAGAATGAGTTTCTACCGCCGTATCCAGGCTCAAGAAATCGTTTGTACTATAATACGTCTTGAAGTACTGTGTGATACTGTTGACTCAGACTTCTACAAAGCTGTAAGTGAGAATTGTAATCCAATCCGACTCATTACCTGAGATATTTATGAAAATATATCAATAAAGAATGTAAATTAAATAACGATGCGTCACAATGCAGTCTAACGCTCTCACAATGCTATCATACATAGGGTTTTTCACTGACTGTTTTTACTCTGGAGCTCTTGCAATATTCAGGCTTTTCCTACTATATCTTTGTGAGACGTAGATATAAAATGTCTCAGGTTTTCGATTATAGTAATTTCGAGGAAATTTCTTTAATTTTTATCATATATGTAAACTTGAGGCTATTAGATTTTCATCCACTTACCTCTGTTCCTGTGAAAAAATGCAAGTGTCAACCTCAATGTCATCCACGAATCGCACGTACTCGGGCGGCCAGTGGAAAAAAAAAAAACACCGGTCACACGCGCCAAGGGCCATGGCATGCAGTGCCAATATAATAATAGCTCGCACAAATTGATACATAACATTTGTGTTTGTGTGCATGGGGACGATCCGATGGTTCATACAACAAAAGGGTTTCGTACAATTATTTTTAGCATTGTTAAACGTACTCTTCCACATTTACGTAGCATATAATGTGTCTTTATATTTATTTGGATTGTTATCTTGAGAATTGCTAAAAACCGTTATTATGAAAAAGTGGACCTTTCAGAATTTGGGGGGGTGCGTACGCACCCGACGCACCCCCCCTGGCTACGGGCCTGAAGCAATAGATCATGCCGCGTGCATCCGCTGTGTGGCCAGAGACTGTTGAGCGGTACGCTACTACCGCTTGCTTGGCCCGTATCACCGTTGCTCAAGCAGGGCTCCCCCGAGCCAGCTGACGCTCCAAGCAAAAAGCAATGTGAGGATGAAACGTCACGCTGTCACGTGATCTTTCTCGCCGGCGTACAGAAATCGAACGGTTACGATTCAAAATTAGTGATGCTAAAAAATCGATTGTGGCGAGTTGGGAGGGTCTTTTTCAATGAAACTTAGTCATTATGGTCCTTTATTTATGTAGATTTTGGTTAATTTTTTTTTCAAAATCGTCCGGACTTCTCCTTTAAATTACCTTTATGAGAGCTACCATATTGAAATGCAGAGGAAATATCAGCAAAAGTCAAACGAGCATAAAGTCCTCAACTGTCCGAAATGTCGTTGAATGAGTGGCATCAGTGTCAGTACGGTATCATCTACAGATTTTCTATTGATATGCAGAGTGCCATCTGTGGAGACATTTAGAAGTTATGTAAAATGACCAACAAGTATAGTCTTAAAAATACCTCTTTTTCAATGGCTTTTGGAGAAGTAAGGGCTTTTTACACTTGTGTTTCTTAACCCCGGACTTTCTCTAACCCAGGACTATCGTTAGTCCCGTACCAATTTTTTTTTCAGCTTTTTACACTCGCCAATTAGTCCCGTACTATCTCTTGTCCGGGGCTAAGGAGAAACTTACCTTTTTACACTCGTATTTCTTAGCCCCGGACTTTCCAAACCACATGAATATTCATAATTACGCTGTGTACTGTTACACGTACACGCACGCACCGGCAGCACTTGATTACCTCGTTTCTGATTGGTCAGTGAGGGTCGGACTTCGTCTCCGTCGCTTAGCCCAGGATTATTTTTTCGTTCTGTTTACACTCACTTGCTTGGCACCGCAATTGCGGTGCTAGCACCGCAATTGCGGTGCTAACCCCTGCTATTTTGCAGGGCCAGATAGTACCGTCCTATCGGTGGGGCTAGCCCACTTTGGCAAAAACGAGTGTAAACAGAAAGTGGGCTAAGGATAGTCCCGTACCAACGGTGGGGCTAAGGCCCCCCCTTAGCCCCACCGTTGGTCCGGGGCTAAGCAAAAATTTACAAGTGTAAAAAGCCCTAAAGAGATTGAAATTGATACATCTTGGACAACAGACATGATGCCTATTCCTATCAGCAATGGATACATTTACGTCACAGGCAAGATGAAGGAAATTTTATGTCAACAACAGTAATGGACAACAAAGGGCGTCTCAATTTCGTTGCCCTTATAGAACATTCTGCTTACGTTAGCATCATCGAGAGTACCTGGAATTTTCACAATCCCACTACCAGGCAGTAAACGGTTCATGTGAGCGTATTGGCGCCACGTAGGAAGGCCATGAATATAGCAGAACCAGAATATGAAGACATTACATTTGAATGCCTAAGTTGTTATTATTTCTATCTGACAATTTTTCACCAGGAAACAGCACTCTGTTGACGGTTTTCTTGTGCTCAAATTGATTCTGTACTCTATATGTGACCCTGCACCTCAAAACAAACAAAAAGTCGCCAGACATGAATTCTTAGTTAAGACCATATTCTGAAAGAGCAGACTTTAAGCTTTAAAATAATGTATAACTCAAATCAGATGGACTCTCCTAATCTACATAAATATTGGAAAGAAAGCACAAACTCAGGAAAACTGTGAACTGAGAAAAGAGGCTCTGAAGTACAGTGTCTATGCAAGCGCTTAATCTTTACCAAACCGTGCTGGCTGTGCGATGAATGGGACAAAAAACAGGAAGTAAACCACCAGAGTAACAACAATGAAGAGATTATCAGATTAAACTGAAATTAAGCATGCCTCATTAACAAATTTTGTTCATAATTAATGCCAACTTTCAAAGTAGTAGCACTATCCTTTCAAAATTTATTAGAGTTGAAAGTGAAGAGTGTGGGCAAGGTTTTTCAGAAATGAAAAAGGGATTCTAAAGACACACCTAATCACACTATTTAAAAAAAAAAATGTTCGGGATAAACTGCTAAAAAACACACTTTCCTGCCCGTTTTATGATACCAAATTTTAGCATAATGTAAAAGAAGACTTGCTCTTTCAGAAAATTGATATGAAAAAGTCAAGTTCGGCTAGGTTGACCCATTTCACTTATTTTCAGTCCTCACGCAAAATCAGTGTGTGCGACTTTATGTTCGTTTTGAGGTGCACGGTCACATATGATGTGAGACAGATTGTTGTTTTTTGTACTCTTACGGATGTATCTCCTTTTGACAATGAAGATAAAGACAGAGAAAGAAATTATATAGAAAACAATGTAAGAGATTGACAACACGACATCTGTATATTTTCCAGTGCTCCCCAGTCTCTCTGTGTGGTTTAATGATGTCAGACTGTTTACAGGCTGCTGAGAAGTTGTTTCTTCACATTTGTGGGTGGGATTCTCCCCAGAAGACCTCGACTGGACCACTTTAGAGGATGTGAAATCAAGACAAAGCTCAGAAGGTTTCTCACACTGTGGGACAAAAGAACAGCAGTTGATAGAATACTCAACGTCCATCCAGTAGACAGCTTGAATGTGATCGACCGAATGTTCAGGCTGACTCCGAAATGGCGCCTTTTTATCATTTTGGAAGCAGGCGATTGATCCTGCTTGATTCGAATCCATTCCTACAGTAGCAGAGCAGTGTACCTCCATCCAGGCTGGAGAATACGACGATGAAACCGTCTCACAGTCAGCTGGTCCAGGTGGAGTGATTGCATCGATGAACACATCTATGACGTCATGTTATCTTTCTCCGTCTTCGTGTCCCGCGACTAGTAATATGTAGACACCTTGGTCTTCCTTACGCACGTCTCAGACAGTAAGAGTAACAGTCAACCCATCGTAAATGTTGTTCATTTTTACTGAAAACTGTTCTGCTTGTCCAGTTTTCAAACACTGCTCCTGTGCAAACTCTCCTTTTCTATAGAATAAACATTTCAAATGCCCAGAATATATTTCATACTCATATTCTGAATTGTTCCGCAGTGAAGAGAGGAATATCACATCATTGTCCCTTCCTGGGCAGGAGTTGTAAATCTGGATCGAAACTGTTAGATTGCAAGTCCAAACCAACGTCACAAACAGTTGTAGGCCAACTATTTTGAAAGAAGACATTGCCTCACGTTTCCTCCACAGTTAAACTTTAACGGCTAGAAGTGGGTGATCGTGGTACTGTTCGATATGCTTACTACTATGTAGTCCACTTGCGATTCAGGAATTGATCTAAGCAAAGTGAAGGCTGCATATTTTTTGTTCCACTGCATTTTGTGTAAAATTCCACATATTAATAACATAATATATGGACCGAATGACATTCTACGGTCTTTTGCTGGCAGGCAGGTATTCACTACTCGGAGTTTGTTTGCCATATCGCGTACGTGGCCCTGCATCACAAAACCAACAGAAGGTCGCCAGACATGAATTTTTAGTGTAGAGCAGACTTTACGCTTTGAAAATAATGTATAACTCAATTCAAATGGACTCCCCTAACCTATCTACATATTAGAAAGAAAGCACACACTTTGGAAAAGTGTTAACTTAGAAAAAAAGGCTCTGAAGTACAGGGTCTATTCAAGCGATTAATCTTTACCAAGTCGTGCTAGCTGTGCAATGAAAGGGACAAAACACAGGATGTAAACCACCGGAACAACAACAGTGAAGGGATTATCAGATCAAGCTGAAATTGAGCATGTTTTATAAATACATTCTGTCCATGATTAATGTCAACTTTTAAAACAGTAGAGTTATCTTTTCAAAAGTTAATATACTTGAAAGTGAAGGGTGTGTAAAGGATTTCAAGATATGAAAAGGAGAATCTAAGACACACCTGATCATTCTTTTCTCCCACAAAAAAGTATTGTGGCAAAACTGTTAAAAATACGTTTTCCAATTCATGTTATGATCCAAAACTACAGAATAATGTAGAAGAAGGATAGCTCTTTCAGACTGACTCAGTTCATCCATTTTACCTTTTTTGAGTCCTCACGTAAAATCAAGGGGTGCGAATTTTTGTACGTTTATAATGCATGGTCATATATGTGACCCTGCACCTCAAAACAAACAAAAAGTCGCCAGACATGAATTTTTAGTTAAGACCATATTCTGAAAGAGCAGACTTTAAGCTTTAAAATGATGTATAACCCAAATCAAATGGACTCTCCTAACCTATCTTAATATTGGAAAGAAAGCACAAACTCAGGAAAAGTGGGAACTGAGAAAAGAGGCTCTAAAGTACGGTGTCTATTCAAGCGCTTAATCTTTACCACACCGTGCTGGCTGTGCGATGAATGGGACAAAAAACAGGAAGTAAACCACCAGAGTAACAACAATGAAGAGATTATCAGATTAAATTGAAATTAAGCATGCCTCATTAACACATTCTGTCTATAATCAATGCCAATTTTCAAAGCAGAAGCCCTATCCTTTCAAAAGTTATTAGAGTTGAAAGTGAAGAGTGTGGACAAGGTTTTTCAGAAATGAAAAAGGGATTCTAAAGACACACCTAATCACACTATTCTACCAAAAATGTTCGAGATAAACTGCTAAAAAAACACACTTTCCCGCCCATTTTATGATACCAAATTTTAGCATAATGTAAAAGAAGACCCGCTCTTTCAGAAAATATGAAAAAGTCAAATTCGGCTAGGTTGACCCATTTCACCTATTTCCGGTCCTCACGCAAAATCACTGTGTGCGACTTTATGTTCGTTTTGAGGTGCACTGTCACATATAGTCCACTTGTAATGCAGGAATAAATCAAAGCAAAACAAAGGCTACGTATTTGTTGTGTCACGGCATTTCGTGCAAATTCAGCATAGTTTTTCATAACATGCAAGGTAACATATGGACCGAATGACGTTCAGCAGTTGTTTGCTTTTAAATACTCTTTACTCTGAGTGTGTTTGCCACATTTCATGCCAGCATCTTACCACTTTTAATGACACAATGTGTATAATCCTTTTTTTTTTTATGGGAATAAATCTGCCTGTCTGCATAGATGAGTCACTCACAGCTTACAAGATCTCATGATAGAGACATGTGAGGTTTATTTCGAATGTTGTCTACACTGTGCTCTCGCAGGCTGCCGAAACATGTTTGTTCCATGTATAGAAAGTAGAAATATCTGGAAAAAGCATTTACACTTAAATTGAAAGCAAAAACAAAAACAGGACATGCATTCATCCATAGTAAAAAGTCTTTTCTTGATTTGTCTTTTTGCCCTAATCCATTCTCCTCTGTATATTCTTATACCCACTATGTTTCTACTTTCTTATACCCACTATGTTTCTACTTTCTCCCTCTCTGCTAATCTGTCTGCCTTCTATGTACATTTGTTCATTTTCAAAAAAAAATGTTATTATCATTTCCTTTTTAATTGCCCGGTGTTCAAATAATACTACTAGCTAAGCAGGTGGAATAATTACGTCAGTGACAATACAAACGCATGTTCGTGGTCATGTTTGTAAAGTGTGTAAATGTGAAGTAGACTAGTGAGTGTACATAGCAATATCTACAAATCAAAGATTAAGATCAGGAAATGGCATCTTCTTCTGATCTTTACGTAGCTTCCCTCTTGAATTTTCTCTTATTCCCTTGCCAGTTCTCTTTCTCTCTCCTTTTTGATATTTGTCTTTTGATCTCTTTTGATTCTGTTGTCTTCTATACCTTTTGAAACATCAATTATCTATGAATCAATAAGTTTCAAGTTTATTTTTGAACACTCACGAAGTTGTGAAATCAATGTAAAATTTTGGCACTGCATTATGCACAGAATTCATTCAACATACTACTGGACTAAAGGAAAAAATGGACTACTTTTATTAATGTCTGATTGTTCCACAGTTTTGGAAAAATGAATATTATCATGCTGCCTCTACATATTCTATACCCATAACGTAAAATATAATATATTGCACGAATGTCGAGTTTCATATATGATGATACACTTGAAGAGCTTGTAAAAACAAAGAAATTATATTGCCAGAAGTTTGAGGCAAAAGCTTTCTCAGTATTTAAAGTTAAAAATTGCGTACTTGAGAAAAGTAGAAATAATTTACTTTGAGGGACGTTATACCTCTTACACTTCGTAAAACGAAAACCAGAAAATGCTTAAAAATGACTTGATATCTACACAGATTGCATGCTTTTGTAAAATACACTTAATCAAAACAGTACAAATCACTTTTTCCTAAGGCAGAAATACGAAATTAAACATAGTACATTAAGCATGTATGATATTATACAACAATGTGAATTCACTAAAATGAACAGTGATAAAAACGACTTTTTTTCACAAAACAATAATCTTAGATATTTCACTAGACAACATTTTGAATAATCGTTGCTGTAAAAACACTATTATTCTATTTACAGGCAACTCTATAGAGCCTATTTTTCCCATTGCTTGGCCTAACACCTTTTATTCATTACTTTTCATTTTTTTAAGTTAACCTGTCACAGGGCAATCATTATGGGTTTTTTTTTTTATATTCGGAATTTAATGATTCTATCATATTAGTAGGCCAGCTAAGACGATTTTTTTTTTTACCTTGGACGGCAAAATTTGTTAATGCTAAGTTTCCCAGCTAAAAGTCTTGCAAAAATACTGAAGTTTAGCGTAAGACCGGATGTCAAGCGCGTTTTTACCGAAAATGCCTTTTTTAGCCCAAAATTTGAAAGAATGTCAAAAATCACGATTTTTATTTTTTTATCGAAATAAGTAATGGTTGATAAGTACCTTTCAAACTAGAAATGTGTTATCTTCCATTTCAAGTTTAGAACCTGACTAATATACATTTGAATGTAGAATATTACACGCACATATATGGCGCAATGGAACATAAAACCGGGATTTACTCAAAATTGTACTTTGTAAAATCTACCAATATTTCAAAGTTTTTTTTAAGCTACCTAAATCAATCTATTCAAAAGTTTTTATTTTTTCGAAATATAATATATGTCCTGATATCTTATGCAGCAAAGAAATTATAAGATAAGGCGAAAGATAACTCGTTTTATGTTATCCTAAATGGGACAATGTATTTTTACTGGACGCGCATTTTGAATGAAAAATCGAGTGTATAGCGTAGGCCCATATATATTGTACAATTGTACATGCTATAGTGAGTGTAGGTATTTATCTTACATAATCGGCGAAGTCAATGGACAGGTTGGATAGCTGACTGCAAAAACCCTTTGTGGCACCTTGATATGACTGAAATGCGCTCATTTGCCCCCCCCCCCCCCCCAAAAAAAAAAAAAAAAAATACAAAGAGGGGTGTTCAGTAGTGTTGTTACCATGGCAACTGATCATTATTAGGTCACTCCCTGAAAATTTCAAATATTCATGATTGTAAAACGTACAAGTGTTAAAACATGTTTTTTTTTGTGTGAAAAATGTATCCATCTAACTAATCTACGTTTAACAATGAAACCTAAGAGTTATATACAAATTGTTTACTATGTTTGGAAATGGTTGTCATAGAAACCGTGATAACAAATCACGTTTTACTGGGAGAAATTACGATACCAAATCTCCCATCCTGCATACTCACCCCTTCCCCGAGAATTAATGCTTGGGAATTCATGGTTATCAATACAATGCTATAGTTTGCATTCTCAGGCCCTGAAACGCAGCCCTGCAAGGGACAGGCACGAAATCACTTTTACTTTTATAATGTTCTAAGGCGAGGTGTTTGCATTTTATTTTGATCTATCCTCCCGCAGAAGACTTACTAAATGTTTGTTTTATGATGGTTGATTGTTTACATGAACGTTGTTTGGAACGCACACTTATTCGGTGACATCAGAATATTTTGTATCCCAGATATTTGTGTGAAAAAGTAAGGCAAATATCACCCTCAAAAAAGAAAACAAGAAGTAAAAAGGAAGAAGAATTGAAATGTGTACAATGCAAACAGCCTCATTTCCCCTTCCCATCATTAAGTCGGTTAAATCATCGATTCTATAGTGCAGATTACATTTATCCATGGCCAAGTAACAAATTAACAAGTAACAAATTGCTTGTTTGCAATTCGATTTTTTTTTGCTATATTATCACATCTTTGTGAAAAAAAAAATCATTTTAGTTATCACCAACACTCTAAATTCCCAGTCAACCAACAAAACGTACTACGCAATGTGCACACGCCCGCAACCACCGTCTCAAACAGCGTTCACGGACTATCAACACACATTGAAATACAGTAAACAGTAAACGAGGCAATTTATCTTTTTTAAAATGATGATTTGCCATTAGCGTACATTTACTAGAATAGCAGATCTTGACATCTATGTTGCTGGTTACCAAAATGCTGATAAAAATACCATACACAGTAAGAACATGCTTGAATGCTGCAAAATATAAATAATTATTTGTCTTCAACAGTATTTCGTTTTGAAAGGTACAGAACCTCAGTCTCGATTTGTGGATATCTAAATACAAAAGCAAAAATTCCATCTGAAAGCAATCTTCTAAAATGATTAAAAGCATTAAAAAAGAATGAGTCCTCAGTGAAAATGTTTATCATGAACAAGTCTCTGTGACATACATCCAAAGACTTTGAAAATCAACAGTACAAATTGCGCTGACTACATTAACTGCATTGATAAACTCATTTTTTTTTTAAAATGTGACATATACTAGTACTATGTGTCCACCATCACAAACGTTACACCAGCTGGAAAAACAAAATTTTTCTTTTGACAATATTTCAATATCTCTATCTTTTTCACAGTTTGTGGTTTATACATATCCTAGCTAATTATGACTGTACGCTGTTGCATTGAACTTTCGTCACTGTACAACTAAATTAGAATGGTGACTGCCAAATTTTTAAAATTCTACTTTTAGTCTGATATTATTTTTGTGTTCTGCAGATCAGTGTGATAAGATATTTGTACTGAGTATTCGTCTCTCAGTGAAGAAAAAAAGAAATCACCTCTCCAACACGCGTGGGTAATGCTTCCTTCTAATACTTTCCCTTATTCCAAGTACCAGAATACATTGCTGGGGCCCTGAATAGCTAACATATATTACAGTATTACCAACATCATGACAATTATGGCACATGTGAAAAAAAAACAAAAAAAAAAACTGGCTAAACATACATCTTGACCAGATCATATTCTTTTCACTACTTCTTGTACTTGGTGTTTGGATTGGAACCTATTACTTATGTCTTTTATATCTTAAACTAAAAAAAAAAACAACATACTCTGTGCTATTTCCCTTCAGATTCACCAACTGTTCCTTTGTGAAGTTTTCTCTTTTTAAGCACTTCAACGTGCAGTTTTCTTCTTTTTTTCTGACCAACATGTCATATATTTTCCTCCATCTGATGAAGAAAGGCAAAGTTTACTTCCCTTTTGTTGACCCCCCCCCCCCATAAAAACAAAAAGAAAAGACATTCCAATCTGACAGGATTAAAATGTTGGCGTTTGGGCTCCAAAGGAAATAACAGATCAATTTCCATGAACTACTAGTATGCGGCTTGTAACTGTAAGTCTCGAAGGCATGGTATAGTTTTGGTTGAGATGGAGATTCAGACTTTAACTTTTTGCAAGCAAATTAAAAACAACTTATGAAATGTGAAAGAACATCAAATTTTTAGAGTAATTTGAAGTTTGTTTGATTAAAGTTGTTGGTTTTGAAACGGCCGAGAAATTTTTAAATAAGTAACACAGAATGATAATAATTAAAAGTGGGTGCCACCTTTTACTAGGACCTCTTTGTTTTTGTACATCTCAGCCTTTTCAAAACCAATTGAGTATATGAATATAAGAACGACCCAAGTCCATGGAAGATCATTTCGAGTAAACCAAAAAAAAAAATCGTATCTTTTTTATTTTTTTGTCCAATAATATTCTATTTAACTGTGATGGGAAGGCAACATTGTATATACAAATTAGAACATATATCATTATGACAATTAACATTTACATTAATTTTGGAGAGGCCATTTTGTGAGGTGGACTTAGGTCGTTCTTTGATTCATATGGACTTAGGTCGTTCTTTGATTCATATACATGATATTCTGCTATAGAGATGGGAGAAGGATGAGAGAGGGCGCTATTATATGACTGTAAGAATGACCCAAGTCCTTCATTCTTACATTAATATAAGATTTAATTCATTCATTTCAGGCACTTCCGGGGGTAATTAGGATTTATCATTTACACACAAGATGAGTCCATGCATAAGCTACAATTTCCCATGTCAAACTGAAATTGGCCAAAAATTGGATTTGGGTCGTTCTTATATTCATATACACAATTTTTGACAAATACATTTGGAATTCCTCTTGGTATTGTTTACTCTTTAATATTTCATAACAGGGTTCTCATTATTTCACAAAATCTCAATCTTAGCCCCCATCTCAACCAAAAGTAGACCATCCCTCATCCCTATAATGCTGCAATGAAAATTGGAAGTAGATCTATATCAAGTCATATTGTAAATTCTGTTTGCCAAGTAGTTTTGTGCACATTTTGATATCAGACCTTGTTTTACTTCATCACTAAAGAAAAAAAGAACACAAAAGAGTAGAAAAGAAGCATTTAATCTGGATTAGTAGAAATTCCTAATATATACACATGTCTTTTACATATATATATTCAGCTGTATTCAACTTCTATAATAGTCCTGAAAGCACATTGTGATAACATTTGAGAAGTTAATATGGATGCATTCCACATGTAAGTTCAGGTTCTAATGACATCCTTCATACGGAATCTGGATGCGGACCGGATAGCCTGGCAGGGTTGTTTCTGGAGAGAGAGAGAGAGAGAGAGAGAGAGAGGGAGGGAGAGAAAAAATAAAAAGAATGGTGTATCTGTCTTTACTTGATGAGAAAAATGACATGGGCATTTTAATCTTTGGTGAAGACACAGTGACATATACGCTTAAGATATACTGTTACTTGATTTCCTCCATATGTAGTGTGTCCTTAAAACGGTAAAGTATATTTTATACAGTAGATCCTAATTGTAGCAATTTGACCGTGAGTACAAAACGAAATATAAAATGTAGGAAACTTTCATGATCCAAATATCCAATTCTTTCCATTAAGCTTTTTATTCTATTCAGAAGAATTTCAAGGTAGTGCTTGCCTGATACTGCAACTGGATACATTCAACATTTTCGTGCATACAATAACCCCGTGACCTTTCACATCAATACCCTCTTAACTAATCAAAGTCAAATTGATTAGAGGTTATGGTAACTTTGCCATCCAAAGGTAAATACAATACCATGGTAGCAATGCTCTACAGTCAATAGAAATCAGGATTTCCATGTAATATACAATCAGCAGCAAAATCACAACAGGTACTAAAATGCTAAAAGGCCCAGGTAATTATCTCTTCTGTATAATACAGTACAGAATGCACAGATTAGAAGTTGGTAGTCAGGACATCTGTCTCTTTCTTTTTCTCTCTTGTTCGTAGTTGGCTGTGGTTTGCAGGGTCCATTTTGTCCACTTTGTGCTAATTCTGGTCGAAAATATAATTAATGAAAACTTAAATAAGTTATCATTTTTATGAGTGAAACAGGATACATGTACTTATACTGCAACCAAAAACAAACACATTCATCATGAAAGAGAATTAATCATCATGATCTCATGAATTCCTTAGTATGAGATTTTGGATCTTCAGGTCACTGTCAACATTAATTTGTATTACATGTAATACATTAATCATGTCATTGTTACTATCATCTTTGATGCTCTAAAGCCATATCTTACTGAAAATGAATTATATAGGATGGAAGTCATCTTGACAACTGTAATTCCTGTACACAAATATTTGATTGTATCATGCTCTCATTTGTATGTAAATTAGGATATGATTTCCTTGCATAAATCGGTTTGAATTCATGAGCTGATTTTCCTAATTTCAAATCGTTGACACTTACTTGTGAGCTGGAAAGGGCTTTTACATCGCAGTCAAGACATCTTTCTATCTCCCCCTCACTCTAGTGGATGTGATCTCAAACTCAGCATGTCCATTTGTTGCTGACACCTTGATAGAAATAAAGAACAATATATCACAGCATATATTACTCTTACATCATACTTAACGCAACATAATAATAATGAAAAGTAAATTGATTTGAGACTACAGACGTATTTTCACCTGTGCACACATTAAACACTTGTGCCACCGCAATTTCCAACTGACATGGTTGAGAAATATTCCATTACATATAATTTCTTACTTGATTACATTTATGTTTGATTTTTATATCATCTCTTCTTCAGTGGATAGAATACCGTTCTTTCATATGATCCTCTGCAATAGAGCATGCAATGAATTTACAAGAAAACAAGAATACACATTTGATCATAGATTTGTTCCCCTTTGTATATAAGCGGAGATATAAAATTCTTCTCCTCTCTTTGTTTGCAAAGTACTTGGACATTGTATTGTAATGCAACTGTCAAAGTGAAAACATGCTTGTTACAACTTATTCAAATAGAACAGGAATATTCAATACTGAATGTAGATTTTGCATTATTTTCAACTGGGCACTTAACTGATACATTTGATAATCAAGCACTAAGTAACTTAATATTTAAAAGATATTTGAAATTAGACCGCTATAGTGTATTTCAGACATTTACAGTTTCTTACCTTCTGGTTGTTCTGCACTTTGTTGCAGGTACAAAGAGCTCAGACTTTACAATTAGATTTTGGCAAGTCAGGATATGTCTCTCTCTGGCGAAGTTTGAAGACAAGACTCAGTCTGTCCACTTGTTGGTACATCTAGCTGAAAACAGAAATCAACATGACTCAAATATTTTTTTTTCATCTTTAAAGCAGAGCATTATAAACAGTGAACAAAAAAAAAAATGAAATGTGATTGTTTTGAAAAGGCATCTTGGCATTGACATAATTTTCTTTATTCCCCATGCAAATCAATTATAACTATATCTCTTTTATTGAGATGTGATTTTTTTTTTTAGCTTTTTGAAAATTTAAAGAAGAAGAAAAAAGATATTCAGGTTTCAGTGAGTCGGTATAAACGATCCATTAGAAATGTAATATTTACATTTTTTCAAATGAACCTTTATTCTATGAGACATTAACATGAGAAGTTGGTACTTATGAGTAAAGACATTTCTAAATAGTTCCTTTTTGACTAGATCTATTTGTAAACTATTATACACAGCCCAGTCGCTGTACGTAGGTACGTCGCGACAGCGCACTTACAGTGTCTGGTCGGGCTATTTGTAAACTAGAAGAGTACATGTAAATGATTCACAGATTAGGAGAGGTTGGCAGTCAGGACTGAACACTTTCTCTTTCTCTCTCTTTCGGGCATATTCGAATGGCAAGATCACTTAGTTGTAGACTAGCTTTAATATATAAAACACCTAGGCCTAAATCCTAAACCAATACTCTTTTTCTAAACCCATGTAGGTCTACAGTACCATAAAGAGTGGAGTCAACCTTAGACCTCTGCTCTAGAGGCTAGTATTAGTGCTAATGTTAGAGCTAATGTTAGGATATTCTAATGTTAGATCAAGATAGAAATGTTAGATCTAACGTAAACTTTTACTTAGATCAAAAGTTAGCCTAACGTTAGATATGTATTATATATGCATAGATTTTAGAACCTCATGTCTAAACTTAGGTCTAGCTAAGCCTTGTTAGCTGGGTCTTTATAACAAAACTGCCTAGATATCAGTAGTAGGTTACTAGAATAGAAACCTCTAACGTTAGGTAGAATCAGTGGCCCAGATCTTGACTAAGGTTAGATCCTAATTCTAGACGCCAGCTATTTATACTTCAGACCCGCTAGATTTTATACAGGTCTAGTATTTGATTAGACTCTAAACGTTAATAGATCTAGTCTACATACAAATGTACACCTTCTGTATAGACTACAGTCCCTTGCCCTGGACCTGGCTCTAGCCCTACAAATACATCTAACGTTAGTAGTAGTGGGCCTGTACTGTCTATACAACTGCTAGTGCTAGTGCTATTGTGATTAGGGCCTAGCCCGATTGAATAATTGTTTTGGCATAACAGGCGTAGCCGTAGGCCTACGTCTAACACTGAACAGTAACCCCTAACGATGGCAAATGTCGACAGTTAGAGAGAGTGTAACCGCTAGATAGATTAGATCTAACGTTAGACGAGTATTCAGTCTAACTGCATGTGATGAGGCCATAGATTAGAAACCTAGATCGAACGAACAAGACACCTAAATCTAGACGTAGACCGATAAATGTGGGCCTCTTTTCGCACCGTGTCAAGACGTGCCTTACGGAATACTAGTAATCGCTGTTCCACTAACAAGCACCGCCGGCACGGTCGGGCGGCGGCCCGGGGGTTGGTAGGCATGCCCATGGGATCGGTGCGATATACAGTCATAAGACATCGGCCTAACGTTAGATTCTACTAGCGCTTGAACCTTGATATTTACCAAGTCTCAGATCAAAGTTCTATATCTAACTGTTAGATCAAAACAGATTTTAAAGTTCCCTTATGCAGTGCAATAAAGAACTATGTATTCATTTCCTAATTTATACCTACATTCGAAGGAAATAGTCCCCTTTTCAGTCACCACGTTTCCAACTCAACGACCGAAACATGCAGCTCTCGCCACGCGCGAGAGATTTTACCTGTAGCTAATAGACGTACGCACACGTATTAAGTATATGCGCGCACACAAGCAGCGCGGGGCTACTGGAAAATGCTCGAAAATGCATTTTCTGAGTTCCTGCGTGTTCAGAGTTTTTATTAAAAGTAAACATTTCTTCAAGAAAACTAGAAATAACATTGACACATTCAATTAAAGAAGCATTTGTAGTTTTATAAAACATTAAATTACTTTTGGAAGATCATCTAATTAGCTTGGGAAAACAAACTTTACAGAACGTTAATTAATCTGTGAATATTATTTCGAGAAAACAACACCCAAACATTTGAGAGCCCCATATATGGCTGTACAAAATGACCTTTTAAAATGCTAAGGAAACACATTTAAATTGCAATTTCATTAAAAGGGACAATTGAAACTCATGATCTTTTAAATATGAATTGAATGCAAGCAAAAAATCAAAATCGTGATTTTTGACATGCTTCTGAATTTTGGGCTAAAAATGACATTTTTCGGTAAAAGTACGCTTGACATCCGGCCATACGCTATTCCTCAGTATTTTTGCAAGACTTTCAGCGTGAGAACGGAGCATTAACAAAAAATGCCGTCGAATCCTTATCTAGAGTCTTTTTCGAGGTTTGGCTGGTCTACTATATTATGCTTTCTCTCTTTTCATCTTTGAGATAAAAAGATACTTGTGTAATTTGCAAACATAATTTGAAATATCATTCACAAAACATAAATCATTAGAATATAAGTACTAGCAACTAAAATAAGGAACTCATCTCAGATATTCAATTTACATGATTTAGAATAATGTTTTATGTTACAAACTACGGTCAACCCTCGCCTTTATTGAATCTAAAGGGACAGTGAAATTTGTGACTTGACGGTGATTTGTGCAATATACCATCCTTTAGAGAGCAAGATTACATGTTAGAGAAATTGATACACATACATTGACAATGGGAATATTGACTTTCAACCTATGAAGGACAATGTGTAGAACATAATGAACACATTCAATATAATTTATGCTCCTGGCATGCATAATGAAATTCTTAACCATGAATGTGGATGTTAAAGGCATAATCTACCATTTGCAGATGAAGCAAAAACCCTGCATTTGTGCTTTAAAGTAGTGCTAAAATGTCGGTTATGGATAGGAACAACCACTTTAAAAATTTGAATGCGTATCATAGATGTTAAGTATTGTTAAATACAAAAAAGAGAAGATTAAACAATAATTATAATGAAAATGTTTCCAGAATAAACTGTCTACAGGTATGGTTTATTAAAAGAAAAATACTGATATCTCCATACATTTTCGGCTTTATTGCGAAATCTTTTCATTGTAGGATGTTTTGTGATAGAACAGACCTACACATTTGCATCAAATGTGATATCTTCATATTTCTTTTAAATCACTGCTCCCAAAGGTAAACAGGACCTTTAATGGATGCCTTTCTGTATTCCTACGAAAGCGTTCCTTCACCACTCCTATAGAGATTCACGCTTTCATCATTATGTGCAGGAATAAACATTGGGTCGTAGCTTCAAAGGTCGTCTGTTTCCTTCCTCTCAAACGCCTTTTAATTTATGACACGAAAATAATTCAAATCAAATAGAGTGAGACGTTTTGATAATGAAAATGACTGCATAATATGAAAAGGCTACGCTGGTTATCTCTACGCTCGTTAGATTTTTTTTTTCTAGCGTTTTATGTACAAACAAATGGGGAAGTAGTGAGTAGATGACAGCGTCTTATAAAATTTAGTCCCTATGTGAATAACGAATTTTATATTTGCGACGCAAACGCTAAAGACGACGCTAATTAGGTGAATAATGGTGCTCTGCACATACCCAAGACAGCTGTTTCCATTATCTAACCGGGGACGCTGCGTTGTTTTAGCGTTCGCGTTGCAGATCTAATGATCTTTGCTGTTTCCGGAAAACATGTAACACTGTAGATGAAGTCTTCTTCTTTTTTTTTTAATTCTAATTCTCATGTGAATTCTAATGAAACCTTACTGTTCCATTTGTTTGTCTGCACTCTTATTATTTGCAGTCATTTTGGTACACATAATGAAGTCACCGTTTAAATAAGGTCAAGGCGATACGGCATTTTTCCCCGGTAGTTTCGTAGAGATAATGATTTAAAATAGGAATACCATGGCTTAGAAGTGAACCAGCTGCTTTCATTGACTTCTCCGGTACCTAATCCCTTCCCTTATCAGGGACTTTGGACAATGTGTACAGTGCTAAGGTGTTTTTACCCAGACTAGGAATCCGTGCTCAAAAATTGTTTACAGCCTTCTTGAATACTGAGCACTGGTGTCGTCAAAGTGCAAACTGAGTCTACATTTTCTGCCACACTGCGTGCCCATGCGGTGCCCACGGTGGTATACATGATGTCCTTCACTTCACTGCACATGAACTAAACATTTTCTTCCATACAAGTGCTATGCAGTTACAATATTTCCACCAGATTGGGTCGGGGATTGAGTATTTTGTTTGACAGTTGACAGCGATAATGGTTTAAAGATAAGAGTGCCACATGCATGAATAAGACTATAGATAGGGTACGATAATGTCATTCCCATGTCTTCTTTAGTTTCTTTTGTGATAAAATTCTATTGATAAAACTGAGTTGTAATTTTCCCTGTAATCTTTTTTCGAGTTGCCTTGCTAGGCAGTGAAATGACTTTTCTTTTTGTGTCTTATGTATCAAGACAGATATCATGCAAGCCTATTGGACAAAAATTCAACAACTGTGCATGGCGTTTTATCAGCTTACGTGACAAACGGGACTTGAAATATTTTATTGATTGTATTCATCAATAGCTTGTTTAAATCAAAAACACACTGTAAGGAATTCTACTAATCTTCTTCTTCAAGTCCAAGTTCTGCAATCTTCAAACACAATTGTTCAATCCTGTGACTTAAGGTACAAAAATAGTTCTCGATATCTAGATTAATGATAATTACGTGTTGAGGTTGGTAAAGGATATCTAATTGTGTGCTAATTGCTTTTAGTTAACAGTTGATAGCTCATGGTGGATAGTTAGAATGTCAACCAATACGTTGTTTGTAGATATGCTTTAATTAGCTACTTTCCCCTCGTTACATCGCTCTTCAAGTTAAATCATTAGTATTATTTAAAAGTGGTTTTGATATTGGACACTGGACATAAACTTGCCCTACTTCAATACTGCAATTACACGCAAAACACGGATTTGAAATCATGTTACTAAAACAGAAATTTGTATAATGTGTAGTATCGATTAAAGTTGGTGAAATGGACTTTGTGTTTATCAGCTATCAGGCTTCTTTAACTTTCAAAATCACACAAGAACTTAAAAAAAAATATAATTGAAAAAGAAATCAGGAAAACGCCTCTGATTTTCCTCCTTGTTCCTAGTTTATCCACCAACAATCCAGTTGAAACTGGCATAGCGGTAATTTTCAGAACTATAAATTCCTTATGCTACTGTAGAAATCGTAACATATCCCACTCAAACTGCATTAATTTGCAAAACAATAATCCTTCCAAACAGTAACATCTATCATGTGCGATTTCGCATGGACAGCTGTAGACATGGTTGCACGTCACGAGACCGTCACCCACGAGTCATACAGCCTACAAGTCATACAGCTCATGAGTCATACAGACCATTAGTTTGACACTAAGCCAACAAGGCCCACGAGACCGACACATTACGCCAAGTGTTGTATCTGTCGAACTCGTTGGCTGTTTTTACCTAGTGTCGAACTCATGGACTGTATGACTCGTAAGCTGTATGAGTCATGGACCTGTTTTCAATATCTAACTCGTGGACTGTACGACTCGTGGGAGTCGGTCTAGTTGGATGACCACGTATACATGGATAGCTCGGTCGATACATACAATCTGCACTGTTTCCTAGATATGACGTCTGCATTATTTGTATTATCATGAATAAGATCGGAAAAGATTATGGCGAAGAACCGCTGTCTGAAACTGTTATATTTGCAATTGCATTCCACCATTACTACGTATATATATATATATATATATATATATAGATATATATATTACAGATTCATTGTTTCATATATATATATATATATATATATATATATATATACACATATAATCAATATTATAGTGGATGACAAATGTTTTGTAGTAAATGTTTAGAGTTTATCTTTCGAAAAATTAAGACAGTTTAAAATTTTAATATGTACTTACAATCCCTCTTTAACATAATTATGCAGTTTGATGTCGTGCATTTTGATATAGTTAGGAACTGTAAATGAACTTTCGACTGCTCAACCAAACAATAATTACACCGTTATGATAATCACACTTCTACATGAAAATATGACCAGATTCTGGTTTTGGCTTTATTGAAAAAAATAAAATGTTGTGATACAAACATGGAGAAGTTGGAGAGAAAACACAAACAGATGAAGCTAAAGGTCTCATATCATACTTTTTTTTTCTATAGAAGACATAGTGATAACATACGTTACAAAATCGTCATTATGGGGGCAATATATGAATGGAGGATATATGTTTCTGAAGAGATTGAACGTTTAGCAAATTCCCTTTCAATGCACCCAAGTAAACCTATTGCATGTAAATGAAAAACTATACTAATCAACTCTAAAGAGATGTTCAAATAAAACAAAAATATAAAAAGAATACAAGTTTAAACGTAAACAACTGCATTACGAGAGAAAAAAACAACTACTGATGACAATGAACATGACTTTTAAGAGACAAAGAGATGTCTGCGGAAAATTAGAATATTGGCAACAAAATCAAAACGGTCGTTGCTATTAGGCACTTCAAGGAATGAGCACTTGCATGGTGTCAGGAGAGAAATTTATCTTTGATTTTGTCAGTGAAGTGAAATTGAACTTGTCCTAGAAAGCCACTAGGTCAAACTACAAGAAAGTGACTGTCTGGAAATTCATATTAAATGAGACAAAGTAAAAGTAAAAGAATAAACTGGCATAGCAACAGCATGTCTAGATCAGTTAAATTTAGACAAGGCAGTCACATGAAATGAGACAAAGCAAAAGTTAAAGAAATAGCATGGCAACAGCATGCCCGGTTTGTAGTATTATGTATTAATTCAGACTATAGAAATTGAGTGAATAGAGGTGTTATGTAATAGCTCCCATCCAGGTGGTGGCTAATAGGAATGTTCTCTAGCTCAGTCGAGACTCAGCTATGTCAGTGTCACTAGGGTGTTGGTTGTAGTTTATTGTGCACAAGTTCATGAGTAAAGATGTTATGTAATAGCAGTCTAGACGATGGCTAGACATATTGTGTAGAGTTTCAATAGGGCTATATTTAAGCATGATGATTGGATGATCCTTTTTGTGTAGAAAAGGCATGAAAAAGCAAGTGTATGGGAGTGTAAGGGACTTTAGTGTTAATCTCTATGGTTAGGGAAGCTAATAAAAAGCTCAGTAATGTAGAGGATCGAGGAGAAATACTTTGATCAGACATCCAGCATAGATCTCCGCTTAGGCAGCAGTCGTTTTTCTGGGGGTTTTCTACGTCGGTGAGATGCGAGCTCCAGCTGCCGATAAAACTGAACTCGGACAGTTATGATCCGAACTTTGGAACGGAGCTCAATCTCCATTTGCCTGCTCGCCGTCGTTTGAGCTCGGGCATCGCAGATCAAGGCATGAGTCTGCGTGGTAGCATGGACTAGTGAAGGCCGAGGAGCTGAAAGGACCGCCGATAGGGTAGCGTCTAGCTGAGTGGCCAAGTCAAGGGGTGCTTCCAAGAGACAAGCCAAGCGACTGTGCCGAGGTCGACGACGAGGGTATCGGACATCGATGACGACTGAGCCAAGCTGAGGGGATCACCAGTTCAGGTCATCCAGGACAACCTAAGTTATGTATTTGTGATTTGTTTCATATTATATTTTATGCTCAATGTATTGTTATGAACGAGAAAGCTGCAAAGATTTGAAAGATTAAACTCGAACATAACTGTATACGAACAGTTTGAATTTCCATTATTTTGGTGTCAGAGTAGCAGAGAGAAAAAAAAAGTCACTCACGTGACACATGGTAAGTGCAGAACAGGGACAAAATAGTTTTTTGTTTGTTTGTTTGTTTGTTTGTTTGTTTGTTGATTTCAACCTGAGAAGATAGCTGGATAGCCAATACTTCAGCTACGTTTAGCTGGTCTTCCATGGGGTCCAACTGGATGTGAGGTGGGCCCACTTCACCGGGTTAAACACCCTGCTCTTTGCAATGAATGAATGAAGCGGGATATTTTACGTGCATGAGTTGTGACTCTCTCATACATGGGGCCTCCATTATTTTGTGACCGTGCATTACAAAACAAACAAAAAGTCGCATCCCTTGATTTTACATGAGGACTCAAGAAAGGTGAAACGGCTCAACAAAGTCAATATTCAGTTTTCCATATTTTCTGAAAGAGCTACCCTTCTTTTAAATCATTCTTAAGTATTGGATCATAAAATGAATGCGAAAGTGCATTTTCAGCAATTTTCCTACAACTCTTTTTTATAGAGTAGGGAGATCAGGTATGTCTTTAGAGGCTCCTTTTCATTTCTTAATAACCACTTGCACACTCTCACTTTCAAGTCTGATAACTTTTGAAGGGATAAAGCTACTGCTTTGAAAGTTGGCATTATTCATGGACAGAATGTGTTAATATAGCATTTTTAACTTCAATTTAATCTAATAATCCCTTCATTGCTGTTGCTCCAGTGGTTTACATCCTGTTTTTTTTTTCCATTCATCACACAGCTAGCTCGGCTTGGAAAAGATTAAACGCTTGAATAGCAAGTTAGACCGTTTACTTCAGTGTCTCTTTTCTCGGTTCACACTTTTCCAGAGTGTGTGTTTTCTATCCAATATTTAGATAGGTTAGGAGAGTTCATTTCAATTAAGCTATACATCATTTAAAACTTAGAGTCTGTTCTTTCAGAATCTGCCCTTAACTAAAAATCCATGTCTGGCTATGTTTTTGTTCGTTTTGTCATGCAAGGTCACATTTTATGTCCTATCCGAGGGACAGAGTGTTTTGTTTCTTGCTAGAGGGGACGGTATGATTACACACAACATTGATCAATCCTGACTCAGGTTCGAACCCGGGTCCTCGGGATCGTTAGGATCGTGAGGCAGACGCGCTACCGACTGAGCCAACTCACCGCCCTTAATCAGAAAAAAAAAACCAATTAGATACCACAAACCATATATATCATTGTATTATAGTTTGACAATATCTAAACAAAACAAACACAAAGTATTTAAAAATGAATGTTGCAAATGGCTAACTTTAATAATTTTGATAACAGTCTCATCTTGATGTCAAGTTCATAGGAAATTGAAAATTCCATATTCGTATTGTGAATGTGTGATTACTAGCATGACCTTAGGTTTCTTGGGTATTATAATTCTTTAAGGGGTTGGCTTTTGATTTCCTTCCATTTTAACTCTACGGACTAGGTGCTTTCACAATATTACCTGTCAAATCTAAATTCGAGTGAAGAAAAGATATGTACAAGTCTCTATCAAATTTGCTTTGCCTCCCCAGTCATGCCAGTTGCGAGCGTTCCAGCATTCGCATACATTTAGAGGAAAACATAATAATTGTATGTGTTTTCCTCTTTAATAATGAGAAACCATATATTTCGGCACTTCAGAATTCACCAAACAAGGGCAGTCAGTAGTTCAACCACTTCCACACATACCTTTTCATTCGAACTCGTCATTCCCGGAAGATAAATATTGCAAAATGAAAGAGAGATATTGCACCTCGAAATAGAATAGACTTCCCGCTCTACCATATGAATGGTATGTCGAAAATCGTCTTTTCCCCAAAAATAGAAGCACCCTTGAATATGAACCAAAGTTGAAGAAATATTGATTCTCTGTTTTCTATGCTTCTGTCATAGCTATTAATTTTTGTATACTCTGATGTATAAACATATCTTCTCATATTCAACGCAGGAAAAGACAAAGAAATACATAAGAGAGAAAATAGTGCGACAAAATTGATATCAGGCCTGCTCTTTCCACAGTTGTTCTTACATACTTTTCTATTGCTCCAATGGCCATACAGGCTCTCTGTGTAGTGTGATGATGTCACAATTTTTTCAGGCTGCTGTGAGGTTGTTTCTTCTTTCTTCTCAGTGACATAAACAAGATCTGACTTCAATGGCACCACTTCGAGGCAAAACTCAGGAGCTTTCTCACATTGTAGTGCATAAGAACAGCAGTTGATAGAGGACGTAGCACCCATCCAGAAGGCAGCTTGGACTTCATCAACAGAATATTTGGCCTGGCTCAAATACGGCGTTTTTTTACCATGTTGGAAGCAGACTATCGATCCTTGTGGATTCGAATCCATTCCTAGAAGAGCAGTGCAGTATACCTCGATCCAGTCTGGAGAATACGATGATGACAGGTTTTTACGTCATGAAACCTTTCACCATCCCTGTGTCCTGTAACAAGTAATATATAGACACCTTTATCTTCCCTTCGCACATCTCTGACAGTGAAAGTAACAGTGAACTCATTATTAGTGTTGTTCTCTTTTACTGTAAACCGTTCCGCCTGTCCATTTTTCAAACATTGCTCCTCGACAAACGCTCCGTTTCCATAGAATAAGCAGTCAAAATGCCCAGAATAAATTTCATACACGTATTCAAAATCGACTTGAAGAGATGGATGGAATATTATGTCATTGTCCGTTCCCATGCACAAGTTGTTAACCTGGATGGAAACTGTTAGATGGCAGTTCAAGACCATCGTCGTCAACAGGGGTAGGATAACTTTGTTGAGAAAATGCATTGTTATACATCCAAAAGTTCGATGGAAGAGTCAGATCCGAGTGCTTGCAATAGCCTTGTTCTGATACAGACCACGTCTGATGAAATAATGTGTGAGATTTGAAGGCCATGACTATACGTATAATCGGATGCAGTTCAATGCACACGACTCGCTGATTATTGTTGTGTGAACCATAGCATCTGCTGTCTCACATTGATAACATTGTTTGCATTATTATCTAAGATAGACTTTTGTGAATATTTTTTTGTTGTTGTTACCCTTCATAATCGTGCACTCCAAGCTGTTAATTCATTCATGTGCAGTAACATGAAGACGGTATAAATACTTATGGCTTCTGTCATTTCGTATATGATGTCAAGAGTATGTGACCATCATGTAACTAATAGGATACTTGACGGTTAGCAACTACAATCTGCTCTAGTTAACACACTGTACTTTCCCCGAGAGATATCAGGCAATATACACCTATCATAATGTATCGATGACTACATTAATTGTTACTTGTTAATGTATTACTTGGTCACACACTGACGTTAACAGAGCACCTCTACCTATTCTCCATGTGCTGTTGTTGACGTTGTTTGTTTGTACATGTGCCATGGTCGTAAACCCCGAAGGACGGGGGTAGGGGTGCATCCCCCGCTCTCGGAGGAGGGAGATGGCATAATACAAACATTCCCTTGAAATTAAAAAAAAGAAAGAATGTAAGAAGAAGAAACGTGATTGTATTAATTTCAGCAAACTGCATGACGCTTGATCGCCTAGCGAGAACTAAACATAGCTTATCAGTATTCTATCTTTAAGAATTTGTATTGACTCCCTACGATGACAACATATTACATTTGTTTTTGTATTCTGGGTTTGCGTTAGAACCATGGCTTGAACATTGCGTTAGGAGCCTTATATTCTTGTGTAATGTAAATTCTCTAAACTGCTGGATGAGAGGTATTCAAGGGCAAAAGGAGCGGACCCACCCCCCCCCCCCCCTTGAAAAACATGGTTGTTCGCTCGTTCATTTTCGTGCTTTTTTTTTCTCTCGTTTTGCTCCATACACGGGGGATCAAAACATAAAATTTGGCGCTCGGATTCCTTGAGGACTAGGAAACAATATTAGACTAAACATACACACACACACACATACACACACAAAAGATCAAATTTCAAAATGGCCGACACTTATGGCAAACCCCTCACTTTTCATGTGATATTACTCATAAGTAAATATAAATAAATGGTTGATGCAATGACAATATTAGTATATATCTTTATTTTTGATTTGGCTTAAAATCTGAATTTGATGCATGGACATTGCGGCAGGAGCATTGTTTATATTCTCGCGTAATGTAAAGTCTCTGAATGGCTGGGGGAGGGGTAGGAAAAAAGGGGGCGGTCCTCAACTTAAAAAGTGGTGGTTCGCTTGTTCTGTTGTGTGCTTTTACTTTTTTTTCCCGTCTTGCTTTTAACACGGCGGAAAAAGCATCAAATTTGGCGCACGGATTCCTCATTAGAGTATAAGAGTGTTCCTGCAATTCTGAAGGAAAACACACACACACACACACACACACACACACACACGAAATCAAATTCCAAAATAAATCGATTCACAACAGAACTTATGTTATCACATTCCCTTAGGTCGCTTAATGTCAACATTTGGGCTTAACGTTAGTTAGAGCGGATAAAAGCACCTTATTTGGAGAGGTGATCCCCTTAGGACCTACTCATTGATATTAGAATAGGAGCCCTCTGGAGTTTTTTTCTATTTTTAGGGTGGAAATGCTGAATTTTAATATTTCTTTATAATACGATATAATGTATTGCGTAAGTAAGGGAATGTGATAACATTTAAGTTCAAATCTGTTGTGAATTGATTTATTTGTCATGAAACTGAAAACATAAACCCAAACTAGAGACCATGATTAACATCAAAGCATCTGCTTCATGGAGTTGGTAGAATTAATTACTGATCAAATAGTATATGGGTGAGAATTTTGAACGATGTACAATTGCCAATTTTCGTACCTTATGACATTCTTTCCCTTAGAACACGCCAGGATGATCTAAGAAACCAGATTTTTTCATGTCATCTCAAAGATTGGTAAATTTCCTTTCAGGAAATATATGGTTTGGTTGACTTTTCCCTGATATTTTTCATTTCACAAGGACTTAAAGGGTAAAAATACGGTAAAAACGCTATTTTCACAATAATTTTTGTTTTTCAAACTAACGATGTGCATTTTTAATGGTACGTGGCATCAAATATCTGACCATGTTCTGGATCTGACATATCATGGGTATGTACAACAAAATTATAAGAACTTTATGAGCACGTACAAAATTACAGAGAACAATTGAAATATCAAAGTCCTAAACAGACGAACGTCCGTGATGCTTTTATTTCTATCGCTGCTGCAAATTCTACTTTGTTGTCCCAACTGTAACGTATACGAAAATTTAGTGTTCCACCTAATGAACATATCCTGCAAAAATTGTACGTCTGCTGGCTGTACATGGGACGTAATATTCTTTTATGCAAAATTATACTCAGTTTTCGTCACGGACGTGCTTCCGCTATTTTCTAATAAAGATCGTAGCCCATGAAACGTTATTGGCGATATTGTTCTGAGTCGTAATCAACTAAGATCTAGCAACACGATAATATGTTTGTTTTGAGTTTCTGTCCATCCTTTGTCAAATAGGAACCGAAATTGTATTTTTAGACGAACCTCCAAGAAAAAAAGAACGTCCGTGATGATTAAAAGATTTTCGAGTGGGACACCATCTTGCTTTGATGGCGAGGGTGCATTTTACCTTTGGCTCTCTTGCCGAGGAGCTGCATGCCATTTTTGGAGCGGACTGAAGTTCGTCCGCAGTTTTCGGACCATGCAATTCACCAAAAACCAAGCAAATAATTGATATTTTCTCTGAAAATTCACCTCCTGATCCCCCTCTGAGCAATACATATGTTGTAAGGATGTCAAATTTCTTATAATTTGCATGGACAATACCTTTTCAACTTTTTGAAAGAGTTAGGAAGGCTAGGTACTCTCTGCCGATTAGTTATCCGTCCTGGAACATGACCCTAGTAGTAGAACGAACGTCCGTGATAATTCCAGAGAACGTCCGTGACGTATGCAATCCCTCCGATAGGGATAACTTGTCCCGAAAGTGTCCTGTATTCTTTAAAACTTTTGACTCGAATAGCGACAAATAAAGTTTTACAAAGTAAACAATGAGTTTAGAGCAGTAGTTTCAGAATTTTTAAGGCGTTATGTGATCATGATGAACAAACAATTGAAAATTTACTCACAATTTTACGCTTGCTTTCCCTCTAATTATACAAAAACAGCTAAACACTTAAAACAAAGTTATGGGAAAATGGAATTTTGCGTAATCTGTAATTTCTGTGCGTTTAAATTTCTTTCTAATGAGGTTCTGGAGACAATTTGTACTGTTACAGGTTCTGAAAGTTTTGCTCACGGACGTTCTGACCGAGAAAGGAAATTTCTGACAATTACAAATATATCACTGCACATAAGATTAAAGTTAATTGAAAATATTACCAAATGACCGAGCCGCTCATACCCGAAAGTGAATAGCGTTCAGCACTCAATTTACCTGTAATAACAAACGGAAAACGTTTTTTTCACGGATGTTCGTTGGTTGAATAAATCAATGGATTACATAGTAGGAGAAAGAGGATCAGTGCCACTTTTTAGTGACAGGTGCTCTAAGTGTTTATCTTTTGAGTATGGTAGCTGCCGTCTCAAACAGAACACATCCAGTTTTGGTCTCCATCACGGACGTTCGCTGTAATTGTCATGATATTAAATGCCTTAATTCATTCTTATTTTTCTCTTCATGACGATTTTTCTCTCATTCCCTCAATAGCCTGAACATGCTGCGACCAAACAGAAAACAAAAACAAAACAAAACAAACCAAAACAAATCCGAAAAGTGCTACGCAATCACATTCGGGATAATGACGGAAGAAGTCCGTAATGAGCATGTGTTGAATAAGAAACAAAAAAGTTTCAAAAGGACGTGGAAGCAGTTGAATGAAAATGACTGAGAAACAGAGAAGGGATCGAGCTCCAACACACAGAGAAAAGAATTGCCAGTGCACTCCCGTTATACCAAATTCCTCTGGAGAAGTTTTTGTTTGTTTGTTTATGTTTTTTATTCATCGAAATGCCGTCACAAGCGAACAAAAATCATGCAGTATACAATTATTGTCTGATGAAAACACACAAATCCCCCGCTTATCATCACATGGTGTTGTTTTATACTCATCAATGAAAAGCAATATTCATTTGTATTTTTTTCCAAGATTTTTTTTTTCATTTTACATTTAAGAGACAGAGAGATCGTCAGTTTGTTTGTGCTTTTGTGCTTAATTTGAAAACACATGTTAAAAAACAGTAATGATTAAGAATAGGTTTAAGGTTGCACTTTGATACGTTCGCTCTTCCAAAGATTCGTTACTCTGATGTCCAAAGGTTTGTTATTCCAAAATGAAAAAAAAAATTGTAGTTAATTCAGGAGGTTTGTTATTAGAAATGTTCTTCGAAAAATAGATATTAAGGATCATTATTTTAGGTCCGTTCTTCTAAAAGTGGAATGGGCCTGATATTCGTTTAGGTGAAAACGGTTATTATGAGGTTTTCAAAGTGGAGGATTTTAGTTGTTAACTTGTTTCTCCACATTTGGATAAGCGAACGTAAGTTTTCATGTTCCAATTGATAAGCCTTTCGGATAACCTTCGGAGATTCCTATCATTTACCGAATAAAAAAGTTTCATAATTATACGAACTCTATCAATTTTCGTATTGACAAACTGTATGAATAACGAGCCTCCCAAATGACGCGCTACAAAAGGTTTGTTATAACAAACCATATTGTATAATATCGAAGTCACAAACATCCATCCAAGATATATGGACTTATTGTGTCTTGTTATGACGTAACTTCGCAGTATCGAACCTATTACCATTTCTGACTAATATAATAACACAATTTTTTCTCGGTAACAGTGTGTTACACAAGGAGCAAACACAGAGGGATTTCTTCCTAACGTATTCGTTTGCCCTCCCCAGCTAAACTTCGTATTTCTATAACGGAGCACATTTCTGTTGTTTTTCTATATCAATTCTTTGTCATAATTTTAGCTGTGACCATGTTCGTTATATAAAAAGCAAAGTTTAGGACCTGAATATTTACTTCATAATAGCGAAATTTTGATAAATATATTAGTTCTCAAGGATGGACTACGTCACTGAGATTACACGTACGTTTGTACGTTCATTTACGAGAGATTGAAAAATTGTTTTCTTTGATTCCTCAGTATGAGAAGATAAACAAGCTTATTATAATTGAGAATTGGTAATATCTATTCAGGATTTTGCAGAGGAGTTTGTTCTCGACATGAAATTGCTGTTTGTTGTGAATAGAATGCGTTTCCAACTCAAGAGAGCTGCATTGTTCAATATCTTGTTTGTTCCGAACGTCCGTGAGCTACATGCGAACCTCCGTGATGAAAACTATGCTATGTTTGTTGGGTTATAGAGACTGCCCAGATGAGATACATCTTTAAAAGGTATATTATTATTTGGGAGTGAGGATTAAAGTATAGGATAGTGAAATAAGAGGTGAAAATATTGAGTTTCTGTAAAATGCGCGTAAAGTGGAGAAAGTGTTTAGCGGAAGAGCAATATTTTCACAGAAATGACGAATTTAGTTAAATCATCAGTTGTCTACCATTACGTACAGGTTAAGAGTACAAGCTTAATATTCTGCAATTACGTACACATGTCCCTTGAGATATTTCGTTAGGATTTTGAACTGAATCAGATCTTCGGAAACTATGTTAAATGGTATTCAAATGTATGTGCAGTACTATTCCTCACGGACGTTCGCTGCTGTGGACATGGTAAACTTCAGCGGTGAATAAAAACTTGTTCCTCAGGGAAAATCCTAGTATAATTGGGTTCATATTAAAGCTTGAGTTATACTCTTTCAGGTAAGATGAATGATTTGGAGAATTTCCTACTTTTTAAATTTTGCCTTGTTTTGGCTCAATTGTACATCGTTCAAAATTCTGACCCATATACATATATTATATGTGACCCTGCACCTCAAAACAAACAAAAAGTCGCCAGACATGAATTTTTAGTTAAGACCATATTCTGAAAGAGCAGACTTTAAGCTTTAAAATGATGTATAACTCAAATCAAATGGACTCTCCTAACCTATCTAAATATTGGAAAGAAAGCACAAACTCACAAAAAGTGGGAACAGAGAAAAGAGGCTCTGAAGTACAGTGTCTATTCAAGCGCTTAATCTTTACCAATTAACCGTGCTGGCTGTGCGGTGAGTGGGACAAAAAACAGGAAGTTAACACCAGAGTAACAACAAAGAAGGGATTATCAGATTAAACTGAAATTAAGCATGCCTTATTAACACATTCCGTCCATAATTAATCCCAATTTTCAAAGCAGTAGCACTATCCTTTCAAAAGTTATTAGAGTTGAAAGTGAAGAGTGTGGACAAGGTTTTTCAGAAATGAAAAAGAGATTCTAAAAATACACTTAATCACACTATTCTACCAAAAATGTTCGAGATAAACTGCTAAAAAACACACTTTCATGCCCGTTTTATGATACCAAATTTAAGCATAATGTAAAAGAAGACCCGCTCTTTCAGAAATTATGAAAAAGTAAAGTCGGGCTAGGCTGACCCATTTCACTTATTTTCAGTCGTCACGCAAAATCAGTGTGTGCGACTTTATGTTCGTTTTGAGGTGCACAGTCACATATACTAATCAAATACAATGCATACAGTTTAAACAGACAGAAGATAGTTTCTAAAATAAACAGTTTTCCTACTCAGTGGCGGATGTGGGTTCATGGAGGCGCACCGGGCGCGCCCCTTCTATTCTTTGTGAAAACAAAGAAATAAAAAGAAAAAAAATTGAGGGGGAGGGCATGCGTCCCCTTTAACCCATTTCATGCTGTAACCTGGTGGCCTGTGTATTAAGTCTATGGGGATATCAGAATTCAGTATTGTAAAGGCGCCCCTCCCCCTCACGGAATTCGTGGATCCGACCCTGCTACTCTCATGCTCTGAGACTCTAAGAATCATTTTACACTGAAATAACTATTCAGTGCAGTGAGATTTATTTGTGGATACAGTGCACTCCCGTTATGACGAAAGCGGTAAGAATTTTCGTAACAACTAAGTAAAATCAGGTCCCAAAACTCTCATCTATCTTTCTATAAATTACTGTTCTGTTTATGATAAATCGAATTGTCGATATAACAGGGAAAAAGCTGCCGGTCCCGACGACGTTTGCTATAACGGGATGCAGTCTACTGCTACTACTTTCTTCTTGTGGCACTGATATGTGTCTCAGTATACCAGACATTTTTCCTCCTGAGATTATGGCTGAGCTTTATCTTTTACCAGGAATTTTACTGATTATTGAAGACCTGAATATAAGAACGACCCAAGTCCAAATTTTTACCCCCGGAAGTGCCTGAAATGAATGAGTTGAATCCTATATGAATGTAAGAATGAAGGACTTGGGTCATTCTTGCATTCATATTATAGCGCCCTCTCTTATCTCTAAAGCAGAACATCATGTATATGAATCAAAGAACGACCCAAGTCCATATGATTCAAAGAACGACCAAAGTCCATCGCACAAATTAATGTAAATGTTAATTGTCATTCTAACATATTTTGTAATTTGTATATACACTGTTGCCTTCTCATCGCAGTTAAATATAATATTATTGCACAAATAAAAAAAAAAGATATGAAGTTTTTTTAAGTTTACTCGAAAATGGTCTTCCATGGAATTGGGTCGTTCTTATATTCAGATACTCAATTGTACCAACTGAGGATAGAAAGATAGACACGATGTCTTGTGATATAATTGTGCTGGCCATAATATATATTCGGGTTAAAGATGCTTAAAGTTGCGTTTGCATGCTGAGGGTGATTTATATTCCTAAATGTTTCATTAGACGAAAGGAACTAACTGACTATTATAGGCGCTTTACAAGAAACTGTATAATGTCCTTTCCCCCCCCCCCCCGAGGATTACCTTTATCATGAACATGTGCTTTCTGCTGTAACATTCCAAGGCAATGTTTGTAACGAGTATATACTTAGAGATCAATTTTTATCAGATATGTCTTTTCTGACAAATGCATGACAACATTACTCCAATCCACCGTAAGTGAAATGATGCGATGGATATCAAAGTTTTTGTAATAATTGGATTAAATTCCAATACTTTTGCTTTTAAGAATGTGATTCATCATGGTATTTAAGTGCATGGGATCGTTGTGTGATTTGCCAGCAAGACACCGCTCAACCCTCAAAGTGTGTCTTGAAGAGTTCAAGGGCAAGCGGTGACAAGACAGATAACTACAAGTTATTCATGTCCAATGCTGAACAGTTCCGAGCCATTAATGCTGTTCCAGTTGAACTCTGCTTTGGGAGTGAAGAAACTGTTGAAAGCTTTGTGACACACTCAGCTCATGCATTGACACAAATCTTACCATTTGAAATTCGATATTTCTACATTGGAGAAGACAAAGAAAAAGAGAGTTCACACCCAAAATGAAGATCAGAAAAGGCCGACTAAGCGCAGAGCATTAGATATTCAAAAATGTTTCTTCTGTGAGAAAGGAGGAGAGGCTGGAGGATGTCCTCCATGAAGTGTCAACATCCGACGCAGATAAAAGTATTCGGGACATGACCACGGAGCTCAAAGTCACCTTACTAATGGCCGGTACAACTGATATTGACATTATTTGCAAGGCAGGGCAGACGCCAGAAAACATAGATGAGAGGGCTCCTACTCTCATATTGTTTCATGATCTCAAGGAATCCGTGTGCCGAATTTGAAACTTTTATCCCCCGTGTAAGAGCAAAACGAAAACAACAACAACAACAACAACAACAAAAGGCATTAAAAAGAACAAGCACGCAGCATTTTTTTTTTTTTTTTTTAACGGGGGTCCCATCCCTTTTGCCCTACCCCCGGAGTTCAGACACTCATTGTTACGCAAAAATGTAAACAATGCTCCTACCAGAATGTCCACATTAAAGATAATGATATGAAGTTTTTGTACCTTTATAAAGTTTCCCTGAGTTTGCCTTGCCTTAGTTTGTGTTTCAGGTTAAAGTACCTTTCATATAACCAACACAGTGAGACTTACTCGCCCCAAAGTGCTCTCATGTCTTAGTAATCATGCAATAATGGTTTCGGATATTAACACCGCCTTACAGCGTCGATAAATACTAACGGCTCGTTCAAATCTTTATATAGCTCCCTCAACGATCATTCTGCGTGTAAGTCGTGAGAACCGGATCGCCAGCACAGGACTTGTGTAGAGTTCTGTGACCGCCAGTAATGTTATCCGGGCAGTGCCGCAGCGCTAACACTCCTCTGTAGCTGTGCGTGCGATGCGGTAATGCGTGCATGCATGCGAGTGGTATGTACAGTGCCGACAATGCGTGATCACAGATTATGGTACATGAGGCGAGGATGCGTACGACTTGTGTGTACAAGTAGTACTACCAGTCTGGTAGTATACCATGGAACACGAAGACGGGTTTGACATAGAGCAGCCATTGCAGGAGGGAAACAAAAACAAATACGAAGACCATGAACAGTGGTCAATCCTGCCGGAGGAAAAAAAAAAGACTAGTTTAGCTGCGGCAACTTTGTGGCGATCAGATATGCATCAGTATACTTTGTATACTGGGCGCTGCGATTTACTCACCACCGGCCACCCTAGGCCCTGGTTAGAGGCTCGTTAAGCAGCGAAGCACGGATTATACATACAGATTGTACGCGCACACAACCTGACAACACTGCGGTGGTGAGACGTGACTTGCTGTGCTGACAAATAAGACAGTAGTTCCTACATGATATAATGTAGTTAGATATTTGTAATATATAATATGATGATTGTCTGAATTCATCTGTTGGTAAACTCGCGTGATTTTAGAGGCTCCACTACAGTGCTAGACTATCACGCGGACTTGTTATCATCTATCTTGTAAGCAGCCTTAGCATGCCCTGTTCAGCAGTCGATCGTTTTACCAGGGAGGTGGTTTACCGGGGAGACGGGAACTCCCTATTCATTCACATGTACATGAAGGAAGACGATCACCTCGGCTAGCTCCCAGCCCGACCAGATGCATGCATGAATGCAATACCCGCTCGCGCTGGTCTACGTTTGGAACAGCAACACACACACACGCACACATACACACACACACACACACACACACACACACATACAAGCACACTGACACCAGGGAATGTTCCAGTCCACCTGTCTTGACACGGGTACAGAAATAGATCGACCGTTTATTGACCTTGAGTCGGGTCAGACTCACAAAAAAAAAAAGAAGAAGAAGAAGAAGAAACCACGCCAGAGATGCAGAGTGATCAGGGGGCATTTCATGAAGCATTTTGTCAGATATTTCGTCTGACAAAATGTTAAAAGCTACTGAAATCCTTGCATCTGATTGGCTGAGAGCAAATTTGTCCGACAAGTTGTCGGACAAAAATGCTTCATGAAATGCCCCCCAGATTGCAGGAAGAGAGAGAGAGAGAAAGGAAGAGGAAAAGATACATTTTCACAAACCTGCCTTGTTATGACGCAATCGTGGAGAACAGTGCCAGTAGCTCTATGATGCAGTCGAGGATGGAATAAAGCCCATCCCATACTCGCGGCTATAGGACTGACAGAGTTTGGATCCTGAACAAGTCACAGCAGCGTCAGCATAAACAAGGTTTTTTTTTGTTTTTTTTTGTTTTTTGTTTTTTGTTTTTTTCAAATCCAAAGTCGGTCAGTCATAGTCGTGAGTCGTATTCCAATAGTGTGCGGCGGGCTTAGGATAGCCTCTTTGGCCTTTAGTTCGGCCTGCACTAATTTATTCATTTATTTTCTTTTTATGCCTCCGCCAACGAAGTGGCCTGAGGCATTATGTTTTCGGGTCGTCCGTCCGTCCGTCCGTCCGTCCGTCCGTCCGTACGTCCGTCCGTCCCGTTTTGTTTTTATCGATATCTCAAGAACCGTGTGGTGGTTTTACATCAAACTTGGTATGAGGTATATCCTGGGGGGATAATACTTTAGGTGTGTCTTTAGAATCCCTTTTTCATTTCTGAAAAATCTCGTCCACACTCTTCACTTTCAACTCTAATAACTTTTGAAAAGATGGTGCTACTGCTTTGAAAGTTGGCATCAACTATGAACAGAATGTGTTAATGAGGCATGTTTAATTTCAGTTTAATTTGATAATCCCTTCTTTGTTGTTACTCTGGTGGTTTACTTCCTGTTTTTTTTGTCCCATTCATCGCACAGCCAGCACGGTTTGGTAAAGATTAAGCGCTTGAATAGACACTGTACTTCAGAGCCTCTTTTCTCAGTTCACACTTTTCCTGAGTTTGTGCTTCCTTTCCAATATTTAGATAGGTTAAAAGCGTCCATTTGATTTGAGTTATACATCATTTTAAGGCTTGAAGTCTGCTCTTTCAGAATATGATCTTAACTAAAAATTCATGTCTGGCGACTTTTTGTTTGTTTTGAGGTGCAGGGTCACATTTTGTGTGATGGACTTGGGTCGTTCTTTGATTCATATGGACTTGGGTCGTTCTTTGATTCATATACATGGTATTCTGCTATAGAGATGAGAGAAGGACGAGAGAGGGCGCTATAATAATGTGACCGTGCACCTCAAAACCAACATAAAGTCGCACACACTGATTTTGCGTGAGGACTGAAAATATGTGAAATTGGTCAACCTAGCCGAATGACTTTTTCATATTTTCTGAAATGGCGGGTCTTCTTTTACATTATGCTAAAAATTGGTGTCATAAAACGGGCAGGAAAGTATGTTTTTTTTAGCAGTTTATCTCAAACATTTTTGGTAGAATAGTGTGATTAGGTGTGTCTTTAGAATCCCTTTTTCATTTCTGAAAAACCTTGTCCATACTCTTCACTTTCAACTCTTATAACTTTTGAAAGGATAGTGCTACTGCTTTGAAAGTTAGCATTGATTATGGACAGAATGTGTTAATGAGGCATGCTTAATTTCAGTTTAATCTCATAATCCCTTCATTGCTGTTACTCTGGTGGTTTACTTCCTGTTTTTTGTCCCATTCATCGCACAGCCAGCACGGTTTGGTGAAGATTAAGCGCTTGAATAGACACTGTACTTCAGAGCCTCTTTTCTCAGTTCACACTTTTCCTGAGTTTGTGCTTTCTTTCCAATATTCAGATAGGTTAGGAGAGTCCATTTGATTTGAGTCATACATCATTTTAAAGCTTAAAGTCTGCTCTTTCAGACTATGGTCTCAACTAAAAATTCATGACTGGCGACATTTTGTTTGTTTTTAGGTGCAGGGTCACATATAATTTTACATCATATTGCCGAAAAAAAAAATGAAGCATAACTATAAAAATGTAATATAAACCAATTGACCAATTTGAGTGTTCGTAGATGAAGAGATTTGAACTGCTCATGGATTAAGACAGGTAATGGTGGGTAATTTCAGTAATCTTCTCTGCATCACTATCACAATAAAATGATTTAGATGAACCGCTGGCACACTTGTATCGTACCAACTCAAAGATATCCGGTAGAGCTGGTTTCACTGTATTATACAGCAAGTTCAAACTGTGCCATTAACGAAAACATGAAATCTTTCAGTCAAAAATAAGAAAGGGTAAAACCATCAAATGTTATCAATTTCTCACCATTTATAAGAAGGAAATACATCACAATTTCCGTTTTGACGGCCATTATGGCAGCCATCTTGAATATCTCAAGGTGAATCATCCTCGAAATAGGGTAAAACCATCAATTGTTTTCTATTTCTCATCATTTAAAAGCTAATTCATAGGAGTTTCCGGTTTTAATTGGCGGCAATTTTGGCTGCCATTTTGGCGGCCATCTTGAATATCTCAATACCTCCAAGGATGCAAGGATTGCATCATCCAGATTCGGATTATGCACCCTTGAAATAGGGTAGAACCATCAATTGTTTTCAATTTCTCACCATTTAGAAGGAAATACATGGGAATTTCCGGTTTTGGCGGCCATTTTGACGGCCATCTTGAATATCTCACAACCCTCGAGGATGCAAGAGTTGCATCATCCTGATTCGGATTCAGCACCCTCGTGCTAGGGTAAAACCATTAATTGTTTTCAATTTCTCACCATTTAGAAGGAAATATATGTGACCCTGCACCTCAAAACAAACAAAAAGTCGCCAGACATGAATTTTTAGTTAAGACCATATTCTGAAAAAAGCAGAATTTAAGCTTAAAAATGATGTATAACTCAGATCAAATGGACTCTCCTAACCTATCTAAATATTGGAAAGAAAGCACAAACTCAGGAAAAGTGTGAACTGAGAAAAGAGGCTCTGAAGTACAGTGTCTATTCAAGCGCTTAATCTTTACCAAACCGTGCTGGCTCTGCGATGAATGGGACAAAAAACAGGAAGTAAACCACCAGAGTAACAACAATGAAGGGATTATTAGATTAAAGTGAAATTAAGCGTGCCTCATTAACACATTCTGTTTATAATTAATACCAACTTTCAAAGCAGTAGCACTATTATTTCAAAAGTTATTAGAGTTGAAAGTGAAGAGTGTTGACAAGGTTTTTTAGAAATGAAAAAGGGATTCTAAAGACCCACCTAATCACACTATTCTACCCAAAATGTGCGAGAGAAACTGCTAAAAAAACACACTTTCCTGCCCGTTTTATGATTCCAAATTTTAGCATAATGTAAAAGAAGACCCGCTCTTTCAGAAAATATGAAAAAGTCAAGTTCGGCTAGGTTGACCCATTTCACTTATTTTCAGTCCTCACGCAAAATCAGTGTGTGCGACTTTATGTTCGTTTTGAGGTGCACGGTCACATATAGGAATTTCCGGTTTTGGCAGGCATTTTGGCGGCCATCTTGAATATCTCAAAATCTTCAAGAATGCAACAGTTGCATCATCCAGATTCGGATTTGGCACCCTCGAAATAGGGCAAAAACATCAATTGTTTTCAAATTCTCACCATCTAGAAGGAAATACATGGTGTGTGGAAATTGAGAGTTGTTTTCAATTTCTCACCATCTAGAAGGAAATACATGGTGTGTGGAAACTGAGAGTATATAGTTTTGAAAATAAGCAAACCTATGTATTGAATAAAAACGTCAGAAATTCGTTTCTCAATGTGTAAGAATCGGCTCTTTTCTGGAGTGCCAGTGAAGGTGGCCGTGTGAGGGTGAAAAGGATTGCAAAAATTCAAGGTGAATTAAAGTATGGTTTACACAAATACTTTAGCAATTTCATGGGTATTAAGAATACAAAAGCAATTGAAGGCACACTATAAAAAGGACCAAAGTTAGGTTCCAAAGTTACCCGATGAGGGTAGAGTACCAGGCAAATACCAGGATTAAGTATAATAAACGGGAGTATGCAGATATTAAGAAAGATAACTTCTGCTCCTTATTCAATAATGTGAACAGCTACCTGGATTCAAATTTCACATGTTACAAATAGATTATGTGGGAAGTAGGTGAATAGTCTTAATTGTTGCTGAGGTTTACATAATCACATTCAAATTGAAAAAGTATAATTCTATATATAATAAAATATTTCGTCTATTGAATGCATTTCGTCTATTACATGCATGAAGAAAAAACGTCTGTGATTGGTCAATCACGAATTAACTAAAATATCGTTTCTTCTAAAATTCTGTGCTTATCCAAACAGATTTCATATATCAACAAGTAGAAATTGTTTTGCATACAATTTTGCAAAATATCACTTTCATACCAGGAAATTAAATTTAGGTTTAATGAAAACAAGTTGTGCAGGCTTAGATTGATCAGTTCAGCGCTACTGCTAGATAGCCCGCTCGCGATATACAAATACATGTAGCCGCGGTCGCTGCCGCCGCTTGCATTTGCATGCATGTTACGTTATGTGTTACTAAGTAGGCCTACATATACTTATCCAGTAGGACTACAGTACTAACGGCGTTAGTAATTCGATCTTTCACGATCTACGGTAGTTGTGACGTGAATTGTGTCTCAGATCTCGGATACAAGAACATCTAATTCTGGTCTAAATTAGCTAATCTCGGCCTAACAGTAACATGACGGCTACCATGGATACATAGATCACTGTTTTATCAGGGAATGGAGTAGATTAACTTGCAATGAAGAGTGTACCATACCCCATGTCAGGATGAAGTACAGTCAGTAAGAGACCATACACTGTGATACAGCACTCGGAGACAGAAAGAGTAAGTGAAAATATTCTTTGCTAAGATCCTCTGTAGGATAATAATGATAATATTGGATGTCCTATTTTCGATTAATACAAGGAAATATTGGACTCGCTAAGCAAAATATCGGACTCGCCTTCGACTCGTCCAATATTTGTACGGAGCTCGTCCAATATTTCCTTGTATTAATCTCAAGGCCATAATATTATATAAATATCCAAGGCCAGTGAGTTGGCTCAGTCGGTAGCGCGTCGACTCTGCCTCCGACCCAAGCGGACCGCGAAATTATTTTTCCCACATAAGTTCCGGACCCCAAATCTACATGATATGAATATTCATGACTTACGTCTTCGGAATAAGAGTATGCATGCGCGTAATTACGCTTGCTGATAGCAACCATCAAAAATATTAATCCGCTCTGCGATACGGTCCGTGATTCGGCTGACGACGATTGCATTTGTTTACGTGTGTTTTCTTTGGTCTGTGCGGTGAGAGTGTAGCATTCCTACGTGGTTTTCGGGGGTTTCGGGTGTCCCCCGATAGCGATAATAATGTAGTTCTAGATCCTGACGATGCTACGTCTCGACTAGCCATTAAAATTTACCCGAATTTACGATGTATTCTCACGTTTTTAGGAGTTGAGGATAGTCCGTATCCTAGAAATCGATAGAAATTTAGGTGAGATTAGAAAACAATCACTTATCTAATTGCTGGTGCTAGCTTACAGTAGAGCTTACGCACTGTGTGGGTGCGCTTGACAGCCCACCATGTTGACTCTATGCAGTCAATACGTTTACAACAGTAGTACAGTACACATAACAGCCTATGCGTACGTGTGGCAGTGGTAGCGCGAATTGAGTCTGCGGAACGCGCGCATGTTTACTAGTACAGTGTACAGTAAGTATAGCAATTGAGTCGGTGATATACGTGTAGTCATATTCATGTGTAGGTTTGGATAAGTAACCGCTGTGGAAACTGCTTTACTTTACTAAAGAGTGAAATACTAGTTGACATTTGGAGGTTCGCCATTGATTCAATCGTCCTCATGAGAGGATAACTTGTAGGTCTTTGTTTCTCAAATGTGTCAAATGTAGCCTACATTAAATGCAGGGATGCACACTGTCAGTCAGCTGAACTGACTGTTTGCAAATGATAAATTGCATACATAGTATAATTATATGCTTATTTTCTCTTTAATGATGATGTATGGTGGTGATGGTAGTGGTAATGATAAAGCTGATTACATTGATGTTGATGATTGTTCTAGTGGTGAGTAATCATGATTATTATGAGATCGTGATGATGTTCTATGTTAATGTTGATGTTCTGTGTTAATATTGATGTTCTATGTTTATGTTGATTTTGATGGTTTTTATGTCGATGGTCATGTTGATGATGATGCTAATTATGATGGTGTTAGGTCAAGTTCACACAAATGAATGCAAGGCGGTCACAGTGAATTGAAATGAATAAATCTTCCGGAGCTTTATTAGGAATTTACTTAACAATCAGTTTCCAACCGGAATAATGATAATTATTCAAAACATTACAACGAAATTAACCATAACAATTGAATGTTAGATCGGATCGTTTCAACAAAAGATAACTTTAAGACAGATTATGTGATACCTGGCCAGGGTTTTACCCTAACAGAACCAACGTCGGGGCCCAACTCATCTGCGACGTGACGGGGAGGCGACGCCAGACGCCATCATATCACGTGGAGAACACGTCGATGCACGGGGACGTCGTCGGATCAGCAGGCGACGCTATCTTACTCAGGTTAGCTTGCAGCTCCGCGACTACGCCGGGCAGAAGGGCGTTGGCCGCCAGGTGCGCGTTGCCACTCACACAGTCTCGACGCCCTGGATGGACCTCGACGTGGCTCCCACTAGTTGCCGTGTAGCAATCACAGGTGGGCGTTAGCTCCAGACCGCCCGGTGGTTCGCCTAGCCAAGTCAACGAAAACTTATCGACGCCGTCGTCGTCGAACGGAAACGGGCTAGAAGCAGGTTGGCATCTTCTGAATCATCCTGCTGTTTAGCACTTTAACTCAGTTCGCAGAATACTTGTCTTAGGGAAAACAATTTCTCCCACGACTATGGACGGGACGTTGAGAAAGTTATAACGGTCCTCCATAACCGGAGTCTGATTGTCGACTGACGCGAGCAATGGATTTGTTAATAACAGCATTCTCACATACATGGAAAATCCCATCAGGCACGCCTAGCTTAATATATTCACAACATAAAACTCAACATGGGCGAAGTGTATAAGACTGCGGTTCAGAACGAATAACTCAAAAGGAGATTACGTAACCGGCGGTGTTTACAAATATTCGCGATCGCGCACGTGTGATCACATACACATGATCATAACACATGAAATCACATTCCAAAGTGATTAGATGGGCAAATTCGTAACACACCCACCCCTAAGAGAGAAAATATTACTCTGAAGTAATATTTTCGTTATTTATCAAAACACGTTACAACTTTCAATAACATCATCCTGCTTAATCTATAACAAATTTCAAACATCGACTATTTATATTATACCGAACTTCTTAGGGTATCACCACTTACAATAATGGCTGAAATGCACACAAAACATACAATATTTAACCAGTCCGGATTATAATAACACGGGGACATTATCGTATGTGTTTCACAACATTGTCTCTTCACTTCGCTAAAGTTTAACATTCTGGCTGTGTTGTAACAGACCTGTATTATAAATCTTCTTTCATGTTTGCACATAATGTTTTCATACAAACACCGGTGACAGTTTATGGAGTAATTGCTGTAAACATTTTCTGTTAAAAGGAAACACCTTAAGATTTCAGAAGGAGCCATTGTATGTCTCGCTTACAAAATACTTTTGTTGGTATCGTGTCCTTCCACAAAAAAAAAACACAAACAAACAAACATTTGAACATTGTCCATTCTTTCAAAATTCATTTCAATCCTTCCAGCTTAAAATGCAACACAACCGCATATTACTTGTAATTTCAGTTATCTCTTCTTTTTTTCACTCACAAAAGGAAAGTGGCGGGAATGACACTAACTTTACGCCTAAAACTTGAAACGTTTACACACAAAAAATGAACATACCCATCCTACTTCGTGCTTTAACAAGAAACTATGCACTCTTGATTGACTTTTCCTAATGCCAACGTGACCTCCCATGGGAATTTCCCGAGCAATTCTCAGTATCTCCCTACGATAGTTCACTGGCAACTCTATTTGCTATACCAGTGACCAGCTTACACTAGCCGGTCTATCAGGGGGGCCGCCCCTTCCTCATCAACACATCGGATCTCCTGTGGGAGCACTCCGGCATACTAGCAGCTTCATCCTCGGAAACAGCAAACGTCCAAGTTAGTGGATCTTTTTGTTGCGCTACAATCAGGGAAAAACGACAACACTTGTCATCACCAGACTGAGCAGAAATATCATCGAAGTTAGCAGAAAACGTTTCTGCCAACCGAAAACAGTCATCTACAGACCCAAAATCATCTGCCTCGCCTTGCTTCGCCTGACCTGATTGTGACCTTGTCACCACACAAACAGGAAATACATCCGGGAATTCTTTTAGCAACTTTTCAGTTTCAGATTCAACAACCGGATCACTTGACACAATTGGTGAGACTGAGACCTTTCCCCCAGCCAAATCGTTCCCCATCGACAAATCAACCCCATCCACGGGCAGACAAGGAACCACACCAATCATAACTACTCGAGTGACTAAATCACTCTTCAAGTGTATCCTATACAAAGGTACAGAAACATAGCTTCCATCAATACCCTGTATCAGTGCACTAGCACAAGATGAACCGTCAGCAGGCTATTTATTCACATCACCTACAAGGAGAGACTGTGCTGCTCCGGTGTCCCGCAGGATTCTCACCGACTGCACTGCACCGTCACCAGACTGCCAAGAAACCTCACCCTTTGACATGAAGCCACGGTAACACTCAGACATGTTATCTACACTTCCAGGGTTATTATTTCTATACACTATTTCAAGACGGCCATGCCCAACAACAGCAGCACTAGTTCGTTCTCCTAAAATTGCAAGTACGGGTTTGGCACCCTGCTTTTTACTATCCCGTAGTAGCTTCCAACATTGTGTCTTAACATGTCCCTTCTTGGAGCAATAGTGACATGTCACCTCTTTCAATTCAGCCTTTCTCAACTGTTTAATTTTCTACAAGGAAACACCACCGTCCACAAAATCCTGCACTGAGAATTCCCTGGACATGGTTCAGTCTGCTCAATAACTAACACAGCAATTAAAGCTGGACTGTAAACGTTGCAACAGTAGAACAACAGGAGCACAAAAACAAGCTTATTTAAACCTAATGTGAACAATGTAATATAAGGCTTGCGAAATTCGGCTCCCGGACAAGCCCCCAATTTGTTACGGTCAAATTCACACAAATAAATGCATGGCCGTCACAGTGAATTGAAATGAATACATCTTCCGGAGCTTTACAAGGAATTTACTCAACAATCAGTTTCCAACCGGAATAGTTATAATTGTTCAAAACATTACAACGAAATTAACCATAATAATTGAATGTTAGATCGGATCGTTTCAACAAAAGATAACTTTAAGACAGATTATGTGATACCTGGCCAGGGTTTTACCCTAACAGAACCAACGTCGGGGCCCAACTCATCTGCGACGTGACGGGGAGGCGACGCCAGACGCCATCATATCACGTGGAGAACACGTCGATGCACGGGGACGTCGTCGGATCAGCAGGCGACGCTATCTTACTCAGGTCAGCTTGCAGCTCCGCGACTACGCCGGGCAGAAGGGCGTTGGCCGCCATGCGCGCATTACCACTCACACAGTCTCGACGCCCTTAATCGACCTCGGCGTGGCTCCCACTAGTTGCCGTGTATCAATCACAGGTGGGCGTTGGCTCCAGACCGCCTGGTGGTTTGCCTGGCCAAGTCCACGAAAACTTATTGACGCCGTCGTCGTCGAACGGAAACGGGCTAGAAGCAGGTTGGCATCTCCTGAATCATCCTGCTGTTTAGCACTTTAACTCAGTTCGCAGAATACTTGTCTAAGGGAAAGCAATTTCGACTATGGACGGGACGTTGAGAAAGTTATAACCGTCCTCCCTAACCGGAGTCTGATTGTCGACTGACGCGAGCAATGGATTTGTTTATACGAGTATTCTCACATACATGAAAAATCCCATCAGGCACGCCTAGCTTGATATATTCACAACATTAAACTCAACATGGGCGAAGTGTGTAAGACTGCGGTTCACCACGAATAACTCAAAAGGGGATTACGTAACCGGCGGTGTTTAGAAACATTCGCGATCGCGCACGTGTGATCACATATACATGATCATAAAACATAAAACCACATTCTGAAGTGATTAGATGGGCAAATTCGTAACATTGGCAATAATGCTGGTGCTTCTGACTATATATGATGAATGATGTCGATTATAATGATGATGATTATGATACATGATTTTAATGATCTTTATGGTGATATTGTTTGGCATCTTGTCTGATGAATTATCAGTCATCATCTTCGTAATCACAATCTATTACCACCTATAACAATCGTCCAAATCAACTTAAAGCCACTGGTTAACATTGTGGATGATCGATTTAAGAGATTCTAAAACTGAGCTGCCACTTATCTAATTATGTTCAGATGGATTGAAAAACAACCAAGAATGCAAAAATAATGAAAGTAACTAATCAACTATCAACATATTTATGAAAATTGTATTTATTATCGCCTACTATAATAATTCCAGCACAGTATAGTCTATGAAGGTTATGTTTCAAGTTTTCGCTTTTTTAAGCACTAAATAACTTTGAAGCATGATATTTTTACAGCTCCCTTTTAGCACCCTATCCAATATTCTGATAGCACTGAGGACCATGCAGCTCAGATTTTTCAAAATGAGCACAATATTAACCAATGCCTTTAATATCAATGTCATGCACATCATCACTGCTACCACCACCATCACCAAAACGTCAATGTCTTATGAATTGTCAATACCAAAAATGCCAGTGGCATACTGATTAAACCTAACAAGCTTTAAAAACTTAGTAAAAATCTCTCCTGAATTAAATAAACCTTTAGATTAAAAACAACTATTTCTATGTCAATAATGTCTCAATACAATTTTAATTACCCTTTACTAACATTAGTTTGATAGCGAGCGACAAGATGAGCTCTGATTGATGGTCTGCATCTTTGCTTGTACTATGCGTATACTCTTATTCATATTTTTTTTTTCTTTTCCTTGCGTACTCTTATTCCGAAGACGTAAGTCATGAGTATTCATATCATGTAGACTTGGGGTCCGGAACTTATGTGAAAAAAATAATTTCGCTAGCGGCGCGGGTTCGAACCCGAGTCTGGACTGATCAATGTTGTGTGTAATCATACCGTCCCCTCTGGCTAGAGGCAAAAACACTCTGTCTCTCGGATAGGACATGAAATGGAGGTCCCGTGTGAGAGATAGTCACAGCTCATGCACGAAAAAGATCGCGCTTCATTCATTCATTACAAAGAGAAGGGTGTTTAACCCGGTGAAGTGGTTCCGCCTCACATCCAACTGGACCGTATGGGAGACCAGCTTAACATATAACTGAATATGGCCTATCCAGTCATTGTCTGAGATGGAAATGAACAAACAATTGAACTTTAGAAAAGTCTTCACAATTTTCCCTTTTGTCAGAGAATGAATGAGTTAATAAATCACCGATGAACAACAAAAATATAGTTTCTCGCTGATATTAGAGAAACGGGAGTGGCCATTTAACGCTTTGTAATCGGTTGCCGATATTTGTTAGATGGTGGTATATACTTGTTTATTTCATCAATGATATTTGTATATTATGATTGGTAGGTGATTTGCTAATTGCTCGTTAACAGTTGCTATCATTATTTGCTTGCTGATAATTGTTTGTTGATACATAGTTGATATCTGATGGTTGATAGTTGAAAGGTAGTGACTAAAATATTGCTGGAGTCTTTGTGATGGTTAAGGGTTGATTAATTATTAGAATTGTTGATACGTGATAGCTGCTTGTTGAATAGTTTTTAGCTGCTATTTGACATTGTTTGACGTTTGGTTTAGAAATGTGAAGCTTGTTGATGGTTGGAATCCAGTGGTATACATCCACGTCATGTAAAATACAATGTGCTTTATACTATACCACTTTATGCGAGTTGCATCTCTTAACACTTAGTCATTTTCACGTCCACACTAAATGTGGTGGCTCGTCATGTTACCCGTATAAAGTCTAAGATCATAAAGAAATAGCGCCTAAAGCCGACTTTAGCAGTAGAGGCAGCTTACTGTCTAATATTTGCTTGTTATCCCTCTTTAATAGTGTACCTCCTTTATTCCAAAGAGTGCACGAGTTGAAAAAATCGGTCTCCCACAGGAATCAAACCCGCGTCCTTTGACACAGAAACAGGCACACGCACACACGCACATACACACACACACACACACACACACACACACATATATATATATATATATACAGTAATCCACTTCTCCAGACGTAACTTATTCTTTCTCTTTCCTTTATTATTTTAGTTCTCAATCTTTCGGCCATATTGGCCTTCATCAGGATATTGTTTCAATGAGCAGCAGCTATTATGTCTGATTACAAGGCGTTCAATGGTTTGTATTTATAATAATGTGGGCAAGCTTAACAGTGTTGAGAGGCAATAACACAGCACTAGCAATGAGGTGAAATCAATCTAAAGGAATCTACTATCATGGTTTTCAAAAGGAAAGACTAAGAAAAGAAAGGCATGTTCGAAAATGACGTTTTTAAATTTAACAGAACTGCTTTTATTACTTTACTTTCTATCAGTAACTAAACTTGAACCAGTATCAATTCAATTTCAGATCAAAAGAATTAAATAATCAATGCTGGCATTAATTTGAACGTCAAAGCGATATTAACGCACATTAACGCATATGCTAATGTAAATGCAACAACAAAACGCAACACTTTCCGACGCAGAATTCAGGCAGTCAGTTTGCCATCAATACGAAAGCTTCAGACACTAAGGAAGTGCCTTGTCCATCGAATCTCCTTGGTTTCTTTTAAAAGAAGTTAAAGAAAATGAGAAGAAATTAATGTACCAAGGTACACGTAGTTCTTCTCACTGTCTACATCATGTAAGTTAACGAACTACTTTAGTTAAACAGAAAATGTCTTTTATTGACACTGTTCTTTCGTCACGTCCATCGATGCTCGACCCAAGGTGAACCTCGTTACAAAATGTAGTATCGAAGTGCAAAGTGCAAAAACGATTTTACCTATCACAGGCTCACCGAGGTACTTAAGGTAATATTCACACAGTAGCCACGATTGCATGGATTTTCTGAGTGCGCAATGGTACTTTTACCATGTTCCCAACACTGGAGATCAATAACTTACATCTGGTATTCAGCAATTTTGAGTGCGATTTTGCTGCAGTGAAAACAAGACAATGATACAAGTTTGTTTGTTTTTTAAGTTGATAACGTTTGATGCTGTAAAGATTGCTATTACATGCATAATAAGTTGTTAGATGGATGTGCATTAATAATAATTGCATACGTATTTTCGGATTGTGTTCTGATATCATATGAAATATCGATATTCGATAACTTTGATATAATTTTATTTCCCTTTTATATAGACCTATAGTCTTAAAGACTGCTGTCTTCCTTCATAGAAGTGGACTCTCCCTTTAAATGGGCGGACAAAGTGCAAACAAAATACCCATGAAACAAATCAACATCCGCCTACTGGATAAAGAGAATCAACATGAACATTATATCGATAAGAATTGTACATCTGAGCCCGTGACATACGTGTCTAAGATGAAATTTCTATCTCACGGTTACCGATGTTAAAGGTGGTATAGGAATTCACTAAGGATTTCTCCTAATATTTTTTCTAACTCTACGCTACGTCAAACATAATTCCAAACCAATAAGTCAATGAAGAGGGGTAGTTGATTAACGAGCAGTAAACTTGTCCACGTTGATAAAAAGTAATAATCATGTTGATAGATCATGGTGGCTAGTTCTATTCTTCATTTCAATTATTACTTTACTCACGTTACATCACTTTCCACATTCAAGGTCGGGCATTCAAAGCCATACGTCAAATTTGCAATGGTAAAGTAATGCATATTAGCTAATCAATCAATTTTCGTGTCTGATACAAGCAGAAAATTTCCAAAGCTCGGATTGAGGAATGTAACTGTAATGTAACCATTATAATATTCCAATTCTTTCGCTTATACATTTTCTGTATTGAAGTTATTAGAAATGTGAAATAAAAAAGCGAAGCCTAACCATGATTTGATTCACGTTACCTGACTACAAATTAAACATTGTATGACAATATAGAGAAACACAATGAGAAGTAACAAGAAGAATAAACTCTCATTACTATGACATACAATGAACATTAGCTGGCTATAGGAAATCATTCGAAGGGTAAAACAAGATCCCACAACTGCCTATCTGTAATCAAGATTTGGTCTTATCATTATGATTGTACATCATATTCAGTTTCACCCCATATTGAGAATACACAGTAATACAGCACAAACGACGCATAAAAAAGGTGAATGGGTATTTCCATAAATTTGGGATCCAGGGTACTACAAATATATGTGTACATTTTTCTTCTACAAACAATTTTGTATTTTTCTTTTATTACTGAACATATCTGTGTCATATGTGATTGTATACTTGGAAGGTTGCTACCATGACAGATTGAACATGATTTCCAAGTTAGTAAGTTTGTGTAAAATGTTACTTATCTGTTGGTGTCCGCTGTCATTTTTTTGGGTGGTATTGAAACAGGTTATCCTAATGATAGAATATTGATCATATTTGTATTCTGCTTCATATCTTCATATTTTAATGCTAAGAATGGGCAACATGGGTATGGAGTTAAATGGCTTTTTCATTCATGATACTAAAAACATATATAATAATAGCAGTAAAGTTTAGTCATTTCCACATTTCTTGGTCTAACCTTTCTGTGTCGGGATGGTGTCTACCTAAAGATTATACCCTGGCTATTTAGCCTGATTATTAGTGAGCTCACTGTGGGCAGCTTCATCAAATATTCAGTTCTTAAAGTATCTATACGTCCATGAAAGTAACTTGGGTGCAGTTATTACGGCATTGGATATTTAGACTTTTCGTCTGGCATCGATTTATGTAATGGTATCCAATGTAACATCGACATTGTCTTGTAATAACCATATTTCATGAAACTCCAGAAGTTCCCGTTGAATGTTTCTCAGTAATATGCATTTTGAGAGGTTCTACATACATATTATGTCACAAAACAAAGCTAAAGTGAACGGGGTCTTGTTAACTTGTCAATAGTTGGATTATTCTTGTTAATTTGTAAAACCGATGTTACAAAGACACGGTGTTCATGTAACATAGGTTATAATCTTGCAGATTATGCTTAGCAAAATGGCAGGGATCTACAATAATTATGAATCTGTATTCTTTGAGGAATGATCACTTAGCAAGCAAGATAAAAGGTATTTACTTCTTCAAGAAAACAAAGTTTTTAAGAAAAGTGCATTCCATATTTCAGGGACGCCGTGTCCAAGTAACAGTGGTTTGTAACACTGGTATGAGAGGTTGTAGAAAAAAAAAACTGTCATGAAGTGTTACTGAATTATTACCATTTCAGCCGACTATCGGTTAATCCTTAACTTCTGTAGCCACACACACACACACACACACACACACACACACACACACAAATGCTTTTAATCCATGCACAAGTGTAGATTTGATCATAACTTTTTACCTTTGATGTTCATTTGCAGGAATCTCAAGATTAAAGTAAATTAGGACAAAAATTCCTTTTTGTAAAAGATATAAATTTTGGGCAAGATGTATAGGTAACAGGTACATGTTTCCCGGAACAAGTAAATTGTGAATGTGAACAGCTGATTCTTGGTTCATTGTTCGGTCACAAGCCAATGGTGATCATGCTGCATTTGAATTACAATTCTCATGCTATATTCAATTCAATTCAATTCAATAGTTTATTTATTTCCATCATCACAAAGAAAAGAAAAGAAAAAGTTGACATAATCCAAAGTGATACAATTTTTTTTTCATTTCTCTTACACTCGTCTGATAAAGGATTTTTTCAATACAATATAAAGTATATTATACACGAATGATGTCGTAAAAAAGAAACAATACACTTTGTCATGGCAACAAAAATAGTCACAATGATGGAAAACAGTGTTCCACTAAAAAAGCCACGCTTGTAAAATGTGAAACACTGGAACAAAACAACAACAGCACCAATTTGTTATACCAATAAGACATATTCATTTTAAATTCTTCTATATACTATTGTACATTTTACTCATTGATATAATGATGTTGATACTATAATGAACAATACTTACTAGGATTTTAGGATGCAAACGTATAAACTATATAACATATCACTTTTGTTGCACATACGCTATGGGGCCAGGTGTGCCAGGAAAATTGAACGGAAAGGAAGATATGCAATCGGCCACAAAAAAACAACACAAAAACATAACGACAACAACAACAATAACACAATACACATAAATAACAGAATTTAAGGAAATGCACTCAGACAGATACTGGACAACGAAGAACGAGGAAAAAGGAGCAGGGAAGAATAGAGAAGGAAAAGGAGAGGGATGGAAAAGGTCTGTGGACACACTATAAAATCTCAAGGAAAAGTGAAATATGACGGTTTTTTTTTTCATTGAACAGAATTAACTGGTATGTTTAGAAATCAAATATTTTTTGAGTTTATACTTAAATGTAATTAACTTCACAGAATCTTTTAGATCATTATCTAAGCTATTCCAAAATCTGGGTCCGGTATAAACAAATGTATTTTGAGTGTGTACAGTTCTAACTAAGGGGAGATGAAATTCTGATAATTATGTACGTGGCTGTTACGGTGAAATAAAGAATAAAATATTTTGGATAGATGATTGCAGTTGTAATTAAACATAAATTGACCAAGTTGAAACAAATACAACTCTTTTATTTTCAGAATTTTGTAATCAAGGAAAAGCTTGTCAGTATGTGCTCGGATATGAAGGTTAAAAACGATTCTGAGCGCCATCTTTTGCAGAAGAAAAAGTTTATCTAACAATGTCGAATATGTATTCCCCCAAGCAAGAATTCCGTAATTCAAGTACGGCAATACCAAACTTGAATTAAGCGTAATCAAAGCCGAAGAAGGAAGATAATATTTCAATCTATTCATTATGCCTATGTTACGTGCAATTACTTTACAAATGTGACCCTGCACCTCAAAAGAAACAAAAAGTTGCCAGACATGAATTTTTAGATAAGACCATATTCTGAAAGAGCAGACTTTAAGCTTTAAAATGATGTATAACTCAAATCAAATGGACTCTCCTAACCTATCTAAATATTGGAAAGAAAGCACAAACTCAGGAAAAGTGTGAACTGAGAAAAGAGGCTCTGAAGTACAGTGTCTATTCAAGCGCTTAATCTTTACCAAACCGTGCTGGCTGTGCGATGAATGGGACAAAAAAAAAAAAAAAAAAAACAGGAAGTAAACCACCAGAGTAACAACAATTAAGGGATTATCAGATTAAACTGAAATTAAGCATGCCTCATTAACATATTCTGTACACAATCAATGCCAACTTTCAAAACAGTAGCACTATCCTTTCAAAAGTTATTACAGTTGGAAGTGAAGAATGGGGACAAGGTTTTTCAGAAATGAAAAAGGGATTCTAAAGACACACCTAATCACACTATTCTACCAAAAATGTGCGAGATAAACTGCTAACAAAACACACTTTCCTGCCCGTTTTATGATACCAAATTTTAGCATAATATAAAGAAGACCCGCTCTTCCAGAAAATATGAAAAAGTCAAGTTCGGCTAGGTTGACCCATTTCACTTATTTTCAGTCCTCACGCAAAATCAGTGTATGCGACTTCATGTTCGTTTTGAGGTGCACGGTCACAAATATTGTTTATGTGACACTTCCATGATAACTTGTTATCAACACAAACACCTAAGAATTTAATAGACGAAACCTCTTCTAGGGGAGTATTGTCAAATATAACATTACCTGGTAATCTATCTAAAGAATTACTGAAAAACATATACTTTGTCTTCTCAATATTCAGTGACAATTTATTTGCATATATCCATTGTGAGACGTTCTTCAATTCATAATTCACTGTACTAATTAAAGTATTAGGGTCAGGGTGGGAATAAAAAAGATTGGAATCATCTGCAAATAATATGAAAGAGAGTTTATCTGAAGATCTATAAAAATCATTAATGTAAACTATAGATAACAGTGGGCCTAACAAACTTCCTTGCGGAACACCACATTCTATTTTCTTCATAGAAGAATCAAGACTGTTCACATGTACATATTGAAATCTGTCAGATAAATAACTCGTAAACCATTGCAAGGCTTTTCCGCGAATACCATAATGGGATAACTTAGAGAGAAGTATACCGTGATTAATCGTATCAAAAGCCTTTGAAAAGTCCAGGAAGATGCCTATTGTATGCGAAAATGTATTAAGTGCATGTGTAATCTTTTCCACAAAGGTAAGTAAAGCGTGGGTGGTGTTGTGATTTTCTCTGAATCCAAATTGAAAATTCGTAAATACATTACTCATATTGAAAAATTTTACAATTCGGATATATACTATTCTTTCCAAAATTTTTGAAATTGAAGTTAATAACAATATTGGTCGGTAATTATTGACATAATATTTCTCCCCTTTCTTATATATAGTTATAACTTTGGAAATCTTCATTTGACTTGGTACAAGCCCAGTACTAGGTGATAAATTAATAATGTATACTAAAGGATCTATTATTTGAAGAATTATATTTTTGAACAAATAATTATCGATTCCATCACAACCTGGGCTTTTCCCTTCTTTCAAATTATAAATAATATCAATAACTTCTTCACTATACGTAGGGTCCAAAAATATAGTTTAAGGATTAGGTATATCTAAAAAATCATAAAACACTTTATTAGATGAAGGGATACTTTGTGATAAATTTTTCCCAATCGATGCAAAAAAATCATTAAAAATTTCGGCCATACCAGCAGGTACATTGCTTGAGGTATTACCCCATCGTACTTCTGAAATACAAGATACATCATTAGATGTATTCATAACATCTTTTATTGTTTTCCAAATATTCTTAATATCATTTTTATATTTCATTATCTGGTTGACATACAATTTTCTCTTTTGTAAACGCAATAAATTAATAAGCGTGTTTTTATAAGTCACATATTTTTGTCTATTTTCATCCGTAGGGTTACTCCTGTATTTATAAAACAAATTATTTTTTTCTATTAATCGATCTTAAAAGTGACTGGGTTATCCACAAGAGTCTTGGAGTTCTTTTATAAGAACTTTTCCTTGTGCAAAACGGAATATATTCATCAATTTTAGAAGTGATAGTTTTCATAAAATAATCATAACAAAAATCAAGATCGGTATTGTTGTACACAAAAAAGCAATCAATATCTTTAAAACTATTTAGCAAATTAATAAGATTATTAGCCGTAATCTTACGACGTCTCTGATAATTATTTTGCCTAGGAGATAACTTAATTGGCACTTGTGTAAAGATTGGATAATGATCAGAGATGTCAGATAAAACAATACCAGACTCGGGAATTGGGAGAATATTACAAAAAATATTATCAATCAAAGTGGCAGATCGGTCAGTAACACGGGTCGGCTTAGAAATTAACGGTAATAAAGAAACAGACATTAAGGTTTCTACAAATTCTTGCGAAATATGTTGGGAGTTACATTTCATATAAGATCAATATTGAAATCACTCATTAAATATACATGTTTATTTGTAAAGATAGAGTTCTGCATTAAATTTTGTATAGATAACAAAAAAATCATTCGGATTCGATCCAGGGGGTCTGTAAACAACTCCAGTAAATATATTTTTCCCATTCGGGTTTACCATTTCAACAAATAGAAATTCAACTACATCAGTCATGACATTCAATTCTTCGTGGATAGAATATTCAAATTTGTTGGGGATGTATAAACCCACGCCACCACCCATTCTTTCTGTTCTATTTCTGTACACGAAATCAAAGCCGGATATAGAAAATAAATGACTTGTATTGGGAGTCAACCATGTTTCGGTCAGACCTATAACAGAACAGTTATTACCAGAGTTTTCTAAAAATAATCGCAACTTATCAAAATTTCTACTTATGCTTCGTATATTCAAATGAGCCAACAAAAGATTATCATCATCACTATTCATAACATATTGTTTATACTGATTTACAGTCAGATAAACACATGATGAACTTTGCACAGGATCTTCAGGATCAAAATTATATTCATATTCTTGTGCTGAAGCATTAAGTTTGTTCGATATGTATGCTTCATATAAGGTGGAAGTTTTGTTTTCCTGCGCGGACGTAAAAGAGCGCCCAACTGTATGATAAAATTCATCATCGTTCACAGAGTTGAAAACAAATGTTGGATTAGCCATAAGTATAAAGAAAATCACACCGGAATCGACAAAAGTTCCACTTAGACCTAGACCTGGAGATTGTAGTTATGTGGGAATGTACAGACCTGGAAGAAGAGAAAAAGAAACGCATATACACAAACATGAAACACATACAAGAAACACACACATGAAACATAGACATGAGACACACACAAGACACGAGAAACAACAAGGACGCAGACAAGACATAGCCGATGATATCAAATTGGGCACACACGTCCGTGGCCTGCGTCTGCTCTGCCAATACAAAACGAGGCATAGCAATGATATCAGCATGGATTTAACAACAGACTGCATTTGAGTGAGTGAGTGAGCTCCCTTGATATTCAAAAAATATCTATCATTTTCATACGAGATATATTCACGTGCATGATTCAAACTATCAATATGAATTTTTATAGGTTATTTGGGGATCAAGAGAGAAGGAGAGAGACGAAGGGAGACACGAATAGAACTATGATGTTTACTGTATACACCTACACTGTAGTTTCTGATATTAACAGTAAGTGCCTATTGGCCATAATAAAACAATAAGTGTCATATCTTCACAAGTCATGATAGACAAACTACGATGTAGAAATCAATTCTGAATATTTGTTCGCTGGGAATGTCATGAAGGAGAAAAATGGAAAAGAAATCAGAGAAGAACAAAGAAAAACAAATAACAAATACAGAACATCTCATAAGGGAGTTTAGACAATAAGCGTAAAACTGATTGATACTATTAGCTTTCCCAGATATCACCTCATCGTAAGCTTTCTTCAACCCCATCCCTTCCATTACAACACATCAATTAAAGTTAAATTGAAGAGAATGAAACAAATTATCTGCTTAAAGTAATTGAAGATTGTTCCATATATACATAAGTGTTTATTTTTTTTTATATTCATTTCAAGTTTGCAGAGAGAATGAGAACGAGATGACATCAGTGAAACAAAAATGGTATTGACTTTTTCGCTCGATCATTGATCATCATAAGCAGCGTCCGCAGGAATGGGACGTCCCACTCGCCAAAGTCGCGAAGGGGGGGGGGGGGGGGAAACAAGCAACAAAAACAAAAACGACACCATAGCGGGAAGCGCACCCACCAGGGAGGTGCACCCATCGTACAGAGCGCACAACGGGTCGAGTGCACAGAATACTAGTACATTGTACTATGTTTTAGCTAAAATTCAGTTGAAATACAAAGATCATTGTATGCCCCATGGACTCCATACAGTATAGGAGCACAGCCGCCACAGTGGCATTGCCACTACTCCTCTTATACCCATCAGCAACCCCCAGCACAAGGCGAACACACCATCACCGAAAACCACGTAAGGGGGGGGGGGGGGCTGAAAAGTATATTCTTTGTTTGTTAAATAAATTGAAAAATGAAAGTGAAGATGAATACAAGGCAGCTGTGGCTTGAGAAGGAATGGGTATAACGTTAGTCGTGACCTATATGAACCATAAAGGCTACGCATTGAAATGAGGCCCTGAGGTGTCAACTCTTTTCTTGAATTGAATTGTACATGAAAAGAATGTTACAGCAACCAGCGTTTTCAGACTGCCGGGAACCATGCGGTACATCACACCTGCTTAGCAAAGTATTTCAAAGTATAAGCGTGAGGGGATACAGAGACCTTCAAAAAAAAAAAACAACAACAACACACACACACACACACACAAAACAAAGCATTAATTTAACTTACAGATTCAGATTGTTAGATACTAAAAAATTGAGACAACTGTTCATATCAGTGCAGGTGCAAATGAGAGAGCATGCTGCTCGTAAACAACATGCCAAACCTGTGGCCGGTCAGCGTGTTTTTTTTTTAGACGGCACAGATTGGGGAAACTAAAAATCTATCGGGGACCCTATCCCTAAACCTAACCCTAATCCTAATCCCAACCCTAACCATCAAACCCTAACCCTAACCCTAACCCTAACCCCAACCCTAACCCTAACCCTAACCATAACCATAACCAAAATCCCTAACCCAACGTTTTTCCCATAGGTTTAACACGCGCCATGCCCCAATCTGTGCCGTCTTAAAAAAAAAATGCGGCCGGTCACCCCTCAAAATCTTTTATAGACGCATTTGACACAGACTATTATTCAGATTGAGAGACGGAATTCAGCATGCATATAGTTGATGTCATATCGGGCAAGGCCCAGGTAAAACGTACCCAGCCAGCCCACGAACGATTATATCGCAGGACAGGCATTACATTAACAAAGATAAAATATTGTGGGTAATTATTACCCACATTACGAATATGCTCTGGTAGTCATAGATCGACCACTATATGTTTTATATATTTGCAATATTTTATGTATGTCTCCAGCTTGATATCATGTACTTCATTTAATTTTGTTATATTTGATGTATTTTTTCAAAGAGAAATATGAAAATAAATCGAAATCGAAATCGAAAATCGAAAATTATCTTGCTCATTCGGCTCCTCTTTTTCGTAAATTTAATACTTTGAATATATTTGATTTGTATACTTATAATACCGCTGTTTTGGGATTTCATTATTTCAAAGATATGTTACCTCATAATATTTCAAGTATGTTTTCAACTAATAATGAAATTCATAAATACAATACACGAAATTGCAATAGATTTCATATGTGGGTAGTAAAAACAAATCTGGTTTCAAACTCCGTACGTCACCAATTTCCGTTAATCTGGTATTCAATTCCTGGAGATATTTGTTCACGCAATAGCCTGTCCTCATTTAAGAAATTTTTGAAAATATACCTTCTAGCAAATCACACATAGTCATAGTCAATTTATCATATCATTTGTCTTATGTTTTTGTTTTGTTTTGTTATGTTATGTTTTGTTGTATTTGTTGGTTTTCTGTCCATGTCTACACTTTGTACCTTAAAAATCAATTATTTTGTGCATAATCGTAAGGGAACTTACTTCACAAGGCCTTTTGGCTTTTCTCAAGTTCTCTTTTTTCATTTTCACTGTTATATGTAAATGATTGATTATCCTTTTGTGTATTGTAAAATCCAATACTATTGTATTGTTTTATCCGAAAATGAGATAAATAAACGAATTGAATTGAATTGAATTATACTGAGGCTCGCCAGAATCTAATATGGAATTACAGAGCCTTATGCAAAGCGAATCATAGATGGGGTTCCAATAAACTACTTGAAACGCAACTCCAAATACTTATCACACCAAAATCATATTAATAGATTGGGTCACAAAACGATACTGAACGTTTTAGTGACAAGAATGATCACTATCGTTTGCAGGGATAGTCAAATGTGGGATAACCAGCGATTATTGGTTTGAGTGTAGCGTGAAAGAAAGAAGAAAAAAGCCCTCTGGTAATACAAAACCAGTAAAAAAAAAAATGTTTGAACTATCGGAAACACTCGATAGAGGTGTTTTGATAGATGTCTTGTTGAGGCCTTAAATACCAGTTGCATGTATTTTGCTTTTCGTTGAAACTTCTAGATTTTTCTTCTTGTGGACTGCACTACTCAGTATTTGGTTCTATGGTTCTATGGGCCCACTAAAGTGGCATGTACTGAGTATAATTCATTTGACCCATTCATTGTAAAAGAATGTTACAGCAACCAACATAATAAGACTGCCGGAAACCATGCAGTACACTACACCTGCTCAGCAACAATTTCAAAGTATTAGCGTGAGGAAATACAGTGTCTTTCACAATGAAAAAAAACAAAAACAAAAACAAAAACAAAATCATTGATTTGACTTAGAGACTCAGATTCTTAGATACTAAAAAATTGGGACAACAGTTCATATCCGTGCAGGTGCAAAGGAGAGAGCATGCTGCTCGTAAACAACATGCCAAATCTGTGGCCAGTCACCCCTCAAAATCCTTTAAGAACACATTTGACACAGACTATTATTCAGAATGAGAGACGGAATTCAGCATGCATATAGTTGGTGACACATATATTTCTTGCCGAGAAAGAGGATATGAAACATTTACAAAATGGTGTTCATGTAACCCCTTTTTTATCAATGTCTTTCATTCCCAAGAAAATATAATATCAAGGAATTTAAAGCAAACCATTTGTGATATAAATTATAGAATAACTAGTTGTGACTATTACGCAAATTATTTTAGTACTTTTGATGTTGAATTTGTACCCTCATGTCACATTTGGTCCCAACCTTTCGGAAATATCCGTATATATACGACCATGCAAACTCAACATGTTAAAGACCAATACATAACTCTTTAGAACACTTACAATATTCACAAGTACATTTGTTTGTTTGTTTGTTTGTTTGGTTTATTTCTGCATTTTCTTTCTCCGAATACAATTGCAAATGAAAACAAAATGATACAGATACATACAAATCAATACAAAAACAAAAATCATTTGCGTAACAACATTCAGTCTGAAGTGGCATAATTATGAATCAAAATAACATATTAAGGCTTACTGTATCTAATAACAAAGGAGAAATCAATACATTTGCAGACACAAACATGTAAACAAGAATCAGATAGTCATATTTGTAATCATTAAAATCGATGAAATGAATACTTTGATGAAATAATTGGTTATGCTTAAAGAATCCCCTAAGTAAAGGAAAATATCTCCCATGCAAAGTTCGATTCATAATTAAGAATATGCATCATAATATTAACTTTACGCCTATAAAAATGTAGCAAGAGTAATTAAGCAAAATTATCACAAACAGAAGTACATGTCAAGCTCTACATTCTTGTCATAACCTAGATTTGTTTCAACTTGTACAATATATATATATATATATATATATATATATATGTATATGTATATATATATTTATTTATATATAGATAGATATATGTGTACAAAGTAAGTTCAAACTATGCTGATCGAATGATTTACTGCTGCTAAGAAAAGTAAATTTGAAGGAAATACAAAGCTAAAAACGGAAAAAACAAACAAGACAACAGACAGGTATTAGCTCTTAACATACATTGGTATTGTGTGAAAAAGAAGTATAAGCACGGGAGGAAATAGTGTCTGGAGAACCATGTGAAGAACTATGCATACACAGCAGAACCAGTTTTACTGCACTGGACTGTTCTCCGGCGGTTTAAGGATCGGTTTAAGTCCAGTCATATGCAATACAGTAAACCTGGTTATTACGTATTATGCTTTATTCAGCCACGATTACATTCACTACATGTAATACATGTATACACAACCTGCCAGTCATTAAAAGACAGGTAATGTATGGAGTTGCCTGAGGGACAGTATGTTTGTTTGAATAACTGGAACGCTGGAGACCAGCGTTCCAGTTATTTTTCCTGCCACGCATTCTGTATTGCCGAGTGGAGGAAGGTTCTGTCCTGTGCTGATGATAATTTATGTTTTTTTTTTATTTCTGGATTTTATTGATCAAAACAAAATATAGTCTTTTCATAAGTCATAATGGCATATTTGACCTAACAAACACAACATTCTTAACAGCAGTCTATGACAGTAAAAATACACCGTCCAGCACGGCCGTAATCTGGCAGAACTGCGTATCTCCTTTAACACATTACGCCAGAAATCGGGTTTAAAGATTCAATGTTACACCTTTCTAAACTGAGATACGATGAGTTGCATTTTTCCTCTTTTCTCGGTCATAATTGGTCTAAAGAATTTATTTCCAGCAAAAAAATGACAATTTGACCTTTTTAAGTAGTAAAAATTACCAATTTAAAAAACTTACGCAGTTCTGCCAGATTAATCGTCGCCAAATTTTTGCGATCGTAATCTGGCAGAACTGCGTATCTCTGGTCACGTGCCCGGGTTGATCAGCCAGAACTGCGTAAGTTTTTGGCCATGCGGGGGGTTTTTCAGGCAGAACTGCGTATCTCTAGGAGATACGCAGTTCTGCCTGATAAGCACGTGTTTCATCAGGCAGAACTACGTATCTCTTTTCGTCGTCAACCACGTGCTTATCAGCCAGAACTGCGTATCTCCTAGAGATACGCAGTTCTGGCTGATAAACACGTGGTTTATCAACCAGAACTACGTATCTCGGTCTATTTTCTGCGGGTTGTCTATCGTATTTTACCATCCACCCTCTTACTATTCAGCGGATGCAGTGTCAAAACAATGAATATTTTAGATCGAGTACAATGTTTTTGAAATATTTGTATTGTATAAAGTCATCATTATTGATTCACATTTAATTTCATTTTATCCATTCATTTGTATGTGGAAAATAACTTGCTTTCCCCAAATGTTGTCAGTCTGTTTCATGTTTCAGTATTATTTAGCGGCACAAGAAGTACTGCTACATCAAAAGCCTGGCTGCTGCTTGGGTTATTGTCGATCTCATGAAGCATTGCATTTGGATTAAGAATAATATTAGACTAGGTTCTAGATGTTAAGCTATATTGTTCATCAAGACTACAGGTACTACACTGTAGACCGTCTAGACCGTAGTCTATTCAGGCCTAACGATACACTAGACATCCAGAGACTAGTAGAGCGGTACGTAGGAATCTGCACACGATAGGCCTACTGATCTCATCATTATCCTAGTATTCCTACTCTATGCCCAAAGTAAGAGTAAGCCTAGACCCTTTTGGCTGAAGGCCTAAACTCTATTTAAACTAAAGAATACTAGGAGCTAGGCCTGACTAAAAGTTTATTTACAGCTTTATTAGAAAATAAAAAAATAGACCCTAGTTCTCGTTTGTGTCGACTCCTACTTTAGGCCTTATTGTCACTACAGTACTAACGTTTCAGGGTAGTAGCGTTCTAACCGTTACTATCTACGCAGGCCTATTAAAAACGAACGAGAACTCTCGAACTCTGTCTACTCGATTGTCTAGGTCTATGTAACATCCAGACGTCTATTTTGAGGCGTCATTATAACAGACTAGTAGATCAATGAAAATTAGTTTCTAGATTTTCTAGTCTAGACTCTAGATCTAAACTCTATATCCAGGTAGGGGCTAAATCTCCAGCTAGACTGTTTATTGGGGATCTAGGCCTAGAAGGTACTAATGTTATAGTAGATCTAAGAACAACGTAAAGCCTAACCGGCCTATCTATAATGACTAACGGTAAGTCTATGGTAGCCTATAATGTCTAGTAGTAGTAATGTATAGTCTAGAACACAAATCTAAATCTAAGTTTCAGATCTATTTCTAGGGCTAAATGTTTATAATTTAGCGTTTAACCTGTAGATTCTAGATTCTTCATATTACAGACTTCGAGAATGTCTGGCCGAATCAAATCTAGACAAATAGAAAACTGAGTAAAGACAGAATAACCGGCGATTCAGCCTAAGTTAAGTAACGGTAGGCCCCAGTAGTCTAGTAGGCCCCTACTGCACAACTCTACTGAGAGTACCGGTACGGTACCTGCATTAAAAAGTAAACTGTAAAAGTGTTAGTATTGGTCAATTTCTGACGTCTGTAGGATTGGATCGAAAATGCCATCGTTATGGACGGTATCCCAGATATTCATTAAACTTCTCGAGATCAATCCCATAGATCCAAGCCCACTAACCGCTTATTACAATGAAAAACAAAATAAGAAGCTATGGTCAATGGATTACAGATATTGTTGTTCGCGTGACCTACGCTACCGCACAGTACATTGATTTCACGTACATTAACAATGGACAAGTGCTGCAGCAGTATTAAGTAGGCCTAGGCCTCAAGTTGACTGGAGCGTGATGTCAGACAAGATGCAAACTATAACGTTTGTTAGATCTAGAAATGCTCTAGGCTTAAAAGACACTAGATTGTAGCAAAACTTATTAGTAAGGCATACCGCATATTGACCTGTTTTGAAGCCTGCCAGTCTATGAAGGGAAAGAAAGTGGCAATTTCCCCCAAGAGTAACGAGGATTATTGCTTTAGCGTGACTGTCGTCGTGTACAATACACGTAGCCGTACGACGTGTCTAGCTAGCTAGCTAGCTAGCTAGGCACTGCTAGCCTGAACGCGCAGCGCGTTCGTCACTACCAAGGTCGCGCACGCGCGTGTTAAGATATACCATGTCCGTGCGGGATGCAGGAACAACTTGGTCCAAGCGTTGTCGTAAGTCGACTTACGCAGTTCTGCCTGATAAACATCGGAAAATTCATTTCGAATCTCGACTTACGCAGTTCTGCCAGATTAATCGCCCTCTCTCCTTAGGAATTTTGCCAAAATCACTTTCTAAAAATAACTTTCTGTACCGATTCACAACTTATTTTTTGGCCCACTTGAAAGAGCATGAGAAAAAACACACAAAACACTCAAAACCTGAAAATCGACCAAAATCGACTTAGGGAGTTCTGCCAGATTACGGCCGAGCAGCCCCCCACACACTCACACTGAAAAACGTTTCCCGGCCCCTGAGTATTACCGCTTTGCCCTTACTTTATGTAATTCCATCCACCTAACACCCAAATTGATTTGACGATACCAAGGGGTACATTTTCAAACCTCCCTCCTCGTAATCTTTAACTCAAACATCGCGCCTGCTGGGCCTCTCCAAATAAATTCGTAAATAACTTAATACACTTCGTGTATAAACGAATCTGGCACTGAGATTATAATGCTCGCGTTTTATAACAACTGAGATAATGCATAAATCATAACAATCTGAATTTCCCCATATTCATCCAAATTCTCTGTAATTGCGCCTTGCTGTCATGAAAACAGTACGGGATATATATTTCTTAAACAGTGAGAATAGATACAAATTTTACATTTCTAAATTGTTGCACGTCCGTTTTGGATGCAGTAGTAACTACGGTTTTAACATTTCATCATGGTTAATTGATAAGGACGAAAAATCGCAAAATCATCTAAACTCTTTGCAAGATGAGAAAGACATTTGATCATTTGAAAAAAAAAATACCGTAATATCATCAGCATATAGAACCTTTTACTTCCTCCAGTGCATTCAGCTTTATCCCCACTACTTGATATTCTCTTGCTTTCATTAATACCTTGTCAGCCTTAGACTACTTAACGGGACTGCACAGTACTGGTTGAGGTAGGGATTCATGTTTTGAACATTCCTAAGTGAGATAATGAAAAGCCTCTTATGAAATATGAAAGAGCATGTAATCTTAAGAAGGATTCCACGTTTATTTGATGAAAATTAGTTTTCATATGGCTGAGATATCCAAAAAGTGTTAATAATAAAAGGCGACATGCCCCAACTTTATTAGTATCTCTTTGTTTCACCTTGGCTTTAGATGTCTCAGCCATTTCAAAACCGATTTTCATCGAATACATATCCCTTAGAACTGCATGCTCTTTGACATCTCATAGAGCGGTTTCTGAATATCTCACAAAACGTTAAAAGCTAAATCTTCATCTCGACCAGAACTGTACACACCCTTTAACATGACAATGTATGAATTTCCGAGCTTAGGTGTTCGTTAGAAGTTCATCGTGTCACTGCCACATACTAGTGATAGCCTGGTGGTAGTGTCGCTGCCAGGAAAGCAGTAGATGACAGATTCGAGTCCCGTGGTTCCTTTTTTTTCCAGACATGTTTGTCATATCATTAGATCAGCATTTGCGATCTTACAGATTGCATTTGTAGAAGGAGACAATTTGAAGAAAATTCACATCGCAGGAGAACCCTTGTCCTTCGTTGCATGTCTTAACAGGATAGTTTCGGATAGGTTCAGACTGCAACAGGAAACACCTTACTTTTACGTAATTGCAATGTTCTTAAGGGAAAACAGATTATAGTAAATGAGTTCAATGAATATTTTTGTATTATTTGATCAACTCTATCACGGGCTGTTCCTCATTTTGAGAGGAATTTTAGTGATTTTGTATTCAGTTTATAACAATGAAAGTATTTTTACTACCCATTACTGAAAGAGAATTAAACAATATAGTAGCTCTGGCTATGATCAAATATGTAATGACCTTGTTAAGAGTGTGCTTCCAGGAATTGTGAAATCACAGTATTATTCCTATAAACATGAAAATAACATGGGTTCTTCCTATTTTTTTTTTTGAAAGGTGATCCCAGCTCCTGAATAATTATCGCCCTATTTCGTTGTTGACAACCTTCTCAAAAATTCTAGAAAAAATGTAGATTATGCACGAACTGTAAAATTTTTGTTGAAATTGAATAAAACTAACTTTTTTTTTCTAATACTCAATTCGGCTTCGGAGAAAAACACACTTCCATTCATACACTGTTACACTTCACTGATAATAGTATCAGCACTGGACAACCGCAAGCATACAACTGGCAGCTTTCTTGACTACTCAAAAGCCTCTGACATATTTGATCACAATATTCTTTTAAAGAAACTTTGTCATCATGGAGTCAGAGGCGTAGCTCTTGATTGGTTTAGAAGTTACCTCTCAATAGGAAGCAATATGTATCTTCAGATGGTTATGACTCTACACTGTTAAGTGTTACTGTAGGTGTACCCCAAGGGCCTCTCCGGGGTCCGCTTTTATCCATTTTATATATTAATGACTTCCAGTTATCCACAAATATTTTGTGTTTTATCTTTAAGAGTTATTTGCTGATAAGTCCAGTGTTTTTCTTTCCCACGCAAACCCGATACTCTATTCCAAAAGATTAATTCTGCATTGATGGATGTCACTGCTTGGATTCGTGCCAATAGGTTATCATTAATTATCCATAAGACAAACTATATGCTCTTAAGTAATTCACTTAGTGAATTGCCCGGCAATGTCATACTGATGGTGTCCAAACAAATTAAGTAAATTCCACGAAATTTCTTTGGTTATACATTAATGAAAATCTTAGTTGAAACATTTTCACCTTATTAATCTTTCAAAGCTGTTGTCTAGAAATACATGTGTTATTCACAAATTGAAGTCTTTTTTTTTTCTTCTATAAAGAAGCATTTAAAAATTTTTATATTCAACTTTAATCCTCCCATATCTTAAAGGGACTGTACAGTACTGGTTGAGGTGGGATTCATGTTTTGAACATTCCTAATAGTCAGGTCGCTTAATAACGTCAAATGTTGAGATTACCGTTACACGGCGGATAAAAACACCAATTTTGGAGAGATGACCCCTTAGGACCAACTCATTGATATTTTAGTAGGAGCCCTCTGCAAAATGTTTATTTTCATGGTATAAATGCTGAATTTCATTTTGCAGAAAATTTTTGCGGGCATGAAACTTTCGCAAATTTCGGGAGGAGCTAATATTCGCAAAAGCAAAATTCGCACAATTCTAAACAATGCATGTGATGCCAGTGGCAATTCGCGGAAGTTTCATGCCGCGAAAATAACACCGTATCTGTGTACATTGTATCTGAGGGAGTAAAGTAACGAAAAAGAGGTTCCCATTTGTAGTATTTCTTTCATTTTGCATCGAACTGGAAAACATGAACCCAATGTTGAATTCCGTGATCAAGGAAGCATTTGAAACATGGAGGTTTTTGAATAAATTACCGATTTATGATGAGAAAATGCTGTTGAGGTGTCACAGTGTGTGTGATGTACACTTGCCAGTTCAGAGTTATGTACATGAAACATAGACCCGATATCAAAGGAGCTGCAGAACGTTTTGTAATGTGGGAGGGGGGGGGGGGAGGGAGTCGCGGACGGTTGAAGGGAGTATTCAAGGGTCAGTGATCTCCCCCCCCCCCCCCCTTAGCATTAGAAAACGTTCCAAGCCCCTTTGATATCGGGTCTACGTTTAGGTACATAACTTTGAACTGGCAAGGGTACCGTACATCACACTGTGACACCTCAACAGCATTTTCTCTTCATAAATCGGTAATTAATTCAACAACCTCCATGTTTTAAATGCTTTGTTGATCATGGAATTCAAGATTGGGTTCATCTTTTCCAGTTTAATGAAAAATGAAAAAAAAGTACCATAATGTGAACCTCTTCTTTGTTATTTTACTCCCTCAGATACATAAATACGGTGTTATTTTCGCGGAATGAAATTTTCTTGACTTGGTGACGACAGTCTATTTCGCAACATGAAACTTTCGCGAATTGCCACTGGCATGAAATGCATTGCTTAGAACTGCGCGAATTTTGCTTTTGCGAATATTAGCTCCTCGCGGAATTTGCGAAAGTTTCATGCCCGCGAAATTTTCTGCAAAATGGAATTCAGCATTTATACCATGAAAATAAAAATTTTGCAGAGGGCTCCTACTCAAATATCAATGAGGAGGCCCTGAGGGGTCATCTCTCCAAATTTGGTGATTTTATCCGCAGTGTATAAACGGTAATTTCACTAAGCGACCTGACTATAAGTGAGATAATGAAAAAAATCTTCTTATGACATATGAAAGAGCATGTAATTTTAAGAAGGATTCAACGTTTATTTGATGAAAATTGGTTTTAAAATGGCTGAGACATCCAAAAAGTGATAATAATGAAAGGCGGCAATTAACGTATTAAAAACGTTTAAATACTTTAGGATTGTGTTTGATAATTTCTAGTCATTATTAGACACAACCCTAATTAATGTATCAAAAACGATTACACACTAAAAAAAATCAAACAGTATTAATTTTCAGTTATTCTTCCAAAACAAACGCGTTTAACCCAACACACACACACACAATTAAATTCTTACGTACATCCTATATACACTTATAAATGTTATTTCTTTACCAGTCACTTCAAAACTCGTCAAAAAAAATATATCTAATTATTCTCCTCCTCTGTCTCTGATGGGGTGATCTAATATCCTCAGCAGCTTTAATTGACAGGCAATCAGAGATTGCTTTCGATACCCCCCCCCCCACATGTGTGATGTAGGACATGTCATAATCTTCTTCCACATTCAAGACACTTGGCAAACTATGTCCACCTATTACAGAATTTGCCTAAAACAGAGTAAAAGAGTAATTTGTTTCCAATTACACTCCGATTAAAAAAACAAAGCAAAACAAAACAATATAGCAAGTGTTTCCACACTCATAATACTTCATACTTCATATTGTCACAGAAGACACGCAATAATCAAAAGGCACTCAGTATACAATGTCAACCCGATACAAAATTTGTCCAGCTTATCGCATTAAAAACACTACAAAAGAGTAACTGTCTTTATGTACAGCAATTGTTTCCACTCTCACCATACTTCATGTCGTACCATCCCATCAGAAGAAGTCGCTAAGATTTTGATTAACGGCAATTAAGCGTAAAAAAGGAAAACCTAATTATAAAGGCACCAAATATTGTTGTGCAAGCTGCAGCCTAAAATTTTGGATTTATGAAGTTCCTCTTTTTGCAAACACCAACGTTTTTTTTTTATTTGTTATTATTATTTTTTCCATCGCCCACCGTGTCTTGAAATACATGACGGATATGACAACACTCCATTTGGAACAACTCAATTTCAGTCACAGTAAGCTATGTCCAGTGCACTTGAAAAGCACACACAAAGGAGTAGAGTATTTTGCTTGGCAAATTCTTTAACAATTAAGAGTTATAGACTTTGCATGCCACGCAGTGTTGCTAGCACACCATCAGTACGAGAAAGTGAGTATTCACTTGCTTCAATTAATGCCAGTGAATGCAGACAGAGCAATACTCACAAACGTGTTGGACTGCACATGTTATTATCGGTCGAATATTGAATCACAGATATCGTGTTGTGTTTATGCATACATGTCATGTACAAAGTGCTATCGCTATAACGTGAATATGACCGTCCAAATATACCAAATATTGATGAGCTTATGAGCTTTCATGCTACATAGTTCCTTCAAATACAAAACCAATCTCGTAGGGATATGTTTTGGCATTCTAAAACGTACTGACTCCACATCTTTTCACACTAAAAGAAAAGAAGAAAAAGAAAAAGAACCCGTGTCCCCAACTTTTACAGTAGACTCATTATGTCGCAATCTAAAATATGTTTGTATCACAAGTACAATAACTTCAAAACAATTTGACAGTACCAATTTATCATTTCTTTTTTCTGCGTTTATCGGGACCCCAGTGAAAGCCGAAGCCACCCACAACTCTTTAAAAAATATATCTTTTTTCTAAAATTTTAGGACACGGCTTTACACATAAAATATTTCGTAACACATCATTAGCATGACAAATCTGATAGAAAAAAAAGAGAGAGAAACCTTACATGTATTTATATAAACTTTTCTGCTCAGCTCATCTTCTGCTTTTATCAACACAAGTGACCCATGGGGTATTTCGCGAACCTTTTTCACGTGTTTGTAGATGTTGTTCAGTTCCCACAAGCCGAATTCTGGTTGATTTGCCGTGGTCTTTTCGCAGGCTGAAAGCGCGTTTTTCTGTATAGCTGGTAGCGCTGTTGTTTCAAACAGGCGGGTAGGTCAGTGCGCACAGTGAAAGATGGGCGTGAATCTGGTTTCCTTTGCATGATTTCGAAACGCTGAAGCACCGTGTTGCGATCCATCATGGAAACAGACATTGCAATGATGGGGTCCGGGCGGGAAAGGCGATCTTGCGGGACATCTTGGGAGGGGTGCGGTCTCCTTAGTAGTCGGTGTATGTTCACAAACATCATGGCGTTGGTTTGCGCCGCCGAAATCCAAGTTTTGCGATACACCGTAGCACCTCGTACACATTTGAGTGCTTCTCCTGATGTATTCTCGTCTGGAGTACCGGGGATACCGTAGAACAGGAGGATTTTTGCTTCCTATCATGAATCTCGAGGGAGAACATGCTGGCGTTTGAGAGCTGTTGTTTGCTTGTTTTTCGTTCCCTCTCGATGCGAGGTAGCTTTTCGTTCTCAATAGTGGTCAGCCCATGAATATCAGCTAAAACGCGCCCTCGTCCTGATGACTAATAATAGGGCATGGCCACAGCGTGATCAGGCTTTGATAAGCTTTCCCGAGTTGTTCACTTCTGGCAATTCTTGAAGATCTCTATAGGACAGAGACTAGTGTTCAATTTGTAAAGCAGTGTAACAGCAGCGACTTCCATTCTGTGTTAGTCCAGTGATGGCCAGTTTCCTACAGACAGTTACTTGGCCTTCTCCAATGACACGACGAGCTTTATGCTATTGATCAGTGGAAACTTGTATTCTTGAAAACGATATTGAGATTTGCTTGTCACTATAGTTTGGATAGCTTTTCAATAAATTGTTATCGTTTTCCACAAAATTGATGGTTCTTACAAATGAATTTAAACCGGCGCGGGAGAATCGCTAGAACAATTTCTATTTTCGTTTCCCTGTAAGGCATATAATGTTTTTTCTACTTTTACGGGAGCGAATTCTCGGACTGACACGTAGGACACTAAAGACTAGCACAAAGAAATAAATCATGAATAAAATAGTGTAGGAGACTGTCATGAGGATCACTGTTCCAGCATATTTTCCATAGCTTCTCGGGCTCACTGTCTGCTTGGATGTTGTAAGACTTGTTGCAAGCTGATGCGAAGTTGTTCCCTCGCTGTTCTGACCGGTGTTCTCATCGGAAGACCTCAGGTCAGGCGCTCGTGAATATGTGAAATCTAGACAAAGTTCAGGAGGTTTCTCACACTGTATGGCAAAAGAACAACAGTTGATAGAAGACTCGACGTTCATCCAGTACACAGTCTGGATGTGATCAACTGAGTGGTCAGGCTGACTCCGAAATGGCACCTTTTTGCCATTTTGGAAGCAAGATATAGATACAGCTTGATTCAAATCAGCTGCTATCGGAGCAGAGCAATGCAACTCCATCCAGTGTGGCGAATACGATGAGGACATGTTCTCACACTCAACTGGTAAAGGTGGAAAGATTACATCGATGTATACCTCTACGATGTCCTGGTACCTATTACCTTCAGTGCCTCCTGCAGCAAGCAGTGTGAATAAACCTTTATCTTCCTTCTGTACGTCTCTGACAGTCAGAGTAACCACCAACTCACCGGTGACAGTATTTGCTTCTACTGTAATCCGTTCAGCCTGTCCAGTTTTTAAACAATGTTGCTCGACCCACTTTCCATTTTGATGGAATAAGCAGTCAAAATATCCAGAATACAGTTTGTACTCATATTCTGAATTGATTTGAAGTGACGAGGGGAAAATTATTTCCGTGTCTGTTCCCGTGCAGATGCTAAGAACCTGAATTGAAGCTGCAGCTAGATGGCATGTCAAAATTATTGTCGCCAAAAGGCATAAGCCTCCTGCTGCACCCAGTCTGTTGAAAAAACACATTGTCATACACTTCCAGTGGTCAAAATTGGATAGCTAGACGGGCGTAACATTGTTCATCCAATAGCGTTGTTCAATGTACTTACCGACCACAATGAGGAAATAATTGATCGAAGCGAAAATAAAGGTTCAGGAACATGTATCACTGACTGGAGATGCGAAGATGTTGGCCTCGTGACCACAGGGTGAGGTCAAATTCTTGATCACTATTCTGTACATGAATGTTGTGGCCAAGCCTTACTGGTTTAAGCTCAAATTGTTGACAGGTAAAGATGGCGAATGAGAATGAAGGGCAGACATATCGCTGTCATAGGCATTTATACGTACCACTCACTTCCTTGTTTGCATTCATAGCAGTGTGCCTACCACATTAGGGACGTTGATGGCGTCTGAATTTTACGAAAACTGCCGATTCGGAGAGTACCAATTGGTGGAGTGTCGGGATCATTGGTCTAGTGCGTTGAGCGTGGAGTACATGCATGTATGCCTGTATTAATATGGGAAATTCGGATGATTAAAAATTCAAAACCTTTGAAAGCTCTGACGTAGGATCATGAAATACGTTGCAATATTTTCGTCTGTCTAGGGTGCAAGGCTAGTAAAAGTATAAAGTTGATCTGACTATAAGGTGGAAGGTCCAAAAATTGAATGAATATATACTGAAAAACATTTTTTTTCAATATATTTTCAATAACTTCAAATATTTTTTCTCCCCTCCCTTCCCCCTTCTTCCCCTCTTTCCCCTTCCTTTTCCTCCCCCCCCCCCCCTCCAAGCAGTCCATTATGCCCTGGTTCCATTGTACTTTATAGATGGTTGGACTATGCAGTGTGAAAAAAAAGACTTACTGCTTTATCACCTCTGGTTCTAGATAAGACTATAATTGAATATTCCTTAATTAAGAAGGTTTGGGCCCCCTGGGTCCCCTGCAAAATCATGGAGCAAAGTCAAATACTTTGAGATCCTCTTCCCCAAGGAATGCTACTTGTCAAGTTTGGTGAAAATCCATTATGTTGTTTTCAGCCAGATAAAATGTACAATTCAGGCAGCATTTGGATCCAATCTCCCGACTCCAAAGGGATTGGGGCAGCCCTGGATCTGCAATGAACAAACTTGGAACTAAAGTCATCAATGTACAAACTCTTTGTATTAACTTTTTTTTTATCAATTTTGGTTCTAGAGAAGATTCGTAAATATTCCTTACTGTGTAGGGGTGGGGGGGGGGGGAATTCGGCCCTATAGGGGCCCCAAAAGGGAGCATGGTGCCCAGTTGATTAAAGTGAGATGTGAACTCCCTGGTGCGCTACCTGTCAAGTTTGATGAATATTCATCGACTGGTTTTCAAGAAGAATATGAACATGTACAATTTGTGACCCTGCACCTCAAAACAAACAACAAGTCGCCAGACATGAATTTGTAGTTAAGACCATATTCTGGAAGAACAGACCTTAAGCTTTAAAATGATGTATAACTCAAATCAAACGGACTCTCCTGACCTATCTAAATATTGGAAAGAAAGCACAAACTCAGGATAAGTGTGAACTGAGAAAAGAGGCTCTGAAGTACAGTGTCTATTCAAGCGCTTAATCTTTACCAAACCGTGCTGGCTGTGCGATGAATGCAACAAAAAACAGGAAGTAAACCACCAGAGTAACAACAATGAACGGATTATCAGATTACACTAGAATTCTAAATGCCTCATTAACACATTCTGTCCATGATTAATGCCGACTTTCAAAGCAGTAGCGCTATCTTTTCAAAAGTTATTAGAGTTGAAAGTGAAGAGTGTGGACAAGGTTTTTCAGAAATGAAAAAGGGATTCTAAAGACACACCTAATCACACTATTCTACCAAAAATGTTCAAGATAAACTGCTAAAAAACACACTTTCCTGCCCGTTTTATGATTCCAAATTTCAGCATAATGTAAAAGAAGACCCGCTCTTTCAGAAAATATGAAAAAGTCAAGTTCGGCTAGGTTGACCCATTTCACTTATTTTTTTGTATCAGATTTGTCATGCTAATGATGTGTTACGAAATATTTTATGTGTAAAGCCGTGTCCTAAAATCAGTGTGTGCGACTTTATGTTCGTTTTGAGGTGCACGGTCACATTTAGTCCCCATTTGGACCCATCCCACCCCACCCCCTTGGGTCCCAAGGCGGGAGGGGGAGGGGTACCCCTGAGTGCGCCATGAACATCTTGAAACAACAGACATCGATATTCTGACTCATTGTTTTAACTTAGCTCAATCACTTCTGGTTCTAGAGAAAATCTTTAAAGTTTCCTTACTGGAGTCGGGTTGCCCCGAAAAGTCTCCATCACCATTTCAACCATTTCAAAAAGACAACAAAATTGAACTTAGGATACAAAGTAAAAATAACATGACTTCCATGTGGTTCCACGCACTGCGTTTACTGTAAGTTACCGTGGGTCACTGATTTGGGTTTTGAGTTTAAACTTGAGCATAAATTGTCCCCAAAATTAAGTGCAAACACTTTGCAGATATGGACTATGCCTTATATAAATGGCTTGACAGATAGTAAGTGTGTGACAACTGGTCTGAAATCAAAGTTACTTTGTTAAATGTACGCAAATACTGTGGCAAGAAATTCTGACAGTCCTGTCAACAGTGCTTTTACATGTGGATAATGTTATGCTGTGCTATTCTATAATGTAAAGTAACAGAGCAGGAAGTAGTTGCATGAAGCTTTGAACACTAGACTCATAATTATTCTTCAAATCACATATTTTACTTCTAATATGTCACTAAGTTCATGCGAAATGTATGTTTAGTATATTGCTATTAGTCACCAACCGTCTTGATTTTATCAGCCTTTACATAATCAAATTTTATCTTACCTGATAAGAAAATTCCAGAATGAAATTCATGTACAAAATTCAATTACATCATTGCGAAAATATAAAGCATTCAGATGTTGCTTTTCCACTTTTTCCCCTTCGAAGTTCTATTGATTAAAAAAAAAGATAATGAATAGAGAGTATTCTTGAGACACGTGGAGGGGAGATTCACAGAGAAAAAAATAGCCAAAAATTAATGGAAAGAAGAAAAACAAAAGGGCTGGTGTACAAAGGAAATGAGAAACAAAGCCTGTGGAAAAAAGGGGGGGGGCAAGGGAAGCATGAATACAATCTTTTAATTGTCCCTGTGACTAGTTGGGTACTCCTGTTGGCCTATGGGGTGTTGTGTCTTTGTGACCCCTCCCCAACTATAACTTTTTATGCATAATGGACCCCCCCCCCCATGCTCGATGGATCCAGAACATTAAAGTGTGTGAAATGTGTTTGAATGCTTATGACCGATGGCAATCATTCATTCAAAATATTGGTTAGCAAGGGAAACTTGAGGTGTTTAATTAGCTGTGCATATTGGTTTGTTATTCTGGCTGCTGGAAAAAAAAATAAATCTGCGAAACATCTAACGACATCACATGGGATCAATCTCTGGTATGTGAAATATCGGTTTCAAAATGTACTACATCCACAAAAATATGAAAATGATTAATTCATTATAAATAAATGTATGAACCTGGATTTTCTTAGAGAGTGGTTTTAGTGTTGTATCATGTAGCGGTTTAATAATAGGAAATGTCATTCCAATCTGAGGTTGCTATAAAGAGATGATAATAATTAAAAAAAAATCAAGCTTTTTTTCGGAACGTGAAGTTCCGGATGTAGTACCTTTTCAAACCAAACTCTTCAAATGTATTTTTGACAAAAATGTATATCACACCACGGTCGTAATCATTCTTCTCCTGAATTAATATTTTCACTTCACTTTAACTTTTGACCCATGATTCAAAACTTTCTCTAAGGAATCTTTGTCTGATAATAGATATATACACTTACTTTATAACAAACAAACACAAACAAGCAAGCAAACAAACAAACCTTGCGGAATTATATAAATATGGGTGAAATCATACAAATTTTTAAAAATGAACCTTGACCGTGACGTTAACCTTGAGCATGTGCAACCAAGAATTGATAGACGCAACTTCGTCCACTTATATATATATATATATATATATATATATTTGTTGTACACTATAAAAGGCCCTTCAAATTTGATAATGATAACTAATGTACTATGTTCATATTTTTTCTTGTATATCGAAGCTGAACATGATGTATAAAATTCATATAGGTTTTCCCATTCATTTTCAAACTTTTTTTTTCATTCAATTTCACACATTTTTACTTCAATTTCGTCGTGGAATGTCGGAAATAGGCCATTCTTACTTTCAAATTCGTCTTTGTCGTTCATTTTCAAACAAAGTCCATTCAATTTAGTCATTTGGCATACATTTTCGTCATTTACAGTTCAAATTCAAGGATCGATTTCGTCTTTTGTCAATCATTTTCGTTAAATTTTAATTCATATTCGTCTCATATCTTAACAAACACACAAGTGTTTCCCCCTCCCCACAGCCAAACACAGAACCACAGATACAGACACACACACACAAGCAATCCGAGTACACACTGATACAAACAGACGTACCGTCTCGCATACGAAAACACTGACAAACGATTTCTAGGCAAACATGATTGAAGACAACATTTTAAGCAAAATATGTCGGCTTAAAGTTGGTTCACCCTCAAAATAAAGAATCGACAACATCTGACTAATTTGAATGAACAATTCATAAAATTGTGTGAACAAAAACGAATTTGATCTTCACATTCTGCGATCCGTCATCGGGAGGGATGAGTTTGAATGACAATTGACGATTGTCAATGGTATGTCTTCGAAAATGTTTGACGAAAAACGAATTACAATGACAATTGACGAAATTGAAGTTAGGATTTGCGTTCCACGTGCTTCTCGGAACGAAATTGAATATAATCTTTGAAATTTAATGACAAAAGTGAGAAAATGGATGGGAAAAAATATATTATCGTATTTTGGTATTTTATGTACTTTTTTATTGAGAAATAAGAAAATCAAATTGAAAATGAAAATACATGATGCACAAATGGAATGAATATTGTAAATTGCCGCCAGTTCAGAAGTCTCCATTTAAGACAAACAAAGACATACATAAATTTTCAAAAAGACAGAGTGAAACGCAAACCATATACTTAACAGTAGATTACAAATATTGCAAAATATTTTTATTGTTAACGTCCCAAAATGTTGGAATTCTCTATGAAATACAACCAACAGTATGATGTTACAATCAAAGGTAAGTTTTTCATTTTTTTTTTTGGGGGGGGGAGGGGGAGGGGCAGTACTCTGGTGACAGCACTAAGCAACAGGTGATTTGAAATACTTAACATTGATTTAATCTCTTTAGTACGGTTGTTGAACTGGTTTGCATTTTCTCATTTTAAACTTCTTCTTTCTCTTCTTTTTTTTTTTGCACATTTTCTTTTCTCTCGCTGGTGCAGGAACCCACATTATTTTCTAAATAACGCTACCACTATGACGGTATTGTTGTGAGTACTTTAAATAACATAAGATTGTGCGAGAGAATGCAGGCAATGCCCAGCTCATTGGGAAAAGCACCCCAACGTCCACATCAATCAAACTAAATGTAGAAGCAACCGATTATGCCGACAAAGGAAGCCAGCTTATTCTGAGGAGTTTGAACAAGTGTTAAATGATTTTTATGATTGTCACTCCATTCCACAAGCGTGTTCCAATGCTCAATACTCTTCCTTATCATCCCGCTCAATGAGGCCAACAAAATACTGTGTCATCAGCATATTTTAAATTTGAAATAATGCTGCAATATAGATAGACAATCATAAGTGTACAATATGAACAAAACAAGGGACAAAGTACACCCTTAAAAAGATCTTACATGTTATCATAACATACAAGACATCTGATACAAGAACTAACAGAACTCTTTTACTTAAAAAGATATAGCCCTAATTCAAAGTAGCAGTGTAGGGTTTTACCGAAAATCTTCAATCTTTAAATTAACTTATAAGGACCCATTTTATTGGGATGCAGAAGAAAAATCTTCCTAGCAAAATTACACGAATACAATGTTGTCAGTTGTCCAAATGTTTTTGGATGAAGTGCATCAATGCCAGCTATTGTACTGCATCTACTACAGATTTCTATTTTTTTTTCTTAATGATATGCAATCTGTCGAGACATAAAACATTGTATAATGTGTAATAAGTATAATCTTGAAATTAACTTTTTTTTTGCGACTACAGATTTTTTTTTTTATGATATACAATTTATCGAGACATACAAAATTTGTATAATGTGTAATAAGTATAATCTTGAAATCAACTTTTTTTTTTCTGCGATGGCATATAAAGGACATGAGGTTGAAATTGACATATCATAGACAAGAGGCATGATTGTGGATCCCAAGTCAGACATGCATGAAATTACGTCATAGGCAAGAGGAATGAAGATTTTTTGCCAACAATACCAAATGGAAAACAGAGGGCGTCACAATTATTTCCTTGACCCAAGAAAATTATGCTCACGTCATCACCGGAAACCCATTGTTTTTAACTGAAATTTTCACAATTCAAATACCATGCAGCTGTCGGTTCGTGTTTGCGTGGTGGCGTTACGTATGAAGGGGTCATAAAATAAAGCAGAAGAGAAATCCGAAAACACTGCATTTAAATCCTTACGTTGTAACCATTTCTATCTGTCGTTTTATTCATCAGAGAATAACATTCTGCTGCCGTTGTCCTTTTGCTCAAATTTCTGTCCATTTACTGTGAGATGGATTCTTTTTTTTTTTACTCTTATGGACGTATCTCCTCCTGACAATGAAGATAAAGACAGAAAAAGAAAGTAACTTAAGTGATTGACAACAAAAGAAAAGAAAGCAAAGGTTCAGTATTTATCATTGACAAGGAAATCACAAGTGACGTGAGGGTTAAAATCATGACCACGTGACAACAGGGTGTGGCGTTGTTACTGAACTCTACTCTTTCCCTGGATTGGTGACCAAGCCCACTGAATGAAGCCCAAAAGGTTTACAGGTAAAAAAGCGCAAATGACAATGTAGACGGTCGTGACAAGGAGCTGCCATTACTGTCATAGACGCTTGTCTTGCCTGACATTGTGCAGTCATTGAACGATAAATGGCAGCACACAATCATTTACTCCAATACTCGTACGTCAATCTATCCAGTTCAAAGTAGAGATTAGTCGGTGAAGTTCAAACATTGTGACCGATAACCTACCCTCCTTTTTTTATATGCCGCCATACTTGTATCTGATTGGCCATTGCAAGAAAGTGGGCGTGTCAAACGATTGTTTACCCACCTTCAGTCTCGTTATTGTGTCGCCTGCTGCCGTTTTATAATTTGGACGTTGTATTATCAGACACCTGATTCTGAGCTCGCAGTCACACATTAAGACTCCGTCGAACTGTCCGTTAGCATTTTTCTTGTTGAAGTTGTGTCAGCGGAAATGAGACGACCTTCAAACTGGGGAAGGAGAACGAACACCTTTCAAGTACTTTTCGAGGAGGAGTAGAGGCAGTGGGAGAATGAAAGAGAACATTATCTATTATTTGTGACCCTGCACCTCAAAAGAAACAAAAAGTCGTCAGACATGAATTTCTAGTTAGGACCATATTCTGAAAGAGCAGACTTTAAGCTTTAAAATGATGTATAACTCAAATCAAATGGACTCTCCTAACCTATCTAAATATTGGAAAGAAAGCACAAACTCAGGAAAAGTGTGAACTGAGAAAAGAGGCTCTAAAGTACAGTGTCTATTCAAGCGCTTAATCTTTACCAAACAGTGCTGGCTGTGCGATGAATGGGACAAAAAACAGGAAGTAAACCACCAGAGTAAGAACAATGAAGGGATTATCAAATTACACTGAAATTAAGCATGCCTCATTAACACATTCTGTCCATAATTGATGCCAACTTTCAAAGCAGTAGCGCTATCCTTTCAAAAGTTATTAGAGTTGAAAGTGAAGAGTGTGTACATGTTTTTTTTTTTCAAAAATGAAAAAGGGATTCTAAAGACACATCTAATCACACCATTCTACCAAAAATGTTCGAGATAAACTGCTACAGAACAAAGTTTCCCGTCCGTTTTATGACCCCAAATTTTAGCATAATGTGAAAGCAGACTTGCTCTTTTAGAAAATATGAAAAAGTCAAGATCGCCTAGGTTGACCCATTTCACTTATTTTCAGTCCTCACGCAAAATCAGTGTGTGCGACTTTATGTTCGTTTTGAGGTGCACAGTCACATTTGTTTTGTCAAAGGTAACCTTAAGATAAAGTAATAGCCTCGACCTATATAGGCCTGCATGTTTTTATCACAACAGAATGTTCAACACCCAGGAAGATTTTTTTTGGATGAACATTTCACTTTCATTATTCATTTTCACACAATAGCTTCAAAAAAGCTATAAAACAACAAGTAACTCAAGCACAAAGAGCTATGTTACTCCATGAAGAGCAAAATTGCATCTCTTCGTCTACTTGTCGATATTCAGCTCGAGCTATTTAATCAATTGATATTGCTAATATATGGATGTGAGATTTGGTGTTTTGAAAACGTAATCAAATCAAAATGCTTTATTTGAAGTTCTGTAAAGAATTTCTTGGTCTGAACAAGAGAACTCTCAATTGTATGATTTACGGCAAACTTGGGCGCTACAAACAAGCCGAATGTTAATGCTCTGGTATCTTCTCGTCAATGGGAAATCAGCTAAATTATCAAGCATCATAGTTTGAACTTTTCTCCATTTCGAAGGGGATGTCCTGTATACATTAGTTATTGTACACTTTATTATTTTTTGTTCGGTTTTAGTATATTCTATTTATCCTTTGTATGATTATTTGCATCAGGCAGTGCCTGAATTGATCATAATTTTATAGAGGTAGATTATCATTTGCATGTTGGGTTACTCATGATATACTTGTATGCAAATTGTATCTTATATACTGATATATTGTATAACATATATGTTATACATGTTATGTTGAAATTTATTTGAAATTATTCTATTTTGAACATAATAATTTGCAATTCGTATTGCACTCCGATAACCCATAAGGGTCGTTGAGTCAATAAACCTCAAACTTCAAACTTAGGAAATCTTTTATTTGTTATCTGCACCCTCTGTTATTTAATCAATATGCAGCTGTATGTGCATAGTAAGGCTAATGATTCGACGCCATACATCATATTTCGAATGTCTGGTTTTATTTTTTTTCCTTGAGTCGAGCTATAGGCTTGAATTACAACAATAGTAGTAGTTGTAGTAGTTATAATAATAATAATAGTAGTAATAACAATAATGATAATAATAATATTACATGTATTATTATTATTATTATTATCATCATTAATGTTATTATTATTATCATTATTATTATTATTATTATTATTAGGACTACTACTACTACTACTATCAATTTATTGTGTGAAAAACCATTGTACGTATATTATATTCTTCTGCCCTGCAAAAGTTTCCGATGTGCTTGAAATAAATTGAATTATAGACTGCTACATTTGGGGATTTCATGACTCCACTTTTTTGGGAGTCATTGGAATGCCATTTTTGTTTTACATGTTGGGATTTGTAAAAGAATAGTGGCTTTAGATCTGCGCAGGTTATACGTGTGTTTATGAGATGTTATCACTTGTAGTTCAGTATTGTAACTAGGGGCTTAACCGATGATTGCCTTGTATACACAACACACGGAATTAATGGGCATTGCATCAAGATGTTCTTGGTCTGGCTTCCAGACCCTCTGCCAGTAGTACTTCCTTCCACGAAAAAAACAAACAAACAAAAAAACAAAAACAAAACCTCCGTGGCGACGAAGTCCAAGCCTTTGCCTACTGCAGGACCATCCAGCTGACCCTGCTCTTCTTTTGCCTTTAGAAGGTGCTGATATTCTTTGGAGGAAATGAATACGAGCAGATAGTCTGGAAGTCAGACTAAGATGTTCTGGAACTGTTTAGTAATGATGATGAGAGTAAGAAGGGGAACTGTTACACCCGACGGTGGCCTGTACTTATAGTGAAGAAGAAGAAGAAGTTTATTTTTTTTTTCTTAGAGTATAAAGGGAGACAAAGTACCGCCTAAATATCATCGAACCAATTGTGGTCTATCGTCATAAGAGTCATCAAAAAAAACGGATGATTTGAACAGCTGCGCCTTTGGGGTTCATATCAGCACTATATCTACATGTAATTTCCTTCGGCGTTTGTTTGCTTTTGTTTCACGAGGTTGAAGTACATGTGAAGAGCTTGTTCGCAAAAACCGATAAGTCCATTTTTGAAGATTTTGAAGTACGATCTCTGTCATTCTCTTCGTTTTTATTTCTATGCTAGTTATTACGGCCACCTGCAGGTATCCAACCTTCACTCAACATGTTATCCTCAAACAAAGCTTGCCCTTTAAATGACGGCGCTGTGATATTTGGAAATTAGTAGTTGCTTATTGAAAGCTGATATTCTAATAACTGGTATATGATATCAACTCGTGGATAATTGACTTTTAAAGAACTGCTTATTGATAATGAACACTCCTTGGTGAATATCAATTTGGAACTTGGTTGATGATATACAGTTGGTAGGATGTAGCTCATTAAAAAGGAAAGCCGATATTGGGTTGTTGATAGATTTACATGTAGTTATTTCTTGTTGATAGTTGTGGTAGTTGGTAGTTTATAAGTGGTTGTTATGAATTGCCAGTTACTGACTGTGGATAGCAGCCTGTTAATAAAGTTCATAGTTGATGGATGATAAAATGATAATTAGTGACTGAAAGCACAGAATCAGAGCTACCTGTTAATGCTTGGTATTATTGGTACATGTATCTAATGTTTGATTGTTGTTAGTTTAGGCCATATTGTTGCTATTTCATCAGTTGTTTATTCATAATTGGTAGTTGTTATCATTTCTTACAGATTTTAGTTGCTTCGCACATGTGTAGAATAATAGAAATAGGTTCGACTTTGCACCTTGTCACACTTGGAGCACCATAGCAGGTGCAACTTTACACATTTCAGACCTGTGCCAGTGATCTGCACCTATAAATGCGCAAAGTTGACTTCTTTTCTTTACTGTGTATTTTTAGTTGCTTGTTGATATTTGCTAATTGATAGTTGATAGTTGATTTTGAATAGTTGAACGCTGGTGATTGATAGAGTTGATAGTTGCTTACTGATAGTTAAAAGTTGAAAGACGATTATAGAAAGTTGATAGAAGGTTGCTCATAGTGGATAGTTGACATATTTTGATAGTTGATTGTTCATAAATGAGTTGCTAATAGTAAATATAAGATTCTGTTGTCCACCATGTCAAAGTTTGATTTAACTCGCGCTTCATGCGAATTACATCGCTTTGAGCATAGTTAAATCCATCGACACCAAATATAGATAACACGCTAGAAAAAGATGTACCTGATGATACATTCCTACTTTTTTTCTAAAGGACAACAGGAGCGGGGGTAGTATAAGGATGGCTATTGCAGCAAAACACGTCACGCGTCACCGGATTCTGAAAATGCGACAGGGACCTGCCATAAGGATTTGTCTTTCAGTCACAAGTATTACTGAATAATCTAACTGTTTCTAGGAGAGTCTGCCTTTAGGATGACGTCATTAAGTACTTTCTAATCTGAGTATTTCAACCTCCATTAGAACACTAAAGAAGTAAAGACAATTTATCAAATCTTGCGCTGTCACCGCTTCTTTCATTTCCGGTACAACAGTAACTCACTGAATTCCAGGAAATTTATTCAGGGTTTATTGAGAATTATTTGAGCGGAGTCAACTTTAGCGCGCAACTTTTCTTAATTAGAAAACAAATACATAGAATTAACGGTCTCTTCAAAAATCTTGCCTGACAAAAGGGTCTCCATTATATATATATTTATCAGTACATTGTACAGCGCTTGATATTTAAAGATACACACATACACCAACACACACACACACACACACACACACACACAAAGAAAAACGGAAAGAATGATTTACCTCCATATAAGAAAATCCTTTGTATTTGACGAATTTGGATGATTTACTTACGATTTTTGTTTTTTCTAAAACAGAATGACGAATTTTATCCTGATATTCCTGAAAAAAAAAGGTCCAAGAATAACAGAAATATGTAAGACAATTTCGAGATATCAAAACCTTGGATCTGAAAGTGGTAAAGTTATCCCGACGAAATTGATTTGAAAATGTATGACACTGAATTAAAAGATGCAGAAAATAAGCGGAAAATGAATACTATTGATGATGTGAGCATGAATGAAAGTAAAAAAAAAAAAAAATGAATGTGATAAAGACAGGAGGAGAGTGAATATCCCGTAAAAGTTGCTTGTTAAATTAATGTATTTCCGTTTTGTTTTAGTGATAGTGATCTCGGCCCTGGTATACATATAAAGATATATAGGGTCCAATATTATCTGTGGCCAGGGACCACTTTAAAAATGTGTTTATTTTTCAAATTTTTAGTAACATATTTTAGTGCTCTGAACGGGCCACCAGGCAAAGAAGTTGGTGTCAACCCTCGTATATGTATGTATATATATATATATATATATATATATATATATGTATATACACATATATATATATATATATATATATATATATACATATGTATATATATATAATATATATATACACATGTATACACATATAATATATATGTGACCCGCTACAACAAAAGGATCCGAAAGTCGCTGACGGGTGAGCCGAGAAAATCGAGTTTGCAGTCAGATCAGCAAAATCTGTCAAAATGTTCGGATTTCTCTTTTTACATAATTTTGTAGTCTAATGTATCTTCTATCATCTGCCGAAATTTCGAAGCATTTTTCTGGGCCATGCTTGGCTCGCCCGTTAGCGACTTTAGGATCCTTTTGTTGTAGCGGGTCTCATATATATATATATAATATTTATATATTATATATGTGACAGTGCATCTCAAAACGAACAAAAAGTCGCACACAGTGATTTTGTGTGAGGACTGAAAATAAGTGAAATGAGTCAACCATGCCAATTTTTAGCTTTTCATATTTTCTGAAAGAGCAAGTCTTTTTCTATATCATATTAAAGTTTGGGATCATAAAACAAACAGGAACTTGTGTTTTCAGCAATTTTTCTCGAACACTTTTTGGTGGAATAGTGTGATTAGTTGTTTCTCATAGAACCCTCTTCCCGTTTCTCAAAAAACCCTGTCAATACACTTCACTTTCAACTCCAATAACTTTAAAAAGAATAATGCTACTGCATTGAAAGTTTGAATTTTTCATGTACAGAATGTGCTAATGAAGCGTGCTTAATTTCAGCTTAATGTGTACAGAGGTGTGCGAATACGCACTGCCTAAATTCACCTCCAAATTCTCTGAAATTTGCGGAATTGAATTGTCAAAGTGAACTCTGAGTTGCACCAACATATAGAAAGAGCACTTCTACTACCACTTGACTGACATCAGACTCATATTTTTATCAGAACTGGCAAGTATTTCAGCAGATATTTGAGCAAGGATGGTACGCACCAGGAACAAACCAGGTACATCGGAAGAAACCCAAACTCTTCATGGGACGGAGCAGGGGACCATCGACTCTGATGTACCGTCAGAAGAAAGTGCTGGTCACCCGAGTGAATCATCAGTCCCAGGCAAAGGAGGTTCAATGTCCCCAGATCTGCTTCAAAAGTCTATTGTAGAAGCTCTCTGCGCTGAAGCCACACAAAAAAGGCTGGTTGACGCTATTGTTGAAGTCATCGTGGAAAGTGTTACGCAATCGGTGTACGAAGCAGTACGGCTTGATCTTGACCAACAAAAGGATGAAATTACGTCACTCACAAAGAAGGTAAACGATCTCAACAAAGAAATCGAGAGGATGAAGAGTACATGTGAAACGCAGGAACAATACAGCCGGAGAAATTGTCTCCGATTCCATGGAATCCCAGAGAAGGCGAATGAAAACACAGATGACGTCGTTCGAAAGGTCGTCCAGGAGAAGCTTGACATCAACCTTGCGGAGACCGACATCGATCGCAGTCATCGAGTTACCGCAAGATCAGGATCGAGAGCAGATGGAAAGCCACGAGACAATCATGAAATTTGCTCGCTACAGTGTTCGACAGCTGATATACAGCAACAGAGCTAAATTGAAAGGGACTCGGATCTACATCCATGAAGATCTCACAAGCCACAGACAAACCCTCGTGAATCTAGCCAACAAGTCTCCAAATGTATCAAAGGTCTACACAACTGACGGTCGGGTCAAAGTGCTGAAGAAGTCTACAGATAGGTGGGTAACTATCACATCGACGAAGCAAATCGAGGAACTTGACTCATAAAAATATGGATTTCCAATGTCTAGTGCTTCCTTTACACCTATGAATGTTGTTTACCCATGCATTTACTGCCACAAATCTGTAAGAAAAAATCAAAAATCAATTCTTTGTACACAATGTTCGAAATGGTCACACGTTAAATGCGGAAATGTCACAGACGATACATTTTATTCATCCGAAGACTGGATATGTAATGTTTGCTACATGAATGAACTTCCAGGATATATAGAAAATTCGGCAGGGGAAGAAATGCATTCATCTATTAAAGATTACGAGTTTACTGAATGTACACCTCATTATCCTCAGGGAAAAGGTATTAAAATCGCACATTTAAATGTTCGTAGTTTACGGAATAAGAAAGATGATATTCAATTGTTCTTAGAGTCAAACCCATATGATGTTTTTGCCATGACTGAGACGTGGCTTGATAACAACTTTCCCACCGGTTGTCTACATATAAATGGATATGTTTTTGAGAGAAAGGATAGAGCTAATGGAGGAGGTGGTGGTGTCGGATGTTATATCAAAACTAATATCATATATAAGAGAAGAGAAGATTTAGAAGAAAAATCCTTAGAAATGATGTGGATTGAAATTCAAATGAAAAATCATAAACCATATCTTCTTGGTATTGTGTATCGTCCACCGAAGGCCACAACAGATGTGTTTGAAACCATGGAATGTAATTTTGAAAGTGCTTGTACTGTGACAGATAAAGTGTTGATTACAGGAGATATGAATTGTAACATGTTAACAGATAATGTATTGTCACAGAAAGTAACACGCATGTGTGAGGCTTTACAGTTTAACCAACTGATTTCAAAACCAACTCGCATTACTCCATTCAGTAAAACATTGATTGATTTGTTTTTTGTATCACAGTCTCTCGGCTCATTGACAGCTGGTGTTCAATCAGTGGGTATAAGTGACCACTCTTTGATATATGCAATCCTTTCTGAAAAACATGTTAAATTTCATCCTAAAATTTCGAACATGAGATCTTTTCGCAATTTTGACTCTGAAAAGTTCAAACGTGATTTATCTTCTGTAAACTGGGAGTGTGTCTTATCAGGCAAAGATGATAATATCGATGCTATGTGGCTGGAGTTCAAAGCAAAGTTTGTTGAACTGTGCGATAAACACGCCCCCTACGTCAGCATAAGAAAGAAGCGTAGTCCCGCACCATGGATAACGAATGAATATCTGATACTTTCAAGAGATAGAGATTATTACAAATCAAAATTTGATTATTGTAAGTCTATTTCTGATACACGATCTATGCAGCATTTTTGGATAGAATATAAACGCATCCGCAATAAGATAAATAATATGAATAAGAAGTTGAAACGAGAATATTATTGTAATAAATTTCAGAGTGTTATGAATAAGGATTTAAAACAGAAATGGAAGGTCATTAATGATCTTTTGTCGAAAACTAAATGTGAAACAGAATATAAGTTAGAATATGAAGGAAAAGTTGTAGAAAGCAAATATGAAATCGGTAATGTTTTTAATCAGATATTCAATACTGTATCGGATAGAATAAATAGGTCAACCACACGAAACCGAAATCAATATGATGAGGACAGCTGTTTCCAAGATGTACCTGTAACTGACAGCATATTATCTTTTACGGATATCACAGAAGAATTTGTAATAAAAGAATTGAAGAGTATTGATGTATGTAAAACATATGGTCTTGATGGAGTGCACCCATTATTACTCAAAGTAGCTGCGGAAAGTGTTGTAAAACCATTGACTTATATATTTAATTGTTCCCCTAAAACGGGAAGTATACCAAAAGATTTTAAATCTGCCAAAATAATTCCCATGTATAAAAGCGGTGATAAAACATACCCTTTGAATTATAGACCTATATCTGTATTGTCAATAGTAAGTAAGATTTTAGAAAAAGGAATTTATAAACAGTTGTATGGATATTTGAATGAACATTCTTTACTTGCCAATAATCAATCCGGGTTTCGACCATTACATTCGACAAATTCTTGTATTCTTGATATAACTGAACATATTTTACAAAATATGAATTCTGGATTTATAACAGGTGGTGTATTTTTAGATCTTCAGAAAGCTTTTGATGTCATACCTTATGATAAACTGTTAAAGAAAATGTGGTTATATGGTATAAAGGGTACAGAGTATAGATGGTTCGAGTCATATATTACAGACAGATCTCAATGTGTTTCAGTCCAAGGTATTTTGAGTGACTCTCTTTTGGTGAAAACAGGAATCGCCCAAGGTTCCACCCTTGGGCCATTGATTTTCAGTATGTATGTTAATGATATCTGTGAAATGAAGTATATGCCATTGACTAAACTCTCATTATATGCTGATGATACTGTAATTTTTTGCAAAGCAAGAACCAAGAAAGAATTACAGATTATATTACAATCTCAGTTTGATATGATAGTTGATTGGATGGATAGAAATGAAATGTATATTAATGTTGACAAAACAAAGGTTATGATATTTGGTTCTATTAAAAAAGTAAGAAATTGTAACATTGATATCATATGTAATAATTTCAGACTGGAAGTTGTAGATAAAATGAAATACCTCGGGGTTATTTTTGATTCTCATATGAAATGGACAAAACATGTTGATAACCTTGTGAGTAAACTTTCATGGGTAACAGTAAATGTACGTAGAATTAAAACATATTTGAATCAGAAGAATTTGATTGATTTATATCATACTATGTTTGTCCCTCATTTGGATTACTGTACCATTATCTGGGGGAATACGACAAAATATAATATAATAAGATTACAACGCGCTCAAAACAGATATGCTAGAATGATATTAAATGCTGATAGATATATATCAACTGATAATTTATTAAGGTTGCTTAATTGGCAATCAGTGCAACAACGGATTAAATTCAATCATTGTATAATGATGTTTAAAATTATCAATAATCGTACACCCATGTATTTAAAGAAACTAATTTCCAACAGACCGATATATTATTATACAAGATATGCTGCAAACAATCCTCTTTTTGTTCCGAAACCACGTACAGAATATATGAGGTCAACATTTTCGTATCAAGGCACATTGTATTTTAATATGTTACCTATTCAAGTCCAAACTTCTGTGTTGTTTGAAAATTTTAAGAAACAGTGTAAACGTTTAAGTTTTGATTTTTGATTTTTAATTTCTATATATTTTACCCATCTGAGGTTTTACCCAAACCAACCAGTGATTATTTATTTATGTACGAATCTATGTGTAGTTTTCATATCTAAAGAAATTATGTAAATATGAGTTTGATTTTTGTTTTCATTTTAGCTGAACAAATTCTTGCCGACCGTATTCACCTTTTTTTTTCTTTTTTTCTTTTTTTTCTTTTTTTCTTTTTTCCCCAAAAACATCTTGCCGCAGCTACTACACTGTATTATCCGGAAAGGGGGGTGGGGTGCGGGGTGGGGATAGGGGATAGGGGATAATGGATAGATTGTATTTGTTTGTTTGTTTTTTAAATCATGGGTGATGTTTTACTGGTTATAATAAATGTATATTGTTATCCTGAATGTAAGATGTAAGACGTATTTTAATCTTACATTGTTATACATTTTATTCAACTTATATCATACTCAGTTTTATACTTTGATTGCCGTTTTAACTTGTCGTATTTTGTATTGTACTTTATGTAATATATTGTTATATATTGTAACATTATACTGTATCAAATTTGTTTCGAATTGTAAATTGTATTTCAATGTTTTTATGTAATACAGGGCTCTCTTGTAAAGCAGTTTTATGTACTGAAGAGACTACCCTGTATAAAGAAGACAGAATAAATAAATAATCTGATAACCCCTTCATTGTTGTTGCTCCAGTGGTCAACATCCTGTTTTTTTGTTCCATTCATCCCACAGCCAGTATAGCTTGGTAAAGATTAAGCGCTTGAATACACCCTGTACTTCAGAGCCTGTTTTCTCAGTTCACACTTTCCAAAATGTGTCCTTTCTCTCCGATATTTAGATAGGTTAGGAGGGTCCATTTGAATTGAGTTATACATCATTTTAAAGCTTAGAGTCCTCTCTTTAAGAATCTACTCTTAACTAAAAATCCGTGTTTGGCGACTTTTTGTTTGTTTTGAGGTGCAGGGTCACATATTATATATATATATATATATATATATATATATATATATATATATAATACTGGCAGCAAAACTTGCACATAGACGTGGCTGATGTTGGGTTGCACACCTTTAATCAAGCTTTCGGGCGAAATGCCTTTCTTCAGGATCTACACAGTCCATGACAACGTATAAACAAATTCAACCTAGATGTAGATTCATACCTAACTTTAACTAACCTTCAATATTATACATTCCAAAATATTCTCAACATACCAATGAATACAAAACATACATAATTACAAAGCATTAAGAAAAACAAACACGAACATACTATTACTAAACACAATCCCGGAACTAAACTTACTGTATTGGTGCTAAGTGCAGTATTGTGATGTTGTCTGTGTAGAAGTTATGGTAGGGTGTATCTTGTATGTGTTTGTGTGTATGGGGGTGGGGGCGTTTCTGTACTGAGGTTCGTTCTCATCTAAACAATTAGAAAGTACTAATACATAATTTTTCAACCATCTGACAATATAAAAACTTCCAAATTGCAGTTACAGTTTATACATATTAATACACTTCTTATAATAGATACATACATACACATCCGCGTGCATAAATAATTCATATACATACATTTATTTATTCAAATACCTACAGTACTACATCCACATTACCGTAACAACACTTCAACGTTCCCAATAATACATGTACCATTACATATTATATATCTACAAATATTTGCTTAAATCGCTACTTAAATTTTCAATTCCTATGTAACTGAACAATATTGTAGCAATCTAAAACAATAAAACATTTATTATGTACTAATATCTAAGTATCTCTACTCATCTATATCTATCACATTCATACAACATCTACACAATATTTGCCAATAATTAAAATAACTGGTTACAAAGCATAACATTTTACATACTTACATACTCACATCTACCTCTACAATTATTCATATAATCAATTTCTAACAGGTAAATGACGCATGTGGATTTTCACTTGATGTGTTAGGAGATATTGAGTTGTCTACCCGTGGTTGTGCTTTGGAATGTCGTAGTTTCTACGATGTGTTGGTGAAGGGTGTATTTTCGTTTTAATACGGAATCGTAATATCACCACTTTCCATCACCTCATTCACCACATTTAATTGTTAGAAATTGATATGTAGGCCTATGAGTAATAATTTGTAAAAGTAGACGTAAAAATTTACATACATACATACTCACGAGGAAAAGGAACGCTCAATGATGATTTTCTTGATTTTTTTTTTTGTCACAGAAGTGTTTTTATTACTTGACTTTGTTTTACCAACGAAGGAGAACAGAAATCAATTCATTTTAAGATCAACAGAATTACGAAAGTAATGCTAGCGCTCGTGTGAACAATAGAGCAACATGAACTAATGCCAACTAATGCTTGCGCTGACTTAAATGAAACAACAAAACGCAACACTGTTCAACGCGGAATACAGCCAATATGTTTCTCATGCACACAAAAGCTACATTTGATAAAGGATGAAACAATCAAAATTATTTTATACACTCATACACTGATCATGACGACGTGAACTTCAAGTGTATTTGTCTGTACGAAGCTTCTAGTAGTTGATTTGTTTCAGGATGATTAATCAGTCTTTCATTTTATGGACGCATACTTTTTATAAGTATGTGGTATCGCTTTCACAACAGGCAAGCTGTTATCTTCTGATAACGACAGCCAACCCCATAATCGGTTTTCCCGGTCAATTTCATACTTTTGTCATACATTAATATGCATTCAAATTCACAAAGCTCACGCACGCGAAAACATTCGGTCATTCAGATTCAGAATCCGAGTGAACAATTTCATATATGGGAATTCAATTTCGTTTTCGTGAGATCAAATTCACGATTGGGCATTCAATTTCAAAATGCGAGCACCGACTTTCCTACTCGCGCATTCAAATTCATGCGATAGTCATGTGAAAGTCTCAATGAGCTTGTTTGGAGCTTTCAAATGTATTTTTAGGCGATCAAGTTCCTGCTTCGTGCAATCAATTTAACGAGGAAAATGGAGTAGACTTTTACGAAAGGAAAAAGGACCAACGCAACCAATGAAGGCTTGCATATAGTGTAATTATGATTGTTTACAGGTTCTACATTGTTCTCTGTTCATTTATTTTTTGTTTTTCATCTCAATGAATGTCAAATTGTAACGTCCAATCAGCAGTGCATCGGAACAGCACAACGACAATTTAATCATATTTCTTGATGATACTGCATGCTGACAATGCCCCAACACCAACCACATAATGACAATTCATCAATTTAAAGACAAACTGACACACAATGACCTCACATAGTACCGAAAAAGTAAATCAATAAGACGGCAATACACAACAAACAAGACGTTCATGTGTCAGTTTCAATATAGTCGAAATTGTTTTTTTTTTCCTCGAAAGTGTCAACCAACCCTCCGTATTATGCTCCTCTGTAGGCATATACAGTGACTAATGTTTGTTCGTTTGTTTGTTTCATTTTCCATCAAAGAAGATGACTGGATAACCCATATTCAGCTGCAATAGCTGGTCGTCCACATGGCACATGTATGGGGACCCGTCCAGTTGGATGTTCTGCTCTTTGCGATGAATAAATAAAGTGGAATCTTTTACGTGCATGAGTTGTGAATCTCTCACACAGGGGATCTCCATTTTATATCCAATGCGAGGGAATGTGACTGTATATTCCGTTTTGCTGAGTGCGAGTTCAAAATTGTAAATGAACAGGTGAACCTCTACTGCAAAATAAATAATCATCATAAATCCCAATTCATTCAAAGCCAAATGAGAAACGCATGCATACACGGCCCCAAATTAACTAAATCCAGGACTTCTTTTAAATTGAATGCAGTTATTTGGAACATGGTTGCCTTTTCAAGAATTTGAATGAACGACAGTGAAATTGAATGCTCTGACAGTGAATTTGAATGCTCGGATAGTGAATTCGAATGACCGGACTTTGAATTTGATTGCTGACTATTGGAAAGTGCTGCGAGCGTGGAAGGCGTGAAACCGAAATGCTCGGAATAGGAACTTGAATGACAAAAGTATGAAATTGACCGGGAAAACCTATCCAGGTAGACTATTAAAACATAAATTGCAGATTAAGCAAATGTTACATTTACCCATACTGGCACCAATCACATGCTTCATATTCTAGGTTTTTCTAAATATCACTCCGAAAGATTGCAACAGATTGTGTACATCACTTCTTGAAAAGTTAAAAAACAAGCAAACAAACAAAAAGAACTGGTATACATATCTATTGAACACACTGACAATGACATTGGATGAGTTACTGTTTTGCTGTACGTTTTTTATTCCTGTTAGGTGTACAGGTGAAGAACAAGACATATTTTAATCTATTTGATTTAGTTATTCATTTTCTATGGGGCAGAGTTAAATATGCCACTTTACAAATTCCTTCACTTCCCCAATTGTTTTTGGAAAAGTAAATTTATATACAGCAATGAAACCATTGAATTTTAAGCATATCTGGCATCATGATGTTATCTAACAAAAGCACAAATCTTATCACAATGGATGTTAGTAGGACACACTGAGTATCTTATGTACTTCTTTGAAAGGGCTCTCAGTTAACAAATGTAAAAAAAAATACTATAAAAAATCAATATCTAAAAAAAATGTTAGCCAGATATGTACTTCAGGTACCCCTTGATGGCCATTGGGATATCACTAAGTCGAGCTTCGCAAAAAAAAAAAGGATTGTGGCGGATTATGAGCCTACATTTCTCTTGTCAAGCTTCTTTACCCATTCTTCCGTTTTCTGTTGCTTTTAACAAGGTTTTTGTAGTTTAGTGGTTTGGTCGAAAACCAGGTTGTTCACATTATCTTTAGCTCAGAATAGAGAAAAAAAAAATGTGAGTGCACATTTGTAAAATACTGCATGATATGACACAAGGTCCCGAGAATCGGATCGGATTTCTTCCCCATGAGTTTTATGTATGCGATAAAAAAGAACTTGGTAACATCAGGCCCTCTCCGAGAGATATGAAAGGATCCTCCCTTTCATTCCCTTATTCATTTATCAATATCACTTTATCTATCTATCTATCTATCTATCTATCTATCTATCAATCTATCTATCTATTCATCTTATCATCTATCTTGCCGCTGCTGTGAGACGTCTTCTGCTTGCAATAACATCCTATTACACGTGTGCACTCAACACTAAATAGAACATATTCTGTAAGAGAATTAGCAATTATGCACACGCAGTATCAGCTATACAATATTTTCATGAGCACTCCTTTGAGGCTTTTGTTTTTAAAATTTAAGCGAGTTCTTTTTTTTTTTCTCTACTACTTTTACATCTTAATATCAAGATAACTACTGAATAATCATGTTTTACGTGATCCGACGGGTCGTGACAAAATCAGCCAAAAACACAACTGGTTGGTGGTCCAGAAATCAGGAATATGCTCCCCAAATCATTTTCCAAAACCATGATGCAATAATTAACTGAGATAATCGTGACAAATATATATATTCAAAGTTGTTATGTTTTAAACAACAATCATTTAAAAAAAAACAATCAGTTGAAAACATGCACTCATACAATGAATATAAGAAAATAAGTATCACAACCGCGATAACTTTCGGACTAGCGGACTATCTGTTCAAACGTTTTGGTTATTAGTTCAATCCGTGAGACGCCAGCGCCAAATAAGAATGCTACAAATATGATTAAGCAAAGCGATGAAGAATAGTAGGAAAAAACGAAAAGAATTCTTACCGAGACGATAACTAAAGTCAACGAAAATGTTTCAGAAAGAGATGTCATTATTAGGTACAGGCCCTATGGGAGAACGGAAGGTGCATAATTACATGTTGATTGTTCGTTAAAATGATCACATGTGAAGCAAATCTATATTTGTTGATTTATCCCTGTGGTTGGAGCGCCCCGATAATGATTTCTCTTTCTTAAAATAATTTTTTCCTCTATCCTCTGATTTTTTTTTGTGTTATCTGTGACAACTGCCACATTTCTATAACAAACTTGCTCTAAACCTATCGGATGTAGGGATTTCATTAGCTTATAAGAAATAATTATTACAACTTGTCACTGATAACAACTTTAAGGAAAATTGTCACTAATAACAAGTTTTATGAAACCTGACCCTAGACTGTTTTAACTTGCCTCCCGCAAGAAGCAATATGTATGACCTGCTTTCCTTTTCCCGCACATCTGTGACTGTGAGAGTAGGCGTCAACTCATCGTTAATGTTGTCAGCTTTTACTGTAAACTTTCAGCCTGTCCAGTTTTAAAACAATGTTTCTCGACAAACATTCCATTTTGATGTAATAAGCACGTAGTCAAAATATCAAGAATACATTTCGCACCAATATTTTAAACAATTGGTGGGAAGTGAGGTGAAACATTATATCAATGTCAGTTCCCTCACAGGTGCTGTAGACCTTGACGAAGCTGCTAGATGGAAGGTTAAAACTATTGTCACCAAGGTGCAATTGTCATATTTTCCTCATTAACTAGAATTGGATTGGTAGACGTGAGTTGTTTTTTTTTTCAGTAGCTTCATGTGATATACTTACAGACTTCTGGTGATGCATTCAGGAGTCATGTTCACTTTCTCTACTAGAGCTGAAATCTTAGTTTCTTCTTCCTCTGAGACATGTGATTCTATGTTACTCTTGTGGACATAAGCATTCACGCAGAGAAAGGAATGATAAAAAAAAAAACAGTTTACAGTATATGATTTATATCAGGACAATAGTGCCTACATTTTTGTCATTGCACACCAGGCTTTCTGTGCGGTGTAATACTTTCACACTGGTTGATTTCTTCTAGTTTTTGATGGTCGTTCTCAATAAAGGACTTCGATGAGGTTTCTCCCACTGTAATGCAAATGAACAGCAGTTGATAGAAGACTTGACTTGAGGAGAGGAAAATTATATCACTGTCCGTTCCCTCACAGGTGCTGTAAACCTGGACTAAAGCTGCTAGATGGCAGGTCAACACCCCGGTGGACAAAAGGTGCACATCCATCGCAGATGAAAGACATTTTCACATTTTCCCTAACTGTTCAAATTTAATTGTTAGAGGTGATTTTTCTAGTAACTTCGTGTGATATACTCACACACCACAGGTGATGCGATCAAACGTCATTTTGAGTGTCTCTTACTGAAATTTGTATTTCCTCTTCTTCTGAGACATGTGATTCTTTTTTACTTTTGCGGACATATTTTTTCTTGACAATAAGCACTAACACAGAGAAAGAAACAATGAAGAAAACAGTGTATATGATTGATATCACGATATTTGTGACTACACATTTTTTGTCATTGCTCACCAAGCTTTCTGTATGGTCTGATATTGGCTCACTGGTTGTAGGCTGCTGTGAAGTTAATTCTTCTCTCTTCTGATGGTCGTTTTCATCAAAAGACTTCCACGGAGCTTTTGCAGGATATGTGAAATCCAGGCAAACCTCAGGAGGTTTCTCACACTGTGGTGCATAAGAACAGCAGTTGATAGAAGACTTGACGTCCATCCAGAAGGTAGCTTGAATGTGATCCACGGAGTATTGAGGCCGACTGAACAATGGCGCTTTTCTGCAATTTTGGAAGCAGGCGATAGATCCTAGGGGATTCGTATCCATTCCCAGAGAAGCAAAACAGTGTACCTCCAACCAGTCTGGAGAATACGATGATGACACGTTCTCACATTCAACTGTTCCAGGTGGAGTGATTACATCGATGTATACATCTATGACCTCTTGATACCATTTACCATCCCTGTCTCCTGCTAGAAATAATACATAGACCCCTTTGTCTTCCTTCTGCACATCTTCGACAGTTAGGGTAACCGTCAGCTCGTTGATTGCGTTGTTTGCTTTTAGGGCTACTGTAAACCTTTCTGCCTGTCCAGTTTTCAAGCATTTGCTCTCAATAAACACTCCATTTCGAAAGAATAAGCATTCAAGCTGCCCAGAATACACTGCGTACTCAATTTCGGATTTGTTTCGAAGCGAAGAACGGAAAGTTATATCATTTTTCGTTCCTTCACAGATGCTGTAGACCTGGACTGAAGTTGCTAGGTGACAGGTCAAAGTCATGGTCGCCAAAAGGTGTACAACCATTCTCTTGACGAAGTACATCGTTATAGTTTTCCTCAATGGTTAAAATTGGACAGCTAGACGTGCGTGTTGTTGTTTTTTATTAATCAAATAGCGTTGTTAAATATACTTATACGGAAAACAAATGATGCAATCACTGATCGAAGCGAATACAAAGATTCAACATGGACACTAACTGGAATGTAAAGGTGTTTGTCACGTAATCACAGGGTGGGGTCAAGTCACTGATCTCTGTTCTCTTTGTGGATTCGTGGCCAAGCCTATGAATTGACTGAAGCCCAGAAGTTTACAGACAAAAGAACGTGGATGAGAATGGAAGGGGTCGCAGAAGGGAGCAACAATCGCTGTCAACGTCAATTTATCCAGTTCAAAGTCAGTCCCGCAAGGGTTCCATCGGAATAATGGCCACGTCCCGATCGCTTTGTGCACTATACAAAGGAATACATATAGGTGTCATCACTTTGGGCCCCCGACTTTTTTCAACCCGGAAGTACGTAAGTGGCACTAAAATTGGAGGAGAGAAAAATGAGCTGAGGACCTTTTTTTTATTATTGCTTGTTAGCTCATGAAACCCGGAAAACACTGCGCCGGCCCTGGCGTGTGTGTGTGTGTGTGTGTGTGTGTGTGTGTGTTTTTCGCAGTCCTCTAAGACGACAGGGGTTGCAAAATGAAAATGATTGGAATAATAATGATAACAAGGAAATTGAATATCATTTGGACGTTGTATTGTAAACAACGGATTCTGATCTCCCCGTCACACTAAAGACTCTTAAGGTGACAATTGCCTCAGAAGAGCAAAATGCTTATCTGGCAGTCGTTCGTCTATGTGTCTATCAGGACCGCTGAATTTGTGTCCATGGAAACACACGGATCTTCAAACTGGGTGTATCAGAGCGAAGTTTTCGTATACTTTTCCAGAAGGAGTGGAGACAGAGGGGGAATAAGAAAATGTGTCATTTATTGTCTGTTCTGTCAGAGGTAACCTTTAGATAAGGTAGAGCCTACTCACCTCAACAAACGTTTATAACCAGAGTTAGATAATGTTTGTATTAATTAATTCGGGAAAATATCGTACGTTCTGGAAAATTATCTTCGTGGATAGAAATTTTTATAGGAAAACCTGTGGCGGATCCTGTGGCGGATCTAGAGGGGGGGGGGGGGGGGCTCTTAGTGGTTCAACCACCCCCTCCCCTCCCAGGTTTGCGCTTCCATGGTGAAAATGTGATGTGCATTAAAAAGCAAAAACAAAAGAAACCAAAGAACCCCCAAACAAACAAACAAACAAACAAACAAATAAATAAACAACATTTTATGTGTCCAGACCCACTCAGTATGTTCCAAGCACTTTGTATCGGGCTCAGCATAACGTTGGCAAAGTTGGGATATTTGTGTGAAGACCTCTTTTTTTTCTACTTCTTCTTCTTCTCAGCCGATTTGGAATGGATGTGGGAACAAACAAAGTGAAGGTCTTTGTTTTGTCTTGTTCTTTCTTTTTTTTTCTCTCTCTCTCACTTTGCTTGCCAGACGGTTCAAGTGGGTGGCGAAAAATTTTCATTGGGTCATCCCCCCTCCATTGTAGTAGCAAAAAACTAGAACTGCCCCAGAAAACTGTCACTTCTATTCTGTACTCGATGTTATTTAGTTTATATGCAGTTACATGCCATGGGAGGGTTCTGGTAAGCATATTATGAGTTGCGTGTGTGGTGTAATGCTACAAAATAACGTAATGATTTATAACAAACTACTTTATAGCTATACTACTACTGTCCGCGTCTCATTAGACAATGACCAACTTTTTGTTTCAGAACAATGCACTGTACTTTCTTCAAATGGTGCCCTATCATGCTGTACCACCTAAGAATACTTTTGATACATTTTGGAAAAAAAAAAGTGTCAGCAAAATGTCCCCCCCCCCCTCTCCATCCTGAAAACGATCCCCATAAAACAGCCCCTTCACTTTAAAAAGTAGGACCTCCACTGCATGCAGGAAACTAACAATAACAATTTTTAATTTCCGTTGATGACCAGTTTGATCGTTTGTGCATTAAGCTACGTCACAAAGGTTCATACGAACGATGCGTTCGTACGAATGTCATCGTTCGTACGAATTCTGGAGTTCAGAAAGATTCGTAGATGGGGCACAGATTCTTATACGGCCTTCTTACGAATTTCGTACGAACGCTGTTTAATTCGCAAGAACAACTTAAGACCTTTTAGAGAAACGAAATGATTTATGGCCCTAGAATTCGTACGTTTTTTGTAAGAATGCCTTGAGTTATTCTTTCGTCAGTCTTACGGCCATCTTAAGATTTCTTTTTGTCGTAAGATGGTCGTACGTGCAACTCACGGCACTTTCAAGTCATTTGTAAGAAGATTTAGGATTTTTTCGTATATTTTGTCTGGTTTTTAAAAAGACGCTGCCGTGTCCTGTCGAAAATTCTGTAACAGTTGAAAGTTTTATACTTCAAGATGGCAGTAGTGCCAAGGAGACTACAACTGCAGTTGCATCTACAAGTATACTATAGAGGAGGAGGAGGAGGAGGTTGTTGCTCCAACTCTCCCCCTCTCGCGCTCCTTCCTCCTCATTTCCCTCTTTTCTTTTCATCCCCTTCCTTCTTTTCCATTAGTTGATTGCATTCCCTTTTGAAATGCTTTCTGGTCGAACACCTAGACCAAAGCGAAGATTTGAACTCCGTACGTTTGGCTTTATACCCCCAAAACTCAACAGTTGCACAAATATTGTGTACCTACGCCTTACGAGTCCCTTACGAAAGCCTTACAAACTCGAAGAGTTGTTTGTAAGAACGCCGTACGAATCTCCGTTCGTAAGGCATTCATACGAAAGAGGTAAGAGCCCTCTATGAACGACTTAAGGAGTTCTTACAATCATCGTACGAACTTAAGGCTTTTAGAATTGTCTCTCGACCCTGCAAAATCTTGCGTAGTTCTTACGATGTTCGCACGACGTTCGTACATCCGCCTTGCGAAGAGAGGGTTTCGTACGAAGTTAAAAAAAAAAATAAATAAAATCTTGGACAAGACCATCGACCAGGCTACGAACTTACGAACGGTCTACGAACGGTCTACGAACGCTGGTTTCGTACGGCCTTCCTAAGAAGATCTTACGAAATTGTCAAAAAATCGTTCGTACGGCGTTCGTAGCAGTTCGTAAAAGCACTTGTGACCGAGTCTTCATTAGTTAATCACACAATGACCCTTACATTGAACTTCTACCAATTCTCGCTATCGCCAATGACGTAAAAAGTACCTGGATGTGGCTTTTTCGTCAAGATTTTGTGCACTTGGTAGCAAGGGCACTTCCGGCGCGGAGCATAATTTGCACAACGCTAGCGTGCGCGTACGTGTACGTGTACCTTACCTATAGCGCCGCGCCGACCACGGATACTAGTACAGTAGGCGGCTGTACCGCCCGAGCCAGCCAGTGGCCAGGTCTGTCATACTCGTACACTGTAGTCGAGTCCCCGCCGGCGGCCGGCCTTGCATTAGCATGCACCACTGCACGCAGCGCATAAGCTAACACATACCGGTACAGCGTACTGCTTGATCATGCGATCGATGTGCACATCACAGATCAGTCATCTCTGTATACGCTGAAAATAATATGCCGGAAAATATTCACCCACCTGGATATCGTCATAGAATACCCATCTTTTTTTTTTTTATTTTGTTCTCTGTCGAAATGTCGCGAACACAATCGGGAACGAACAGTGATCTCGAACGTATCCTGTCTCCGAAGCAACTTCTTCCAAGTAAGTACAGTACGTACAATGTACGTAGGCACTAGGCCTACTACCTAGTGCTGCTACCACTACTAGTAAGTCGCGCGTGCACGTACTGCGCTGTGGAGTCACCCGCAAACTTCACCCACGCGGCCACGTCACGTCTCGCATGCCAGTAAAACCGAGGGGCCAAAAGCTAAAAACAGAGGTCGAGTTGCACTCTCTCTACAAACTAAGAAGACCATGCTTATTTTCAATTTTTTATTGTAACAAACAACATTCCACTGGTCTACCTCAAAAAAAATTTTTGCGAAAGCCTCCAAGTCCAAGATGGCGTCCAAGATGGCCGCCATATTTACTGAATTTGTTATTTGAAAGAATTTGAAAGAATTTGATTGAAACATCAAATTTCAACAAATTTGATGTCATGTGAAAGAGAATAAAATTTTCTACAAGTTGATACCATTTTTGTAGGTTATTGTGATAACTGGATTGAGATTTTAAGGAAAAAACACTCATTTTTTAATATTTTTCTGAAAAAAGGAAAATCATGAAAATGCTTGATTAAGCATAAATCAAATAAAGACTGAAGGATTATCTTGAAACGTTTCAAGAATTTTGTTTGACATATATCTAATATTTGAAGAAAATTAGGGGTCAGTACCGTTTTCGGTTCCGGAGTTATAATGTCTCAAACTTGAAAACTCACTATGTAAAAATGGCCACTTTAGTTGTGACCAACACTTTGTTGTTCGTAAAAAAGTCTGCGCGCGCCAATGCTACTACACGCACCACTGCCACTGGCGCTTGCAGCAGTGCAAGTGGTGCGTGTAGTATTCTTGGCAAATGCGGACTTTTTTTTTTGACAGACAAGGGTTTGTGCCTGCAAACTAACTTTTCATACCAAGTGGTAGCTCAGGTGATACTGATCGCTATTATTTCAAAGTAGATTGTTCTGAAGCAGATGAGATGAAGCAAAAAAAAAAAAAATCAAATAGAGGTAGAAGCTTGAAACTTAGCACCAATCTTGTTATAGATAGTTTAAGACAGAATTTAGATCAACCGCTCCAAAAAAAAAAAAAAAATCAAGATGACAGTCATCAAAGTTGAAAAAGTGTATTGCGCCAAATTAAATGTATTATTTCGTTTTTTATACAAATTTGTCTGTTGTGCTATCTTAAACCGTCTTAAGTTTTTATGGACACATTTTTTAAACCAGTGATATTCTACTCTCCGAAAAAGAAAAAACAAACAAATCGAGTGGAAGTTTTTACTTTTGATGTGAGGAGTGAATTTAGAGTGCAATTGGAGTGACTTTTGAGTGAAAATGTTCATTTCCACTCACTTTAGAGTGACCTTTGGCAGAGCTCCACACTAACTTTTATATTTGGTGGCCCAAAGGCAAATATCCGACCTTTTTTGATGGCCCGATCAGGCCACCAAACTCTTCATTTCTGACATTTTGGTGGCCCCACGTGCGTTTTTTGTGGCCACGGGCCACCGGACCACCGTTAGTGTCGAGCCCTGCCTTAGGGATCACTCGTCACTCTTCGAGTGATCCCCGAGGTCACTCTAAAATGAATGAAAATGAACATTTTCACTCTCAAGTGATCCTGATATCTAATATAGGAAAGCATCTACCAATGGCATAAGTTCAGATCAATTGTGACACTATAACCCACATGAAATCAGCCTAAAAACAATGTAAGAAAAGTCTGATAACGGAAAATACAGTTTCAGCATGCTTATTTGTAAATGTGAATATACAGCACGAATAATCAATTTGGACAATTTTATTCGAACAATATACTGAAAAGTAATTTCGCACAACACATTTAAGAGCAAAGTTGAGAAATTGCCGCCATGTTGGATTTTTTTTTTTTTTTTGGGGGGGGGGGGGGTTCGGATCAGAAGGGCTTTCAAGGACATCTACGGATCAGACATTATTACACAAAAACCATCATCATTCACGTTTCTACAACAGCAGAGTAACATACAAGTAAAAAAGCATATCTTTGATACAAAAGCATTTCTTTTTTATCAAAGATTGGGCCTTACCCAAACACTGGAATTAGCTCCACCCCCCCCCCCCCCAAAAAAAAAAGACCCTCAATATCGTTTACACTAGTACAATATCGTTCGGATGTATAGAAACATGTAATAGACAGCAGTATAAGAAGATTGAAAAAAAAAACATATCAAATTATAAGTTATAAGTTGAGATTTAACTTTGACGCAACACACTAAAGGTATTGTTTACCATTGGGAGAGATATCACATTCGATTTATATGTGCAGGTTAGTTGTATTACAAAACATTCTACCAAGTAAAAAAAAATATGATAAAGCTTAAAACATACGGAGATATCACCATTTCTTTTCAAGAAACCATAACCATCATAACTGTTGACATAAAAAAAAAACATTCTTATCAGATCTATTTAGTATATCTAACAATATTTAGCATTAATTATACTGATTTAAGTTTGTACATTAATCCCTAACTCACAGTTTAGAACTAGTCTGAGGAATTAAGTAAAGCTGGGTTTTTGTTTTACGTGCACAATGGTAAATAATGCCTTGAACGACAACCTCGATTAATTACCGCCATCTTGAATTTCGTGTGGATACTATTTTTATCGCTAAATATTACACATTGGCAAAATTTGTGCCAAATTTTAAGCTCCTATCTCTTTTTGGAAAATACTTTCTGTTCAATCTTATCTGCCTCAGAACAATCTACTATGATGAAATGCTATAGACTAGCGACCAGCGTCACCTACCACTTGGCAAGAAAAGTTAGTTTGCAGGTACTTGCAAGTCACTAGACCATTACAGTATTACATGTGACCATGTAAACACATCGCAAGCAAAATTTATAATGCATAAATATAATTTTCAAGTTTTAGATGTTAACTTGTCAACAGTGTATGATATTGCCTGTAATTCCAGAAATATGAATTATGTCTCAATCTCAGTAAATCTCAATCTCAATCGCAGGTTTCAAAATAATTCTTCAGTTCTTCTTTGATAAATACTAAATCATGCATTTTCACATTTCTTCCTTTTTTCAAAACAATATAAAAATATGGATCCCCCCAAAAAAGAGAAGCAAACAACCCCTCCCCCAAATTTATCACAATACACAGCTAAAGTGGTATCAACAGTTACTTTTAGAAAGTTTTACTCTCCTTCATATGATATGACATCAAATTTGTTGCAATCCAATGTCTCTATCAAATTTTATGTTTGAAATGTTAAGTTCAATAAAATGGCGGCCCTGTTGGACCGCATCTGTACTTTGCAACAAATCTACTGAGGTGTACTTACGGAACATTGCTTAGTATGCTTGATATTATGTATGGTCTTGTTTATAGAGAGAGTGGAACTCGAAAAGTAAGCACGATCTTGGATTTGACCCTCTGTGACGTCTTTGGGAACAGATGCGTGTAAATAACATATTATGTAAAATGGGATTTCAAGTTTGAGACATTATAACTCCTGAACCAAATACAATAATGACCTCTAATTTTCTCCAAATATTGATTATATGGGAAAGATGTTAATTTCTGCATGGTTTTCAAAAACATTTCTAATTTTATTTTTTAAAACTTTTTAGAGAAATATTCAAGGTGCATTCTGAAAAATGTCTCCATAAAAACCTAAGATGGTTTGAAATGGCATTAAAATGTTCAGAATATATAAAAACCATATAAATAGACAGCAAAACAGACAGAATTGTATCAAAATCGAAATGATACATTTACTTTGGCGCAATACACTATGTCAGCTTTGATGGCCTGCAATCTTGAATTTTTGGAGTGATTGATCCAAATTTTGTTTTAAACTTTCTATAGCAAGGTTGTTTCAAGCTTCTACCTCTATTTGAAAGATATTTTTTGCTTCATCTCATCTGCTTCAGAACAATCTACTTTGAAATAATAGCAATCAGCGTCACCTGAGCTACCACTTGGTATGAAAAGTTAGTTTGCAGGCACAAACCCTTGTTTGTCAAAGAAAAAGTCTGCATTTGCCAAGACTACTACACGCACCACGGGCACTGCTAAAAGCGCCAGTGGCAGTGGTGCGTGTAGTAGTCTTGGCGCGCGCAGGCGTTTTATACGACCAACAAGGTCTTGTCACAACTAAAGTGGCCATTTTTACATAGTGAGTTTTCAAGTTTGAGACATTATAACTCCGGAACCGAAAACGGTACTGACCCCTAATTTTCTTCAAATATTAAATATATGTCAAACAAAATTCTTGAAACGTTTCAAGATAATCCTTCAGTCTTTCTTTGATTTATGCTTAATCAAGCATTTTTATGATTTTCCTTTTTTCAGAAAAATATTAAAAAATGAGTGTTTTTTCCTTAAAATCTCAATCCAGTTATCACAATAACCCACAAAAATGGTATCAACTTGTAAAAAATTTTATTCTCTTTCACATGACATCAAATTTGTTGAAATCTGATGTTTCAATCAAATTTTATCTTTCAAATAACAAATTCAGTAAATATGGCGGCCATCTTGGACGCCATCTTGGATTTGGAGGCTTTCGCAACAAATTTTTTGAGGTAGACCAGTGGAATGTTGTTTGTTACAATAAAAACTTGAAAATAAGCATGGTCTACTTAGTTTGTAGAGAGAGTGCAACTCACTCGTTAAGTAAGCGACTTTTTGGGGTTTGGCCCTTCGGTTAGTAAGGGTCCTATTTCTGTAGATTTGTTTTCATTTATTGTCGTGCGAACAGCACATGGCAGCTTCGCAGCAACAACCAATAGTCGTATTAACAGCAATTTCTTAAGAATGGAGAAATGTCAAATCATATTAAAGCTGTAATTCAAGTCGAGAAAACAGGAAGTACACGTAGAATACGGTCGGTTGTGTGTGTATCTAAACTGCGACCAGCAGCCCCATACGCTTAGCGTAATGGGGCTTCGCATTGTAGCATTCAGGATCATGACAGATTTATTATCTCGGGTAAATATCAACTTAAAATCCAAACATTTTTTCAATTTGAAGACTTACCAGTTAAGTTGAAGTATTGAAAACAGGCTTCGGGCAACGTTTGGTTCTGCCAGTAGTCCCTTTCTGTTCGAATTGATGACTGAATGTGACTCGGTCGAGAGGACCTTGGGAGAGCTACATACACTGAATACTACGGCCAGCGCATGCGCACACAAACATCTTATCCGTTCATGGATTTGAGATTTGTGCGCATGTGATGTGCATGCGCTGGCCGTAGTATTCAGTGTATGTAGCTCTCCCAAGGTCCTCTCGACCGAGTCACATTCAGTCATCAATTCGAACAAAAAGGGACTATTGGCAGAACCAAACGTTGCCCGAAGCCTGTTTTCAATACTTCAACTTAATTGGTAAGTCTTCAAATTTAAGAAATTTTTGGATTTTAAGTTGATATTTACCCGCGATACTAAATCTGTCATGATCCTGAATGCTACAATGCGAAGCCCCATTACGCTATGCATATGGGGCTGCTGGTCGCAGTTAATTGCATGATTACTCGGACATGAGAGAACTTTGGGGCGAGTAAATCTCACAGTGTTAGTTATATGAAAGGTACTTTAAAGGGCGTGTACAGTTCTGGTGGAGGTGAGGATTTAGCTTTTAACGTTTTGCGAGATATTCAGAAACCACTCTATGAGATGCCAAAGAGTATGCGATTCTAAGGGGTATCAAAAGTTTATTTGAGGAAAATCGGTTTTGAAATGGCTGAGATATCCAAAAACAACGTGAAACAAAGAGATCCTAATAAAGTTGTGGCATGTCGCCTTTTATTATTATCACTTTTTTGGATATCTCAGCCATTTGGAAACCAATTTTGATCAAATAAACGTTGAATCCTTATTAAAATTACATGCTCTTTCATATTTCATAAGAGGTTTCTCATTATCTTACTTAAGAATGTTCAAAACATGAATCCCCACCTCAACCAGTACTGTACAGTCCCTTTAACCTGAAACACAAACTAAGACAAGGAAATTCAGGGAAACTTTTGAGGTACCAAAACTTTATGTTATCTTTGATATACAGTACTTACAGTCCGCAAATAATGCAATTATTGATCGAAGCGAAATAAAGGTTCAATAACAGGGATCACTGACTGGAGGACGTGAAGAATGTGTAGGTAATTGTCACGTGACCACAGGGTGTGGTGCTGTCATTAATGTCTATTCTTTGCCTGGATTGGTGACCAATTGTTACTGACTGAAGTCCAAAAGGTTTACGGCCAAAAAGAGTGCGAATGACATTGGAGGCGGTCGTGGAAAGGAGCTGCCATTGCTGTCATAGACGCTTGTCTTGCCTGACGTTATGCAGCCATTGAACGATAGATGGCAGCACAAAATTATTTACTCTCCATTTACTCCTATAGACCGATTCAAGTGACTGTTCATGGAAGTGCGCCCTCTTAAGGCGACGCCATAACTGGGGGCCAAACAGGCTGGGTCGGCAAGCGCCCTGCGTGCGTAGCAAGGGTGCCAGCGGCAGCCAGTGCTTTTACCACCCGGCGCCAGCCGGCCAGCTAGCTATCTCTGGCGCTGGCAGCGATCGACGCATCTGGCTTTGTGACAACAAGAGTCTACTTTTTTTTTCGCTAGCTAATTAAAAAAAAAATAAATTAAACAACTTATACCGACTATGAGCGAATGGGTAGATAACATACGGCTGTAGCCAAAACTTGAATTTCAAGGTAAATATCGGCACGATCCGTGAATGTTTGTAGACTATTTCTTTGGCGATGACTTGGGTACTCGCGTGTAAGCCCCGTAGATTCACATTTGTGGAAGAGAATAAAAACCGCTGGGGAGAATTATTGCTAGGCGCAGGCAGACGTCTTGCTAATAAGCCTAGGCTGTTGACAAGTTAACTGATATAATTAAATACAAATAATGAATAAGAATCTTGAGCTAGATATGGCGCAATAAATTGCAAGCTATCAGTTAACTTAACCTAATTTTAGGGCAGGCTAGGCTTTACTCGGGAGTGTCGGGCCAGCAGGGTACAATCTGTCTAACGTTAGATCTTGTCTAGAAATCTAGGCAAGAGTCCAGACTAGATCTAGACCTATATTGACTTCTAGAACCCTACACGACGGTTGTCGATAACTTCAGGCAAGCCTAATTGAGCAAACCAAACGGAATATAAATCTATTTTATAGGCGTTTCTGATAGGCCGTATATGCCTAAACTTACGAAACGACTACGTCGCCTGATGTCTACAACCAAAACTTCTACTGTTTTAGGTCTAAGTAACCTTGCATAACATCACGCTAACGCCTAATATAATCTACAAAAGTGATTTTTAAATCATACTTTCTTAGTATGATTATGAAACGGATGTTTGCCACCATCCATGGTTTAATATTTATAAGTATCACTTTATCAAAAGTCAAATTCAGAGTTCCAGGCCAAAATTGAATAGGCCTATGGTTAATTCAGTGCTGAACATTGAAGAAGTGCAAACAATATAAGAATTTAACGCATCTTGAAACATTTATTTAGCTGTAGTGTAGGCTGTAAAATGTTTGTCATAATAATAAAGTCTAGCCAGGAAGCGTATTCTAACTTTGGCAAGTAGGACACCAAGGATTTGTTAAAAAAATAAATAAATAAATAAAAAATCAGTGAATATCAAATTCTTTGATCTTTGATCTAAACTTGTCTTCTAAGATGAACAACATATTTTACGAATATGCAGTGATAACCTAATTAAATAGAGAATCTAGTAGACATCGTTTGTTTCGAAATCTGTGCATTTTTATACCGTTGTATTTCACTTAATTGTCTTTAATTTTGCCTTAATTTATCATGCGTCAGTGGTGTCTGAATTTCACACACTGCCGTGCAGTTTCCACTTCCATTTTTCTGTTATTTGTGTACCCAACAACTGCACGATGTGTTTTCCTGATCCTTCCTTTGAAGCTTTCAAAGTAGATCAATATGTCTGAATCACTCAATTTGTCCTAAAGAAGGTCATTAAAAGCCGCTAAATGACTTCTACACAGTGAGTAAACAATCACAATATTAGCGCGGCGCCGGCGGTCGCCGGCCGCGGCGCAGCGGCCAGGCCCGGCTAACTATGCGCGATGGGTACGCTAGGCTGCTAGCTGCAAGTGCAACTCGCTGGGTAGCTAGCTCGCGGAAGCCCCCGTTGGCCCCCAGTTATGGCGACCGTTATAGCGCCGCTAGCGGCGGTAGGTGAATAGGTCATCGAAATTGAATCGGTCTATACTCATACGTCAACCTATCAGTCAGTCCGCAGCGCGAGCGAAAACGCACGTATTTATTCAAGTCGTATGCACGGCTGAGCGGTGCTTGCATACGTCATGAGCAGATACATGGTCATGAATAAATCCGTGTAGAACGAGTATTTCTTGTCAGTTTTCGACACTTTTGATATCAACTGAAAGAGAAAATATTAGCAAATATGCTCGTGATCAAAATAAAATGGAAAAGAAGAATATAGAATATCAAAATCTCTCTCGAATTCGGTATTGTATTAAAAAATATTCCTTCACGTTTGACGTCAAAAAAACTAACCTGAAATCTTTCATGCCCCTCTAAAATATGGTGAAGACTATGTCCGCTAAAGTATATAGAATCACAATGAGGGCAAGTTTTCTCATCTTCATTTCAATACGGGTCAGGAACTAGCAAAATTCAGAGACATGTCTAGCGTCGAGTTTAAAAAGATTATCCTCGCGTTCGCACCGGAATTCCGGGTCTGTGATTGGTCGAAATCTGTCGCAAGACGCGGCGTGTCGCATTGCGTAGCATCCATTGGCTGCTGACTCAATGCTGTGAGTTCAAAAACTATGAATCAGATAAAAGTGTCATTGATATGAGTAATAGCTGAATAGTGTACAATTGAGTTGGAGGTAATTTGAAAATGAAAGCCTATATTAGTTTCATGAAATCCATGATTTTTTTTAAATGTTAGGTTCCAGATTGTGATCGAATTTTCACTCTCTATACAAAACTTGAACTTTACACAGGAACCAATGATGTGTATGTGAGTGTGCACTTACAATGAGCCTGAACAATGGACCTGGCTACCACCTGTCCCGAGCTCTGCTGCAAGGCGCATGAATGCTTTATCAATTATTCATGTGGATTGCCCTGAGCACTGCTAGTCTGAATTCTTGACACAGGGTGAAATGCATGCACATGAAAGAAGTAAGCACATGTTTCCATGTGCTTGCACACACCACATTTCAGAATGAACAAAGACTAGCTGCGATATAGTGGAATTCCTCATGAAGCATTCCTATCCTGGTCATTGTCCACGACCATTGTCTGGGTATCAACAACACACTCCACGCGTGTTCATTCACTACCCCACTTCCGGTAAGAAAACATAATTTGCCTTGTTTTCAACAGGAAAAATCACAACCTTAAAAATGGTGCCCCTCTTCGTTTTTTAATTGATCATACTCGCTCAAGTTTCACGATTGTGAAATCGAAGAAATTACGGAGATCTATTTTCAATACCAGTCAGGAACTAGCAAAACATCAAACTATGATCTAAAAGCTTCTTGAACACTGGCAAAATAATCGTTTACTTTGATGCTAAAATGGACTAGTATATTGAGATCAAAAATAGGAAAATTAGGTATCAAATTAATGAGCATAATCAGCTCTATAACGTATACCCAACCATCCTGGGTCAAACAATGCACTGCAAAAGCTATGAAAGCTGTTGTTGCGACGTCTGCAAAAACTCTCGCAAAGTATCGCGAAATCTCGTCAGTCTCAAGGGCGCAAACTGCGCAAACGTGATTCTGAATAAAATTGTCGTTCGTACCTCATTATCACACGCGCTGCGGACTGACTGCTATCCAGTTCAAAGTAGAGATTATTGGTGAAGTTCAAACAGTGTGGCCGATAACCTACCCACCTTTTATATGCCGCCATACGAGTATCTGATTGGCCACTGCAAGAAAGTGGCGCGTGTCAAACGATTGTTTACCCCACCTCTAGTCTCTTCATTGTGTCGCCTGCTGCCACATAATAATTTGGACGTTGTATTATCAGACAGCTGATTCTGAGCTCGCAGTCACACATTAAGACTCCGTCGAACTGTCCGTTAGCATTTTTCTTGTTGAAGTTGTGTCAGCGGAAATGAGACGACCTTAAAACTGGGGAAGGAGAACGAACACCTTTCAAGTACTTTTCGAGGAGGAGTAGAGGCAGTGGGAGAATGAAAGAGAACTAAATCTATTATTTGTTTTGTCTAAGGTAACCTTAAGTTAAAGTAATAGCCTCGACCTATTTAGGCCTGCATGTTTGTACATGTTTTATCACAGCAGAATGTTGAAAACCCAGGAAGATTTTGTGGATGAACATTTCACTCTCATTTTTCATTTTCACACAATAGCTTCAAAAAAAGCTATAAATCAACAAGTAACTCAAGCACAAAGAGCTATGTTACTCCATGAAGTGGAAAATTGCATCTCTTCGTCTACTTGTCGCTATTCAGCTCGAGCTATTTAATCAATTGATATTGCTAATATATGGATGTGAGATTTGGTTTTTTGTAAACGTAATCAAATTGAAACGCTTTATTTGAAGTTCTGCAAAGAATTTCTTGGTCTGAACAAGAGAACTCTCAATTGTATGATTTACGGCAAACTTGGGCGCTACAAACTAGTCAAATGTTAATGTTCTAGTATCTTCTCGTAAATGGGAAATCAGCTGAATTATCAAGCATCGTAGTTTTGAATTTTTCTCCATTTCGAAAGGGATGTCCTGTATACATTAGTTATTGTACACTTTATTATTTCATTCGGTTTTAGTATATTCTATTTATCCTTTGTATGATTATTTGCATCAGGCAGTGCTTGAATTGTTCATAATTTCATAGAGGTAGATTTTCATTTGCATGTTGGGTTACTGATAATATACTTTTATGCAAATTGTATCTTATATACTGATATCTTGTATAACATATATGTTATGTTGAAATTTATTTGAAATTATTCTATTTTGAACATAATAATTTTCAATTCGAATTGCACTCCGATACCATATAAGGGTCGTTGAGTCAATAAACCTCAAACTTCAAACTTAGGAAATCTTTTATTTGTCATCTGCACCCTCTGTTATCTACTCAATAGGCAGCTGTATGTACATAGTAGGGCTAATGACAATGTAAAGAGTTTGTTTGCAAAAACCGATAAGTCCATATTTGCCAAATGGAGATATTTGCGATTAAAGGTCAACAAAAATAGAGAGAATAATATCAAAAGTTTTGCTTCTTTTGACCATAACTTCAAAACTATACCTGTATATGTAGTGAGCAATATATCATTTAAAAGGTATTATTTTGTACTTTATGACAGAGATCGTACTTCAAAATCTTCAAAAATGGACTTATCGGTTTTTGCAAACAAACCCTTCGATTCGACGCCATGCATCATATTTCGAATGTCTTTTTTTTTTACCTTGAGTCGAGCTCTAGGCTTAAATTACAACAATAGTAGTAGTTGTAGTAGGTATAATAATAATAATAATAGTAATAAAAATAACACTAATAATAATAATAATAATAATAATACATGTATCATTATTATTGTTTTTATTATTATTATTATTATTATCATTATTATTATTATCATTATTATTAGGACTACTACTACTACTACTATCATTTGTGACCCTGCACCTCAAAACAAACAAAAAGTCACCAGTCATGAATTTTAAGTTAAGACCATATTCTGAAAGAGCAGACTTTAAGCTTTAAAATGATGTATAACTCAAATCAAATGGACTCTCCTAACCTATCTAAATATTGGAAAGTAAGTGTGAGCAGAGAAAAGAGGCTCTGAAGTACAGTGTCTATTCAAGCGCTTAATCTTTACCAAACCGTGCTGGCTGTGCGATGAATGGGACAAAAAAAAAAAAAAAACAGGAAGTAAACCACCAGAGTAACAACAATGAAGGGATTATCAGATTAAACTGAAATTAAGCATGCCTCATTAACACATTCTGTCCATAATTAATACTAACTCTAAAAGCAGTAGCACTATCCTTTCAAAAGTTATTAGAGTTGAAAGTGAAGAGTGTGGACAAGGTTTTTCAGAAATGAAAAAGGGATTCTAAAGACACACCTAATCACACTATTCTACCAAAAAAGTTTGAGATAAACTGCTAAAAAACACACTTTCCTGCCCGTTTTATGATACCAAATTTTAGCATAATGTAAAAGAAGACCCGCTCTTTCAGAAAATATGAAAAAGTCAAGTTCGGCTAGATTGACCCATTTCACTTATATTCAGTCCTCACGCAAAATCAGTGTGTGCGACTTTATGTTCGTTTTGAGGTGCACGGTCACAATTTATTGTGTGAAAAACCATTGTACGTACATTATATTCTTCTGCCCTGCAAAAGTTTCCGATGTGCTTGAAACTGATTGAATTATAGACTGCTACATTTGGGGATTTCATGACTCCACTTTTTTGGGAGTCATTGGAATGCCATTTTTGTTTTACATGTTGGGATTTGTAAAAGAATAGTGGCTTTAGATCTGCGCAGGTTATACGTGTGTTTATGAGATGTTATCACTTGTAGTTCAGTATCGTAACTAGGGGCTTAACCGATGATTGCCTTGCATACATAACACACGGAATTAATGGGCATTGCATCAAGATGTTCTTAGTCTGGCTTCCAGACCCTCTGCCAATAATACTCCCTTCCACGAAAAAAAAACAAACAAACAAAACAACCCCCCCCCCAAAAAAAAAAAAAAAAAAAAAAACCCTCCGTGGCGACGAAGTCCAAGCCTTTGCCTACTGCAGGACCATTCAGCTGACCCTGCTCTTCTTTTGCCTTTAGAAGGTGCTGATATTCTTTGGTGGAAATGAATACGAGCAGATAGTCTGGAAGTCAGACTAAGATGTTCTGGAACTGTTTAGTAATGATGATGAGAGTAAGAAGGGGAACTGTTACACCCGACGGTGGCCTGTACTTATAGTGAAGAAGAAGAAGAAGTTGATTTTTTTTCTTAGAATATAAAGGGCGACAAAGTACCGCCTAAATATCATCGAACCAATTGTGGTCTATCGTCATAAGAGTCATAAAAAAAAAAAAAAAAACGGATGATTTGAACAGCTGCGCCTTTGGGGTTCATATCAGCATTATATCTACATGTAATTTCCTTCAGCGTTTGTTTGCTTTGGTTTCACGAGGTTGAAGTACATGTGAAGAGCTTGTTTGCAAAAACCGATAAGTCTATTTTTGAAGATTTTGAAGTACTGGTGTTTCAAAAAACATTTCCCACTTTTGATCATCAATAGCTCAAAAACTATTCGTCCGATAAAACTGTCATTGATATAAATAATAGCTGAATAGTGTACAATTTGGTTGAAGGTAATTTGATTGTGAAAGCATATATCAGTTTCATTAAATCTAAGATTGATTTTGAAGTAAGGTTTCAGATTTTGGTCAATTTTTAACCCTCTGTACAAAAATTGAACCTCATGCACAGGAACCAATGATGTGTATGTGAGTGTGTGCTGACAATGGCCCTTAACAATGGAGATGCCTGAACCACCTGTTGACTAGGCGTCAGTCTCGTGCTCCCAGGCACATGAGTGTTTAATCAATAATTCATGTGGATTGCCCTGGGCACTGCTAGTCTGGATTCATGCACGGTAAAGGGTAAACTGCATGCACATGGAAAAAGAAGCACACGTTTCCATGTGCTTGCAAACACCACATTCCGTTCCAGCTGGCAATCATTTTCAATTTTTGCTTCACATATCACTACACTTTGGATATAGATAGATGTTTTTTGGAAACACCTATAGTACGATCTCTGTCATAAAGTTCAAAATAATACCGTTTAAATGATATATTGGTCACTACATATAAAGCTACATTTTTGAAGTTATGGTCAAAAGAAGCAAAACTTTTCTTATTCTCTTTATTTTTCTTGACCATTAATCGCAAATATCTCCTTTTGCCAAATGTGGACTTATCGGTTTTTGCGAACAAACTCTTCATTTCTAAGTTGTGTCCAGCTGATCTTGATGAATAGAGTGAAGTCATAATTACGACCATTGACAATTCGGATATATAATAAGAAGCAGAATTCATATGATTTCAAATTGTTGCATGCATTCACAAATAACTGTTTTTTACATCAACCCACATTTATTTTTTTTTCCCACAATGGCAAATCTTACCCACCTTCCATTCTTGACAGGAAATTAACAAGTTAACAAATAATTGCACCAAAGATTAAATTAAGTTAAACTTGTGTAGAAACCAAGGAGAGTTGCAATATAATACTATCACCTTTTTGCGAGTTGCGTTTGCGAAAGTACGTGGAATTTTAATGTCATTGGACAATATTCATAGATATCTTACTTCCATGAAATTACTAAAATTCTCTTCGTTTTATTTCTTGCTAGTTATTACGGCCACCTGCAGGTATCCAACCTTCACTCAACATGTTATCCTCAAACAAAGCTTGCCCTTTTGATGACGGCGCTGTGATATTTGGAAATTAGTATTTGCTTATTGAAAGCTGATATTCTAATAACTGGTATTTGATAGTAACTCGTGGATAATTGACTTTTAAAGAACTGCTTATTGATAATAAACACTTCTTGGTGAATATCAATTCGGTACTCGGTTGATGATATGCAGTTGGTAGGATGTAGCTCATTAAAAATGAAAGCTGATATTGGGTTGTTGATAGATTTACATGTAGTTATTTCTTGTTGATAGTTGTGGTAGTTGGTAGTTCATTAGTGGTTGTTATGAATTGCCAGTTACTGACTGTGGATAGCAGCCTGTTAATAAAGTTCATAGTTGATGGATGATAAAATGATAATTAGTGACTGGAAGCACAGAATCAGATCTACCTGTTAATGCTTGGTATTATTGGTACATGTATGTAATGTTTGATTGTTGTTAGTTTAGGCCATATTGTTGCTATTTCATCAGTTGTTTATTCATAATTGGTAGTTGTTATCATTTCTTACAGATTTTAGTTGCTTCGCACTTGTGTAAAATAATACAAATAGGTTCGACTTTGCACCTTGTCACACTAGGAGCACCATAACAGGTGCAACTTTACACATTTCAGACCTGTGCCAGTGATCTACACCTATAAATGCGCAAAGGTGACTTCTATTCTTTACTGTGTATTTTTAGTTGCTTGTTGATATTTGCTAATTGATAGTTGATATTTGATTTTGAATAGTTGAACGTTGGTGATTGATAGAGTTGATAGTTGCTTACTGATAGTTAAAAGTTGAAAGACGATTATAGAAAGTTGATAGAAGGTTGCTCATAGTGGATAGTTGATATATTTTGATAGTTGATTGTTCATAAATGAGTTGCTAATAGTAAATATAAGATTCTGTTGTCCACCATGTCAAAGTTTGATTTAACTCGCGCTTCATGCGAATTACATCGCTTTGAGCATAGTTAAATCCATCGACACCAAATATAGATAACACGCTAGAAAAAGATGTACCTGATGATACATTCCTATTTTTTTTCTAAAGGACAACAGGAGCGGGGGTATAGTATAAGGATGGCTATTGCAGCAAAACACGTCACGCGTCACCGGATTCTGAAAATGCGACAGGGACCTGCCATAAGGATTTGTCTTTCAGTCACAAATATTACTGAATAATCTAACTGTTTCTAGGAGAGTCTGCCTTTAGGATGACGTCATTAAGTACTTTCTAATCTGAGTATTTCAACCTCCATTAGAACACTAAAGAAGTAAAGACAATTTATCAAATCTTGCGCTGTCACCGCTTCTTTCATTTCCGGTACAACAGTAACTCACTGAATTCCAGGAAATTTATTCAGGGTTTATTGAGAATTATTTGAGCGGAGTCAACTTTAGCGCGCAACTTTTCTTAATTAGAAAACAAATACATAGAATTAACGGTCTCTTCAAAAATCTTGCCTGACAAAAGGGTCTCCATTATATATATATTTATCAGTACATTGTACAGCGCTTGATATTTAAAGATACACACATACACCAACACACACACACACACACACACACACACACACACACACACACACACACAAAGAAAAACGGAAAGAATGATTTACCTCCATATAGGAAAATCCTTTGTATTTGACGAATTTGGATGATTTACTTACGATTTTTGTTTTTTTCTAAAACAGAATGACGAATTTTATCCTGATATTCCTGAAAAAAAAAAGGTCCAAGAATAACAGAAATATGTAAGACAATTTCGAGATATCAAAACCTTGGATCTGAAAGTGGTAAAGTTCTCAGTAGTATAGGTGTACGTATAGCGTCATAAAAATATGATTCATATTTCTATTGTTCTAGAACAAAAGAAATATGAAAAGACAAAAGAATTATGAATTATGAAATATGGATTATGATATGATTTATGATAAAAAGATGGATTATGATATGATTTATGATAAAAATATGGATTATGATATGATTTATGATAAAAAGATGGATTACGATAGGAATTATGATAAATCGATGAATTATGATAATAGATATGAATTATGGATATTTGCATAACAATAGAAATAGGAAAGAACAAAAGAATGTATGAAATATGAAAAATGAAAGATGAATATTCATGAGATATGAATTATAGATATGAACGATGAATGATGATTATGAAATATGAATATTTATGGATCGATATGAAATATGAAGAATGAATTATGAAAAATATGCTATTGTTTTAAGAATCCGCATCATTGTTTCATCATATTCTTTTGTTCTCACATCGAGAGATATTTTCGAAGGCAATGGTCGAAATGGTCATAATGACGATTGCAATCGTATTCATGACATTTGTTTGTTTGATGACGTCACTCCGACAAGTTCGGACCTGTCCTCTGACCGACGCTCGCCCGATCGAAAACAAAAGAACTTTAAAAAACAAAGAAATACATAAAAATGGGGGGCGTGTCCTCTGACCGACGCTTGCGCAATGCTTGCGCAATCGAAGACAAAAGTCAGGGCGTGTCCACTGACCAACGCTCGGGGACTTAAAGACAAAAGACTGGAAAAACAAAGAAATACATAAGACTGGACCTCAAGTTCACGATAAGTTCGGACTTGTCCTCAGACCGACGCTCGCACACTCAAAGACAAAAGACTAGAAAAACAAAGAAATACATAAGACTGGACCTCAAGTTCACGATAAGTTCGGACTTGTCCTCTGACCCACGCTTGTACGCGAGCGAAGACAAAAGAATTTTTAAATAAAGAAATACATAAACTGGACCTGGAGCCAGTGACGGGTTCGGACTCGTCCTGCATAAAACAATAGATGCCTCATACATATTCAAAGAGATGGTGGCGTCCTTTGCAAAGCAAAAGAATAAAAACTCGAAGAACATGCGAGAGGGACACATTTCAATTTGAAACCTTCCGAGAGCATCACATGTTACAGAATGTCTCAGCCGAATATCGCCAACACCTGGTGTCCCGAAATGCAGAGGACGGTGGAGAAGGTGGACTTGCTGATGTTGACGGAGTATCTAACTCTCATCGAAGTCTTGAAACGGGTGCAAAACGTGCCAGATTCTCCAATAGACGGTACTCCCGAAGATCCACAGCGCAAAGTGTTCCAGGCGGTTCATCATTTGGACCCAATGACTGTGGAGAGAGTGTACCCTTACGTTGGCAGGGTGCTCTGGATGAGACCAGATCTCGTCGAGTGCGGTTTTTTCCTGGAGTACATCAAATTTATTCTGAGGGGAGAGACTCAACACCAGCTGGAACAAAGAAGAGTCAACATAGGGAGACACGTGGAGGGGATAGAGGCCGCTGTGAGAGTGGTCTACAGGGCCTTGGGGCTCGAGACCGGCCTGCCCGACATTGTCTTGACGGACCCTCAGTGGAACGTGCTTTAGACGAACGACTGCTATTAACGGTGATAAAGGACACATTTCCTTCCGACTTTCACGCCGTAGACACCGAGACAATCTTACGCGCATGTCGGACAATTGCAAGCGAGGAACAATTTTCCCGTGTGCGACGAATCAAGCTTCGAGGCAATGAGAGGTTCGACGATTGTATAGAGGCCCTGCTCAAAAATTGTATAGAGAACCCCAATCATCCCAACAAGTACAAACGTTCGCTGATGGCTCTATGCTATTTTGTCAACATCTACCAATATGCCTGCATACCGGACGAGCGGAAAGAGGAATTTCGCGCGCAATTCGTGGAAGGACTCAAACGCTACAAAGTGCGCTGGTCGGAACACGCTCCGAAAATGACTGTTGGACTAATGTCGCGATACGTTTTACATTTTTGTCTGTATATGTTGTATAATGTATGGAATGTAGATGTTAATAGAATGTGAATTGATTCAAGCAACGAAATTCGCTGCACTGTGTGTATGCGTGTACAATAAATGATGCGTTTCATTTTCAAATGATTTTTTTTACTCGTTACCTTGTCTATCATTGATGCCTTTTATGTCATTGCAACGTGAAAGGAATGCCATTTCTGATGTTTGCTTCTGCAGTGTGTGGTTGCTGAGACGAATAATGTCTAATTCATTTGAGAGAGCGTTAGAGGAAATCTATTACGATCCTCAACATCCAGCTAGTTTCGGTGGTGTCAGTAAGTTGTGGAATGCGGTGAGAGAGGTGGAAACTGAAAAAGCGAGCTTGCAGGGTGTCAGAGACTGGTTAACGAAACAAGATGCGTATACAATGCACGCACCGGCGAGAAAGACATTTAAGAGAAATGTTGTGAAAGTGAGAGGAATCGACGAAATCTGGGAGGCTGATCTTGTAGATGTTCAAAATTTGAAAAGGTTTAATAATGGTTATCGCTACTTACTGACGTGTATAGATGTACTGTCGAAATATGCTTGGGTGGTTCCTTTAAAAAACAAAAAATCAAAAGACATTGTCGGGGCATTCGAAAGCATCTTGAAAGAGGGCCGAGTGCCTGTAATGCTACATACAGACAAAGGTTCGGAATTCACAAACAGACATTTTCAGAAATATCTCGAGAAAGAAGGCATTCACTTCTACACAACAGAAAATGAAACCAAAGCCAGCGTTGCTGAACGATTCAAAAGAACGCTGCGAACAAAAATGTGGCGCTTCTTCACATTCAAAAACACTTACAGGTATCTCGGTGTAATAAAAGATTTGGTCAAAGGCTATAACAACACCATTCATTCTAGTATTGGCATGAAACCAAAAGACGTGAATATTGAGAATCAAAAGCGTGCCATAAAAAGTCTCTACGGTAGGGCAATGCGAGGGAAGAAGCGTACAGCTCCACGATTCAAGTATGAAATCGGAGATCAAGTTCGTATTAGTAAAAGCAAACTAAAGTTCGAAAAGGGTTACGAAGCAAATTTTTCGAGGGAGGTCTTTACAATCAGCTCCCGCGTCAATAGGAGGGTACCTGTCTACAGAATAAAGGATTACAACGGGGAACGAGTGAAGGGTACGTTCTATGAAAGGGAATTGATAAGAGTTTCGAAAGACAAGGAGACTACTTACAACGTGGACAAGGTTTTACGCACGCGCATGCGCAATGGGCAGAAAGAATACCTAGTTCGTTGGTCAGGGTATGGCAAAGAATTTGATAGTTGGGTTCGACACTTAACTCCGCGTTAAAAACACGATTCACGTTACTCTCGTTATCATTCTTCGCTTTGAACAAAGGAGAAGAGGCTGATCGAACATGGCTTCTCAATTTTACGTGACGCTGCCCAGTAATAGTTCCATGTCGTACTATCCAAATAACAAAACGTGTCAGTTTACGACGCGGCTTCACGCACCTCTCTCACTCAACGAAGATTACGAGGTGGGGTTGGCAGAAGTTCAATTTCAGTGCACGTGGTATAATGTACGACATGATAACAACACCCTCACTATTTACGATAATGAAGTAGAGGACGACGCTGTTCCATTGATGAAAAAAATTGAGATTCCTGCGGGATATTATAATTCTGGAGAGGAACTCATTGACTCGATCAACGAACAGTTCCGGAGAAAATTACGTAAAAGCATCACATTTTATTACAAGAGGACCCAACGAAAATGTTTCATCCGATTAGAAGGAAATACGGCGCTCCTCATTCCCTGTGGTTTGGCTATGATGCTCGGGTTTGAAGGGGAATGCCATCTCACGGAATCAACACTGAGTCCCATGCCAATGGATGTACACATGAAATTTCATACATTTTATGTCTATTCTGATATCGTTCAGTTTCAACACGTAGGTGACGCTGCTGTACCTTTACTGAGGACGATAGCAGTCATTCCGGACAAGGATCGCGATAATATCGTCAATACCTATATCACTCCGCATTACGTCCCTCTTAAGCTTTACAATTTTGAAACGATAGAGATTATATTAACAACCGAATCGGGTGAAGTGGTACCATTTGAACGCGGGAAAGTGATCGTGAAGTTACACTTTAGAGAGCGCTCTACGAACTAGCTGGACGCTAAATTTACACAGCGATACGTCTAACTATGGTGGTATTTCGCGCACCGGCAAGGATTTTTCACGACCAATATGGCTCGGGATTACCCGTCTTCCGCGGGGCATCCATGCAGAGAGGACACGGGCTGGGTAGTCTGGTGAAGGGGCTCTTCAAAGTCGCAACTCCTCTCTTAAAAAGAGGGGCTGTTGCTTTGGGAAAAGAAGCTATGCATACAGGCATGAACATTGTTCAGGACACCATCAACGGACAATCTTTTAAAAGCGCAACTAGAAAAAATGTGGCTCGGGCGGGAAAACACCTGGCCTCAAAGACTGTTCGAGCAGTAAAGAAAAAAATTGGGAATCAGACTGGAGGAGCGCGATTAGTAGTTGTAGGAAGAGTTAAAAGAAGGAGGCGAGGAAGGAAGCGTATCATTCGGTCTCGAAATTCTCCAGCGAAAAGAGCTCGCTTGCGCGACATCTTCGATTAATTCGGACTATTCGTTTACCAGTCTCATACACTCCTTGCTGTCTTTGCTGAACATGGCGCTTCTACACGACAAGAGCGATGTCTGCTGCAAGTCCGAATTGGATTTGTTCACGGTACCACACACTCAAATGAGCATCGTCAAAGGACCATGGGTAGAATATCACCCCGTTAGCAGCATCACCGATGAAGGCCCCATTGAATTCAACGTGTTCGGCACGTCGGAAGAATACTTGGACCTCTCTCAGACCATGCTTCAAGTGACAGTCAAAGTTACGAACAATGATAACACGGCTTTACCAGCTGATGCCCCAGTTGGTCCCGTAAACCTGTTTCTCCCATCTCTCTTTGCACAAGTTGATATCATGCTCAATGAAAAACTAGTGTCTCAGCCGTCGAATACATACCCTTACAGAGCGTACATCGAATCTCTGCTGCACTATGGAGGAGAGACCAAAGAGTCTCAACTCACTCAACAACTATATTACAAGGACAAAGCGGGGAAAATGGATGCCGTTAACCCGCTGGCAAGCTCTGCAGAAGCTAATCCCGGTCTGGCGAAAAGACATGGATTCATCGTCGAGAGTAAATTACTTTCTCTACTTGGTCCGATTTACGCCGACATTTTTTTTCAAGAAAGACTGTTACTCCCGGGGGTTGATTTGAAAATCAAGTTAAATCGTAGCAAAGACGCATTTTGTCTTCTGTCTTCGACGGAGAATGCCCGATATAAAATTAAAATAGAATCTGCTGCCCTCTACGTTCGCAGAGTAAAGACCAGTCCTACCATCATGTTAAACCACGCCAAGGCCTTGGAGAAGACAACCGCGAAATACCCCGTCAACAAAGTAGACGTGAAGTCCTTTTCCATTCCTGCAGGAAGCATGTCGATTAATAAAGACAATCTATTTCACGGACAGTTACCAAATCGGGTGGTCGTAGGATTCGTTGACACAGACGCCTTTAACGGTACTTTTGGCAAGAACCCCTTCAACTTTAAACATTTACGCCTCAACTTCATCTCCCTCACTATTGACGGAGAAACGGTGCCGATGAGACCATTACGTCCTAGCTTTGCAGCGGGAGCTGGACAAAGTTACATTCACGCTTACAATTCACTATTCATGGGAACCAACCGACTGTTTGTAGACAAGGGAATTAACATCAATCGAGAAGAATACTGCGAAGGTTATACCCTTTTTGCATTCGACCTTACGCCCGACCTATCTGACGGATGTCACTTGAATCTCATCAAGCAAGGAAATCTGCGCTTAGAGCTACAATTCGACGTGGCCATTCCAAACACCGTCAACTGTATCGTCTACTCGGAAGGACAAGGACTGATTCAGATTGATAAAAGCAGAAACATCATCTACGATTACCAATAAAACCTCTTCCGGACAACCGACTGCCGAAATATTCTAATCGACTATGGATACATCGCAGATTCAACGTTTCTTAGAGAACGATCCTATTGTCAAGCCCTATTTCAAAGGAGTATATGCGTCAAATTGTCTACCGCGATCAATTAGTGGGGCGAAGCAATGCTTCATCGCGAATACCGATCCTAGCGATAAACCAGGAACACACTGGGTGGCTTTCTACTTTTGCAACGGAAAAGGCGAATTCTTTGACTCTTACGGATATGAACCCTTAACTTACAGTCTTGACTTTGTAAAGTTTTTGGACAATAATGCCTCGGCATGGTCCTCTAATTCCAAACGGCTACAAGGAACTGTATCCACAGTTTGCGGACAATATTGTATCTATTACGTGACGAAACGAGTAGGGGGTCAAACAACTCGAAGTGTATTAAATGTGTTTGGCAAGGATTATACGAGAAATGATAAGAGAGTGAATGATTGGTTTAATCGACGTTCTGATGTTTCCCATCGTGTTCATGATACATCTTTTACTCTATTACAAATCGCACGTAGCTTCGATAGTTTGTAAGAAGATATTGTAATAGCGTGTATAACGTAGTGTAAACTTCTCTCTTGATGTGGATTGCTAGATATCTAACAGTATTTAACTTAGTAGTAATTTGTATATATCGTATGTGCAAGCCTGTACTATTACCTTTTTTCTCTCACTCTCTCTCTCTCTCTCACTCCCTCACTCTCTCTCTCTTTTATTATATATATATATATATATATATATATATATATATCATATAACTCCAAATCATGAATATATGTTCTTTCATGTCTGGGAAAGCTAGTTTGAAAATAAGAGAATTAAGTTTGTACCTTTATGTCGAAACGTTGAGTGATTGTGACAGTTTGTTACCAATGGAATATATTATCATTTACAATTCATAGACCATATATTACTTAGGTTAGCGTACCTAGCGTAACAACCGCTTGAATACTTTGTAAAATTAGGTAACCTATATATATATATATATATATATATATATATATATATTAGATTAAACTTGGGCTGGGTTTCGTTCTTCATAGTAATACACACTTTGTTATTTTCGTTACGAGTATATGTCTCATTTTCTCTTTCGCTCTTCGTTTTCTTTCTCGCTTCTCTTTTCCTCAGTCACGCTGTATAACACATATCACACAGGACAAAACAAAAATAAGATGTAACGAGTGCGTTTTGTATCGTAAGAATATTGTACGTGGTACCCGTTTTATTTTCTCCAATAAAACAACAGACTATAAATATGTAAATAAATTACTCCTTGTTGTACTTGTTTTTCTTTGCTTCCTTCTACGTTTTGTGATTGTGAGAAAAAAATCATTACACCGTGCAACGAACAAACTATATACATTTCCACTGGATACGTAAAGAACTATTCCTCATATAAAAAATACAATACATTATTCAATTATGTTTCGATGTTCAAGCATGGCTTAAATCATACATGGTGATGAAAGAATAATTAACAACTTATAAACCATTGAGGTGATGTAGTCATCAATCTGCAGAATCTGCGTGAGACATTTTACAGTGTATTTCCGTTTCGTCAAAGTTATTAATTCTAGGTAAACAGACATTAAAAAAAAAAGAAATTTGCATGCGTTACATGCACAGATTTAAAACAGCGAAATGACGAAATGACGAAATGACGAAATGACGAAATGACGAAATGACGAAATGACGAAATGACGAAAATGACAAAATGACGAATCGACGAAACGTCGAAGTGGTGGATATATGTACAATATGACGGTCTTTATGGAATTAACTACGAATAATAATAAAAACAACTACTTTCACCACTGAATGTACTAATGCATAAACCAGGCAGGATTTGACTATTTACATCGTTTCATGAAGTAAGACATATTATGTACAACTACGCCAGGAGATAAAATGTATGACACATTCGGTAAACACCACAGATAAAATCAAACGTCACGCGAACTTATATTTACAATATTTACATAGCAACTAGTCGAAATGTTCAGACGATGAAATGTTGAAGTGGAGAAACGTTAAGATAGTATAGTCAATCGCTATATCATGCGGACAAATTCAAAAGAACAGCTAGCATCAAAATTTCAAATACATTCAAACAGAATATTATGTATGTATACACTCCTTCACATCTGAACATAGACCGTACAATCTTATATACACATTGCGGGTCACCTGATGAAATAATTGGTTGGGGATATGTAACGATGTTAACGTTAATACAATCAAAAAATCATCGTTCGTAAAATATAATGATACATATTAAGTATGTAAATGCTTGTGTACACACTTTCATATCACCCCATACGCAACATCGATGGCGTACTTCAACACCCACCTAGATCAACACGCAGATCATAATGGTAAGGGCTACTATTTAAAATTGTACATAACTGTTTGAAATAGAAGAGTAGTAAATTAACATACAATAAAATCATTACACGAATTAACGAGAACAGCTCGGGTTAACGAGGATTGTGGTCATACCGTTTAAGCCGTATTTTAAAAAGATTGCCACTTTGGGGTTTGAGAACCATTAGCATCACTAGCTCTTGTACGCCTTGTACGTGTATAACTTTTAGTTGTAGTAGGGGTTGTGTACATTTTGGGGTCTGGAGAATCTAAACGACGATGAATCGGGGTCTCCAAATCTTTCCCCCTCTTAACACGTTGAAGTTGGTCACGTCGGCTGAGATTGGTCAACGCAGTCTCTGGAATGTTCAAACGAGCCAGCGCACGAATAAAATGTTCACTACCAGTAGGAATATAACCACTTCGCTCTCTGAAAATGTCGTACATTAAGTCGCAAATGTTACTGCCAGGCACACTTTCCCCGCTCACAATCAGCTCCCCTTTGTCCGTCCATCCCACATCGTCGCACCTTTTCATCTTTTCCAGCAACTGCGAAGCTCTTTTCACAAAATTCTTAGGCACGTGCTGCAAGATGTCACGCTCCACTGCGTCCTCAGATTTTGGCGCGACCCTCTGTCCATGAGTTACTAGATGCGTGCTGTCATTGTCTCTTGAGCTGTCGCTAACGACTTCAATAGACAATGGCTTCTTAACGTTGTCCGTCGCTTTCAAAAACCGCTGTAAGTATTGCGAATACAACAACGCCTTGTCATACTCTGGTAGATCGGGCCTGTCCAACACCGAACGAATCTGATCGTCCAATTCGTTGATTCGCTGCTCTGTAGGTGATGAAGATTGACTTTTGAGAGAATGAAGCATAGTTTGTGGCACAAGCACCATCTTGCGCGCATTCTCCATTATCAACGCGGTACCTCTATACAGTGTCTACTTTGGCGATGCAAAGAGGTTAGAAGCGAGAGTTCCGAGTACAGGCGTGATCAACCTGGCAATGAGACCAATGAATCCTCCGCGTTGGTTTAAGATTCGTTTTCTCTCTGCCAGAGATGTACGACGATCCGCTAATTTACGGAGTTTTCGCTTGTGCTTAGTCAAAGTTTTCTTGTGGGATTGCGACAGCTTGACATTACCGCAGATCACGTTCAAAACACATTCACAGATGGCGTCAATGAAGTTCTTGTTAGCTGTCTTGATGAGAAGTTTCCGTTGATCAGGAGAGCAGTGTGCGAGGGTCTTGAGCAGGACTGCGTGGGTCTTCACTCGGCGCGACATTTTTAACTAATAAATGACTTAATACACGAACGCGACAATTTATATCTTAGGAACATATACATATTGAACTTCACCGGGAAATATTTTCGTTCTGAGACGAAATTCTTCCGGCGTGTCTGGTTTAAGGTCTACGAATAAATAACCCCATTTATCGGCTGTGGCGTCCATAAATGCCTCTTGAAAAAACTTTGTTTTCGAGGGATACATCTGTTTAGCTAAACAAGCAATTTGTTGTTTGTCTCTACAATTTTTGAATAAAGCGTAGTACTGCGTGTTTAATGAAATAGTCCTAGACTCCTTTCCACGATGAAAGAGATTTTGAGTGATATAAATAACGCTCGCGTTTCTATGATGACAACCTTTAGTAAACAAGGCGGCTACTCTCTTGTCATCACCAGCCACATCCATTAAATCATCGATGACAAATAACACTGGTCGGGAGGGGTCGGTCAAATCATTGAAATCTGCTGGTAAATTTTCATGAAATTCAATATTCGGAAAGGATCGTGTCATTGCCGCGTAACACGGTTGATACTCCCCGTAAAACCATATAATTTTGCGAGGAGGTTGATCGATCATTTCCGAGGCATTTTTCAGTAATCTTTTCACGAATTCGGTTTTCCCTGAAAAACTCGGTCCGACCACCATACATGAAAAACTATGTTTGAGTCGGGCATCCATTGTAATTGACGGCATCAAATAGTACAAATATAGCTATATGAATAACACAATAAGATATTAAGTTCTGTAAATGAAATTAGAGCAAATGTCAAACGAAGTAAGTGAACGGAATACTCTATCATACGTGAGATGTGGGTTCAGTTAAGTTTCTTAAAAGAATAAGACGACGATATGAAGCAAACTGTTAAAACTACGCGGTATATTCAAGAGCAACATAACGGTATAATGCGCTGCAATCAAGCGCCCGCGAAAGAACTGACATCGGGGATAACGTCAGTTTTATTTAAGGAAAAATCAAACCCATCCGTTCCATTTGACAAATGGGCATCTCTAGTGAGCAAAGACTCGAGATAAAACAATAGAAAGAAGAGAAATACAAAAAGCGCCAAACAAAATACATTTGTACCAGCATTGGTACTTTTCAGTACATTTCTGAGCACTGTGGACATATATGATGCGCGCGACTTATCCATGATTTCCTAGCAACGACAATGCCAGCGGTAGGTACAGAGCTGATGAGAAAGTACCACCTTCTGCGACAATGTATAAACAGCGAATGATTGGCAATTAGACACATTGAGGTCTTTATAAGCGAGGAATGTCCGCGTGTCCATAAGGCAGTGTCGTGCCACCTGGTAATCTAACTCGTTTCGTGAAGACTACCCTGTAGTCTTTTTTTCTCTCGGAAGTGTACACGGACTTGCTTTTTACGTCTCTGAGAATTCTATTTTCCACAATAGTCTTCAGACATCCCGGTTCACCTTGTATCAATTCGCGCATAGAGTCATGGTTTATAACGAGGGAGTTTGCCTCGTTCAAGGTAAATCCACGCACCTTACACACGGTGTTGCCTTTGTTGGTGCGATAACTATAGTTCTTAGGACCACCGCAAAGCCAGGTTTGAATGAACTCGCCTTCACCAAGTTCATCCGTCAAGTCACCAACGAAATCGCCGGTTTTGGGGTCGTGATGTTGTACTGTTGGGTCTGTTCTAAAGACTACACTATCAGTGTCGTAATACAAGACCCTATCGTTCAGCCTCTGCAAGACAGAATACAATTTCAGTCGCGCCAATGCCGTCGTGAAACTGGCTATTATGATATTTGTGTTGACGTTGTGGTCCACGAAGCCTTCGGCTTGATTGAAATGAATTTCTACCATGTCGTCGTTTAGAACGAGAATGTCTTGTAATTCGATAGTGCGATCCTTTAAGAAATCTAACAACTCAGCGCTGGTTTTGACAAAGCGCGTTTGTTTCAGATTTGGTCTCTCAGCAAATTTCCCCCACAGCACATTAACAATGCCCTTGGCAATGGCGCGTAAACCGGGGTTTTTCGCGATGTTTTTAGAGTCTAATTGAATTCCCTCATGGGCCAAATAATCTCGAATGTATTTTTCACGTTCTTCTTCAGTACTGGCATGGGCGGGGTAGCCTGAGGCTTCCTGCTTTATTTTCATAAAGCTGTCTATATACTGCGCAAACAGTCCTCCCGTTCTTGTTTTGGGATCGTACACTGTATACCTGTCAAAGTGCCATACTTCGATCATTCGGAGTTGCGTATACCCCATCTCTACAGCTTTTTTCAGTTCCTCCGATACCCACACGCCTTCTAACTCACGCTCCCTATCTGCGTGCTTGCAGGGCCCCTGATTCAAGGTGTCTGCACAGGTCCTGCATAGAGGGAAAGTAAGTTTACCCCCTGAGCGATGGGGGAGCACTGGATGAAACAGACGTCTAGGAGGTAATATTTTACATTTGACGAGTCCAAAAATTCGAGACAGTGAAGGGAAGTTAGAATAGATAATTCTGGGATGGCCGACAGGATATTTGCCGAACTTATTGATAAAGGGATAAAGACTGGTGAAATCATAGTAAAGGATTTTTTCTTCGGGCTTCGCCTCGTAGAAGAGCGAACACCCTCCAGTTCTCCCGCCATAGAACGAGTCACGTGGATTTAATTGTTGATTAAAAGCCATTTGAAGGTGTGCAATGTGTGGATGTACATCAGCCATTTGGCGCAATTGTTTCCATTCGCATTCCCAAATATAGTGTACAATATATCCATTCTCTTTGAGCGCATCAAGACGTTTCATGGATTCATTAAACAGTACACCCATTGCTTTGCCTAGCTTTGGGTTTTCGACACTGGGACCGTAACATTCGCGACACCCGTGATAAAAGCACCCGAGAAACTCCCAAACATGTTTTTCATCATCTTTTTCGGCATAGCCATCTACGAAACGTCCGTGTGCTTTTCTTTCCCCACCATTGAAACTATGTCGGATGTGAAATCCTGAAAGCTGTGCCTCAAAATGAAGCCACTCTCCGGCTAAGGAGGACTGTCTTTTCCCCTTTCCATACCCTTCCTGGGGAATGAGCGCGATTGTCTTGGGCTTAAGGTAGTTCGTTCGAAACAAAAGATTGCACGCGCTGGGAAGCGTCAGACAGCGCATGAATGGATCTATTCCTTCGGGATTAGCCTCTGTTGCGCTCACACTTTTGAAGTGTCTTCTAAATATCTTGCAGCTTTGGTGCAAGATATTGACATCACTCTCGCAGTAGGCTTTTATTTCCTCCTGAAAGTTAAAGACATAATTGGCTAGCGCGAGCTCATCGTACCAAGCATTAAACTGTTCTCGGTCTGCTTTCATCATGGAATCCACGCCATAGAAACGTTTGTCTGGCAGTGGTCCTACATAATTGGCATTATCGGGAGTGTTGAAAAAATGGGGAAAATAACCTTTCTTCATTTCCTGCAAGCCAAATGTTTTGGGCAGTTTTGCCAACCGCATCTGAAAGAAATTTAAAGAGTCTTTAACCTTAATTTTTGGCTCCCGTGTTTCGAGACTTATGATCTGAGCGCCATTCATCACTACGTGGGGTTCGATCCCTTGTTCTATTAGTTTGTTTAGTAAGAAATACGAATCATACGCCTTTGAGTTATGTGCGATTGCTACCGAGTTATGATTTTCCATAGAAAACAACCAGTTTGTGAAAAGATCAAGGGTATTCGCTCCCTGAAATGTTATGGCACGGTCTTCGGGAGGGCCGCATCGTTCGCAGCAGGTGTCTGCCGACATTTCCCTATCCATGCAATTCGTGCATTCCCATGTTGCGTGCACGTAATTTGGTATGTGTAAGCCTGTCTCTTGAGTACACTCAAAATCAAAGAATATATACTTGGTAGGAGATTTCTTAGCTTTTCTGTCTTGGGACTGTGAGTCACTTTCAGAACTTTCACACTTTTGATCTTGTTGAGAAGGGTTTGATTCACTTTTCTTGACGTTTTTTGAGTGGAAGGGACTCTCTTTCGTCACTTGCATGTAGCAATCGTGATACCTTCCGTCGACCACAAGCTTACAAACATTGCATTTCATTTCGTTGCAATTGTGTTTCTTGGAATCGCCATCAACAAGATCCGTGTCAAAGACCTTGTTGCATTTGTTACATTTGAAATTCCTCTGACAAGCTGTTTTACCGTTGAATAATTTCACAGTATGTGCTCGAAAGCATTTCACGGTTAGAAACGTCATGTTACATTTCTCGCATACTAGCGTGCGATCGGTTTCACCAAAGCTATCGCGATCACAATCGGTCGATTGACAATCGCGACACATGTGCCAACACTCGTGATATCTGGGATCGCGATATGTTTCGTGACATTCGTCGCAAACAAATTTGGAGCACAGGAACGCCGATGGATTGGCAACCACGTCGTAATGACGGTCTGACAGATAGAGATAAATGGTATCAGAAGCCTGAGGACCGCTGTAGATTAACGCTTCTTCATATCGTCCTCTATAAATGACCAGTTTGTACTTTGGAAGTAGCACTTTTTGAAAGGAGTCATACTGTGAATGATCTACTTCTCCCTCAGGTACCCCTGCCAACCTGTGTAATTCCCGCGCCTCATTTCGGAGTCTTGTCGTGGTATTACGGTCATTTCTTGACCACAGTCTGTATCTCCTATCGTTTTCTTTTCGCAGTTTTGCAATGACAATTGCCTTTGCAAAGCATAGGTTATCTTCGTCCCTCGGCACTGTGATTATCGACTTCTTCTTGAGGGCCGCGAGACGCGATGGAAGGCCGTCGAATTTCGACGCCCGTCCACCGGCGGGATTCACCACATGATGGAATCTTATAGTGAATCCCGGACTGATGAAAAAGTCTTGGTTGCTATTCAACACTTGCTCGATTCGTTCTAGAATCAGTTCTACGTCAAAATCTCTTACCAGGGCCCAAGGGAAAGCGATCGGAACGTTGAGTTGTTCCGAAACTAATACGAGACGCATGTAATCGCGCTCTGAAGTGTTAGACACGAGTAAGGATTTCAGTTCATCGAGCGATGAGCGAATGTAGTCAATCATATCCCGTATGTTAGAAATACCTTTTGTGTTTGCTTTGAAGTCATACCACACTTCCCTCACCCCAAATCTCTTAGACATTCTTTGATCTATGAATTCCCAAGTGGGGGATGAGGGAAGTGAAGCTGAAATGTCCGAAAAAATGTCTTCTTCATTTTCTTCCACTGGAATGTGATTTTCTTTCGATTTTTTCTTTTTTGGGTTTCCCTCTTCATTTTTCTCGGAAGATCTCTTGACCCGTTTTTTACCCTCTTTTTGACGTTCCCCCCTCTCTGATTCCCAATGCTTCCTGAACGTTTCCTATTTGAATTCTTTTTCGTTTCGGGAGAAGAAAAAATTTCCTCATCGCTCGAAGAAAAGTAATTCACCGGCGGTGGCGGTGCATCGCGAGGATTTCTTTTGTAATTCGTGCCAAGGCCTTGGTGATGAGACGGGCCCGGAATATCTTGGTTGGCAGGGACACTCGGGGAACTCCCGCTCCTACTACTATCTAAACCCACATCTCTCGAATGATTAGTATTGCGTTCACTTACCGAGGATGACTTTTCTCGACCCTTTGGAGTGGCTGGAGAATGGAGATGGCCTTGTAGTTCGGCAACGGCCTTGTCGACGGTTGTCTGTACTTGCGAGCTAGTTAACGAATTATACGCTGAACTCAACAAACTCTTTAACTGTGAAATGAAATTAGAGGTTCTCTGAGAATGAGACTGTGACTCTTGAGAAGACATGGTTCTCAGCTATAAGGGCAACGGCATGACCACAATCCCTCGAGTTGGCTCTCGAAACTGCTTAGTTGGTGGTGATTTCCCTATTTATAGGCAAAACTTCAAAGGAATGAAGGATTACGTTTCATAATGGATAGTACCTTCACATAATAAGGCTAGACGAAGTTGATGATGTTTGAAAGAAACAGTCTCGACGCATCAAAGGTCAAGTCCAGACACGTTGTGTTGTATGTAACGCTCACTGCCGGACAGTAGAAGGCGGTGTCCAAACTCTTTGAAAGCATTTGCACCTTCTTCGACGCATTCCCATTATGGATCTCTCTTAGTTGACGTTGAATCAAACGGTCTAATTGACGGCTATCGTGACAATTTCAGCGTTGTTGGTAGCGTGCACGGTAGATAGCAGCGTTCAGGATCTTTGATATCATTTGCAGCTTTTTGAAATCGTCGACCGGTAGCGTTATGCCTTTTTTGGTTGGAAAATGCTTGCCTCCCAGTGTGAAAAATTCTCGGATATCAACGTAGACATTTTCCTTGAAGACTTTGACCGTAACGTATCTGATTTTCTTCGGCGTTGTGTTAATGGGGAATTTGCATACGTCGTAGCCATCACAATTTGTACCCATTTTGCTCGTGTTCCAGACACCTGCCTCGTCGGTTCCAGACGCTGTCTTGTCTTTGTCAATTTGTCCATTTCCAGACGCGTTGATTGTATTGCCATCTCCCCTAAAATCACGATCGCGACGTTGTTCTTGTTCCATTATCCCGACTGGTTCGGAGTTGGCCATAGTGTCTATTTGAAGTTCACCTCTGTTGGCTTCATTATCCATGCCTGGCAGTGCTGCCGTTGAACGAGTATCGTAGGCATTGCCGTAGTATGAGAACATGTTGACAGCTTTTCACGTAGCAATTCCTTCAGGGTATTCGAATGCTCCGTTCTTTTCGGAGCTGAGTTTTTATATCCCCATTCCGAAACTATTCTTAGTAACTGTACGTCGCTTTCCAAAGTTATGCGATGATGTCATACTTTTTAATATTTCTGTTGTCATTATGTATTTCTCCATTTTGTATACATTACCCTGTGATTGTGCAAGGATCGGTCAGAGAGCATGTCCGAACTCGTCACGGGCTCGAGTCCCATTTTTATGTATTTCTTTATTTTATAAGTTCTTTTGTCTTTGATTGCGCAAGCGGCGGTCAGAGTGCACGTCCGAACTCGTCACGGGCTCGAGTCCCATTTTTATGTATTTCTTTATTTTATACTGACTTTTGTCTTCGATTGCGCAAGCATTGCGCAAGCGTCGGTCAGAGGACACGCCCCCATTTTTATGTATTTCTTTGTTTTTTAAAGTTCTTTTGTTTTCGATCGGGCGAGCGTCGGTCAGAGGACAGGTCCGAACTTGTCGGAGTGACGTCATCAAACAAACAAATGTCATGAATACGATTGCAATCGTCATTATGACCATTTCGACCATTGCCTTCGAAAATATCTCTCGATGTGAGAACAAAAGAATATGATGAAACAATGACGCGGATTCTTAAAACAATAGCATATTTTTCATAATTCATTCTTCATATTTCATATCGATCCATAAATATTCATATTTCATAATCATCATTCATCGTTCATATCTATAATTCATATCTCATGAATATTCATCTTTCATTTTTCATATTTCATACATTCTTTTGTTCTTTCCTATTTCTATTGTTATGCAAATATCCATAATTCATATCTATTATCATAATTCATCGATTTATCATAATTCATATCGTAATCCATCTTTTTATCATAAATCATATCATAATCCATATTTTTATCATAAATCATATCATAATCCATCTTTTTATCATAAATCATATCATAATCCATATTTCATAATTCATAATTCTTTTGTCTTTTCATATTTCTTTTGTTCTAGATCAATAGAAATATGAATCATATTTTTATGACGCTATACGTACACCTATACTACTGTTCTCCCGACGAAATTGATTTGAAAATGTATGACACTGAATTAAAAGATGCAGAAAATAAGCGGAAAATGAATACTATTGATGATGTGAGCATGAATGAAAGTAAAAAAAAAAAAAATGAATGTGATAAAGACAGGAGGAGAGTGAATATCCCGTAAAAGTTGCTTGTTAAATTAATGTATTTCCGTTTTGTTTTAGTGATAGTGATCTCGGCCCTGGTATACATATAAAGATATATAGGGTCCAATATTATCTGTGGCCAGGGACCACTTTAAAAATGTGTTTATTTTTCAAATTTTTAGTAACATATTTTAGTGCTCTGAACGGGCCACCAGGCAAAGAAGTTGGTGTCAACCCTCGTATATGTATGTATATATATATATATATATATATATGTATATATACATATATATATATATATATATATATATATATATATACATATGTATATATATATATAATATATATATATACACATGTATACACATATAATATATATGTGACCCGCTACAACAACAGGATCCGAAAGTCGCTGACGGGTGAGCCGAGAAAATCGAGTTTGCAGTCAGATCAGCAAAATCTGTCAAAATGTTCGGATTTCTGTTTTTACATAATTTTGTAGTCTAATGTATCTTCTATCATCTGCCGAAATTTCGAAGCATTTTTCTGGGCCATGCTTGGCTCGCCCGTTAGCGACTTTAGGATCCTTTTGTTGTAGCGGGTCTCATATATATATATATATATATATAATATTTATATATTATATATGTGACAGTGCATCTCAAAACGAACAAAAAGTCGCACACAGTGATTTTGTGTGAGGACTGAAAATAAGTGAAATGAGTCAACCATGCCAATTTTTAGCTTTTCATATTTTCTGAAAGAGCAAGTCTTTTTCTATATCATATTAAAGTTTGGGATCATAAAACAAACAGGAACTTGTGTTTTCAGCAATTTTTCTCGAACACTTTTTGGTGGAATAGTGTGATTAGTTGTTTCTCATAGAACCCTCTTCCCGTTTCTCAAAAAACCCTGTCAATACACTTCACTTTCAACTCCAATAACTTTAAAAAGAATAATGCTACTGCATTGAAAGTTTGAATTTTTCATGTACAGAATGTGCTAATGAAGCGTGCTTAATTTCAGCTTAATGTGTACAGAGGTGTGCGAATACGCACTGCCTAAATTCACCTCCAAATTCTCTGAAATTTGCGGAATTGAATTGTCAAAGTGAACTCTGAGTTGCACCAACATATAGAAAGAGCACTTCTACTACCACTTGACTGACATCAGACTCATATTTTTATCAGAACTGGCAAGTATTTCAGCAGATATTTGAGCAAGGATGGTACGCACCAGGAACAAACCAGGTACATCGGAAGAAACCCAAACTCTTCATGGGACGGAGCAGGGGACCATCGACTCTGATGTACCGTCAGAAGAAAGTGCTGGTCACCCGAGTGAATCATCAGTCCCAGGCAAAGGAGGTTCAATGTCCCCAGATCTGCTTCAAAAGTCTATTGTAGAAGCTCTCTGCGCTGAAGCCACACAAAAAAGGCTGGTTGACGCTATTGTTGAAGTCATCGTGGAAAGTGTTACGCAATCGGTGTACGAAGCAGTACGGCTTGATCTTGACCAACAAAAGGATGAAATTACGTCACTCACAAAGAAGGTAAACGATCTCAACAAAGAAATCGAGAGGATGAAGAGTACATGTGAAACGCAGGAACAATACAGCCGGAGAAATTGTCTCCGATTCCATGGAATCCCAGAGAAGGCGAATGAAAACACAGATGACGTCGTTCGAAAGGTCGTCCAGGAGAAGCTTGACATCAACCTTGCGGAGACCGACATCGATCGCAGTCATCGAGTTACCGCAAGATCAGGATCGAGAGCAGATGGAAAGCCACGAGACAATCATGAAATTTGCTCGCTACAGTGTTCGACAGCTGATATACAGCAACAGAGCTAAATTGAAAGGGACTCGGATCTACATCCATGAAGATCTCACAAGCCACAGACAAACCCTCGTGAATCTAGCCAACAAGTCTCCAAATGTATCAAAGGTCTACACAACTGACGGTCGGGTCAAAGTGCTGAAGAAGTCTACAGATAGGTGGGTAACTATCACATCGACGAAGCAAATCGAGGAACTTGACTCATAAAAATATGGATTTCCAATGTCTAGTGCTTCCTTTACACCTATGAATGTTGTTTACCCATGCATTTACTGCCACAAATCTGTAAGAAAAAATCAAAAATCAATTCTTTGTACACAATGTTCGAAATGGTCACACGTTAAATGCGGAAATGTCACAGACGATACATTTTATTCATCCGAAGACTGGATATGTAATGTTTGCTACATGAATGAACTTCCAGGATATATAGAAAATTCGGCAGGGGAAGAAATGCATTCATCTATTAAAGATGACGAGTTTACTGAATGTACACATCATTATCCTCAGGGAAAAGGTATTAAAATCGCACATTTAAATGTTCGTAGTTTACGGAATAAGAAAGATGATATTCAATTGTTCTTAGAGTCAAACCCATATGATGTTTTTGCCATGACTGAGACGTGGCTTGATAACAACTTTCCCACCGGTTGTCTACATATAAATGGACATGTTTTTGAGAGAAAGGATAGAGCTAATGGAGGAGGTGGTGGTGTCGGATGTTATATCAAAACTAATATCATATATAAGAGAAGAGAAGATTTAGAAGAAAAATCCTTAGAAATGATGTGGATTGAAATTCAAATGAAAAATCATAAACCATATCTTCTTGGTATTGTGTATCGTCCACCGAAGGCCACAACAGATGTGCTTGAAACCATGGAATGTAATTTTGAAAGTGCTTGTACTGTGACAGATAAAGTGTTGATTACAGGAGATATGAATTGTAACATGTTAACAGATAATGTATTGTCACAGAAAGTAACACGCATGTGTGAGGCTTTACAGTTTAATCAACTGATTTCAAAACCAACTCGCATTACTCCATTCAGTAAAACATTGATTGATTTGTTTTTTGTATCACAGTCTCTCGGCTCATTGACAGCTGGTGTTCAATCAGTGGGTATAAGTGACCACTCTTTGATATATGCAATCCTTTCTGAAAAACATGTTAAATTTCATCCTAAAATTTCGAACATGAGATCTTTTCGCAATTTTGACTCTGAAAAGTTCAAACGTGATTTACCTTCTGTAAACTGGGAGTGTGTCTTATCAGGCAAAGATGATAATATCGATGCTATGTGGCTGGAGTTCAAAGCAGAGTTTGTTGAACTGTGCGATAAACACGCCCCCTACGTCAGCATAAGAAAGAAGCGTAGTCCCGCACCATGGATAACGAATGAATATCTGATACTTTCAAGAGATAGAGATTATTACAAATCAAAATTTGATTATTGTAAGTCTATTTCTGATACACGATCTATGCAGCATTTTTGGATAGAATATAAACGCATCCGCAATAAGATAAATAATATGAATAAGAAGTTGAAACGAGAATATTATTGTAATAAATTTCAGAGTGTTATGAATAAGGATTTAAAACAGAAATGGAAGGTCATTAATGATCTTTTGTCGAAAACTAAATGTGAAACAGAATATAAGTTAGAATATGAAGGAAAAGTTGTAGAAAGCAAATATGAAATCGGTAATGTTTTTAATCAGATATTCAATACTGTATCGGATAGAATAAATAGGTCAACCACACGAAACCGAAATCAATATGATGAGGACAGCTGTTTCCAAGATGTACCTGTAACTGACAGCATATTATCTTTTACGGATATCACAGAAGAATTTGTAATAAAAGAATTGAAGAGTATTGATGTATGTAAAACATATGGTCTTGATGGAGTGCACCCATTATTACTCAAAGTAGCTGCGGAAAGTGTTGTAAAACCATTGACTTATATATTTAATTGTTCCCTTAAAACGGGAAGTATACCAAAAGATTTTAAATCTGCCAAAATAATTCCCATATATAAAAGCGGTGATAAAACATACCCTTTGAATTATAGACCTATATCTGTATTGTCAATAGTGAGTAAGATTTTAGAAAAAGGAATTTATGAACAGTTGTATGGATATTTGAATGAACATTCTTTACTTGCCAATAATCAATCCGGGTTTCAACCATTACATTCGACAAATTCTTGTATTCTTGATATAACTGAACATATTTTACAAAATATGAATTCTGGATTTATAACAGGTGGTGTATTTTTAGATCTTCAGAAAGCTTTTGATGTCATACCTCATGATAAACTGTTAAAGAAAATGTGCTTATATGGTATAAAGGGTACAGAGTATAGATGGTTCGAGTCATATATTACAGACAGATCTCAATGTGTTTCAGTCGAAGGTATTTTGAGTGACTCTCTTTTGGTGAAAACAGGAATCGCCCAAGGTTCCACCCTTGGGCCATTGATTTTCAGTATGTATGTTAATGATATCTGTGAAATGAAGTATATGCCATTGACTAAACTCTCATTATATGCTGATGATACTGTAATTTTTTTGCAAAGCAAGAACCAAGGAAGAATTACAGATTATATTACAATCTCAGTTTGATATGATAGTTGATTGGATGGATAGAAATGAAATGTATATTAATGTTGACAAAACAAAGGTTATGATATTTGGTTCTATTAAAAAAGTAAGAAATTGTAACATTGATATCATATGTAATAATTTCAGACTGGAAGTTGTAGATAAAATGAAATACCCCGGGGTTATTTTTGATTCTCATATGAAATGGACAAAACATGTTGATAACCTTGTGAGTAAACTTTCATGGGTAACAGTAAATGTACGTAGAATTAAAACATATTTGAATCAGAAGAATTTGATTGATTTATATCATACTATGTTTGTCCCTCATTTGGATTACTGTAGCATTATCTGGGGGAATACGACAAAATATAATATAAGATTACAACGCGCTCAAAACAGATATGCTAGAATGATATTAAATGCTGATAGATATACATCAACTGATAATTTATTAAGGTTGCTTAATTGGCAATCAGTGCAACAACGGATTAAATTCAATCATTGTATAATGATGTTTAAAATTATCAATAATCGTACACCCATGTATTTAAAGAAACTAATTTCCAACAGACCGATATATTATTATACAAGATATGCTGCAAACAATCCTCTTTTTGTTCGGAAACCACGTACGGAATATATGAGGTCAACATTTTCGTATCAAGGCACATTGTATTTTAATATGTTACCTATTCAAGTCCAAACTTCTGTGTTGTTTGAAAATTTTAAGAAACAGTGTAAACGTTTAAGTTTTGATTTTTGATTTTTAATTTCTATATATTTTACCCATCTGAGGTTTTACCCAAACCAACCAGTGATTATTTATTTATGTACGAATCTATGTGTAGTTTTCATATCTAAAGAAATTATGTAAATATGAGTTTGATTTTTGTTTTCATTTTAGCTGAACAAATTCTTGCCGACCGTATTCACCTTTTTTTTTTCTTTTTTTCTTTTTTTTTCTTATTTTCTTTTTTCCCCAAAAACATCTTGCCGCAGCTACTACACTGTATTATCCGGAAAGGGGGGTGGGGTGCGGGGTGGGGATAGGGGATAGGGGATAATGGATAGATTGTATTTGTTTGTTTGTTTTTTAAATCATGGGTGATGTTTTACTGGTTATAATAAATGTATATTGTTATCCTGAATGTAAGATGTAAGACGTATTTTAATCTTACATTGTTATACATTTTATTCAACTTATATCATACTCAGTTTTATACTTTGATTGCCGTTTTAACTTGTCGTATTTTGTATTGTACTTTATGTAATATATTGTTATATATTGTAACATTATACTGTATCAAATTTGTTTCGAATTGTAAATTGTATTTCAATGTTTTTATGTAATACAGGGCTCTCTTGTAAAGCAGTTTTATGTACTGAAGAGACTACCCTGTATAAAGAAGACAGAATAAATAAATAATCTGATAACCCCTTCATTGTTGTTGCTCCAGTGGTCAACATCCTGTTTTTTTGTTCCATTCATCCCACAGCCAGTATAGCTTGGTAAAGATTAAGCGCTTGAATACACCCTGTACTTCAGAGCCTGTTTTCTCAGTTCACACTTTCCAAAATGTGTCCTTTCTCTCCGATATTTAGATAGGTTAGGAGGGTCCATTTGAATTGAGTTATACATCATTTTAAAGCTTAGAGTCCTCTCTTTAAGAATCTACTCTTAACTAAAAATCCGTGTCTGGCGACTTTTTGTTTGTTTTGAGGTGCAGGGTCACATATTATATTATATATATATATATATATATATATATATATATATATAAGTAACAAAGCTGCAACAAAGTTCATGCTGTATTCACCAACGGTTTATTTCTTCACACAAATTTTCGGGCGTCTCGCCGCCCTTTCTCAAGTGTTGATACTGAGAGAACAATAACAAAATTAAGCCATAACAATATATTGCAACCGTGTTACCAAGGATGCGCGCTTTAACGCATCCATGCTAGGCATCCTAACACAGAGCGCGCATCCTGGCAACAGTACAATGTTACGTCATAATGAAATTACAATGAGTATAAAGCATAGATGAAAAAACTTGGCACGACTGATACAGAAGTAATTCCTCTGAATACGCAGCTGCGGTGGTAATGTAAAAACAGTGCATTATTTCTTTCAAAATTCAACATACACATAAATTAACTTTAATTCTAGTGTATAGATAATCTTTACATAATCTGAAATTATCATGATCAATATAAACATTCGATTTTTTAAAATCCAACTGAATCGTCACACTGATGGTTATGCAAAATATGTGCAAGCAGTTTACCATTCCTTTCAAACTTCAGCATACACATACATTAACTTCCAAATTCTGGTGAGTAGATAGTCTTTAAATAATCTGAGACTATAGCATGAATATGAAATACGTGAAAAATCATATTTTTCTTCTTTTGATTAAATAGATACGTCACAATACGTCTCGGAGTGGAAAAAAGATTGGTTCCAAGAAATGGTTAAAAGGAGCGTCAGCATTATATCACTCAAGCAATATAATGATAAGATCTATTGCAGCGGGGTAAACGGTGACGATTCAGTTTGATTTTAAAAAATCGAATGTTAATATTGATCATGATAATTTCAGATTATGTAAAGATTATCTATACACTAGAATTAAAGTTAATTTATGTGTATGTTGAATTTTGAAAGAAATAATGCACGGCTTTTACATTACCACCGCAGCTGCGTATTCAGAGGAATTACTTCTGTATCAGTCGTGCCAAGTTTTTTCATGTATGCTTTATACTCATTGTAATTTCATTATGACGTAACATTGTACTGTTGCCAGGATGCGCGCTGTGTGTTAGGATGCCTAGCATGGATGCGTTAAAGCGCGCATCCTTGGTAACACGGTTGCAATATATTGTTATGGCTTAATTTTGTTATTGTTCTCTCAGTATCAACACTTGACAAAGGGCGGCGAGACGCCCGAAAATTTGTGTGAAGAAATAAACCGTTGGTGAATACAGCATGAACTTTGTTGCAGCTTTGTTACTTATCTTTTTATCTTGCCAACACGTGGACTACCTTATCAACATATATATATATATATATATATATATATATATATGTATATATATAATACTGGCAGCAAAACTTGCACATAGACGTGGCTGATGTTGGGTTGCACACCTTTAATCAAGCTTTCGGGCGAAATGCCTTTCTTCAGGATCTACACAGTCCATGACAACGTATAAACAAATTCAACCTAGATGTAGATTCATACCTAACTTTAACTAACCTTCAATATTATACATTCCAAAATATTCTCAACATACCAATGAATACAAAACATACATAATTACAAAGCATTAAGAAAAACAAACACGAACATACTATTACTAAATACAATCCCGGAACTAAACTTACTGTATTGGTGCTAAGTGCAGTATTGTGATGTTGTCTGTGTAGAAGTTATGGTAGGGTGTATCTTGTATGTGTTTGTGTGTATGGGGGTGGGGGCGTTTCTGTACTGAGGTTCGTTCTCATCTAAACAATTAGAAAGTACTAATACATAATTTTTCAACCATCTGACAATATAAAAACTTCCAAATTGCAGTTACAGTTTATACATATTAATACACTTCTTATAATAGATACATACATACACATCCGCGTGCATAAATAATTCATATACATACATTTATTTATTCAAATACCTGCCTAATATATACATCCACATTACCGTAACAACAATTCAACGTTCCCAACAATACATGTACCATAACATATTATATATCTACAAATATTTGCTTAAATCGCTACTTAAATTCTCAATTCCTATGTAACTGAACAATATTGTAGTAATCTAACACAACATTTTTGTTATATACTAACATTTAAGTATCTATACCCATCTGTATCTATCACATTCATACAACATCTACATAATACTTGCCAATAATTCAAATAACTAGTTACAAAGCATAACATTTTACATACATACATACTCACATCTTCCTCTACAATTGCTCATATAATCAATTTCTAACGGGTTTATGACGCATGTGGATTTCCACTTGATGTGTTAGGAGATATTGAATTGTCTACCCGTGGTTGCGCTTTGGAAAGTCGTAGTTTCTACGATGTATTGGTGAAGGTTGTATTTTCGTTTTAATACGGAATCGTAATATCACCACTTCACATCACCTCATTCACCAGATTTAATTGTTAGAAATTGATATGTAGGCCTATGAGTAATAATTTGTAGAAGTAGACGTTGAAATTTACATACATACATACTCACGAGGAAAAGGAACGCTCAGTGATGATTTTCTTGATTATTTTTTTTTTTGTCACAGAAGTGTTTTTATTACTTGACTTTGTTTAACAACGAAGGAGAACAGAAATCAATTCATTTTCAGGTCAACAGAATTACGAAAGTAATGCCAGCGCTCGTGTGAACAATAGAGCAACATGAACTCATGCCAACCAATGCTTGCGCTGACTTAAATGAAACAACAAAACGCAACACTGTTCAACGCGGAACACAGCCAATATGTTTCTCATGCACACAAAAGCTACATTTGATAAAGGATGAAACAATCAAAATTATTTTATACACTCATACACTGATCATGACGACGTGAACTTCAAGTGTATTTGTCTGTACGAAGCTTCTTGTAATTGATTTGTTTCAGGATGATTAATCAGCCTTTCATCTTATGGACGCATACTTTTTATAAGTATGTGGTATCGCTTTCACCACAGGCAATCTGTTATCTCCTGATAACGACAACCAACCCCATAATCATATATAGGTTTTCCCGGTCAATTTCATACTTTTGTCCTCAAATTCATTAATGTGCATTCATATTCACAAAGCGCACGCACGCGAAAACATTCGGTCATTCAGATTCAGAATCCGAGTGAACAATTTCATCTATGGGCGTTCTATTTCGTTTTCGTGACATCAAAGTCACAATTGGGCCTTCAATTTCAAAATGCGAGCACCGACTTTCCTACTCGTGCATTCAAATTCATGCGATAGTCATGTGAAAGTCTCAATGAGCTTGTTCGGAGCGTTCAAATTTTTTTTTAGGCGATCAAGTTTCTACTTCGTGCAATCAATTTAACGAGCAAAATGAAGTAGACTTTTAGGAAAGGAAAAGGACCAACACAACCAATGAAGGCTTGCATACATAGTGTAATTATGATTTTTTTTACAGGTTCTACATTGTTCTCTGTTCATGTATTCTTTGTTTTTCATATCAATGAATTTCAAATTCCAACGTCCAAACAGCAGTGCATCGGAACAACACAACGACAATTTGTGACCGTGCACCTCAAAAAGTCGCACACACTGATTTTGCTTGAGGACTGAAAATAAGTGAAATGGGTCAACCTAGCCGAACTTGACTTTTCAATATTTTCTGAAAGAGCGGGTCTTCTCTTACATTATGCTAAAATTTGGTATCATAAAACGGGCAGAAAAATTTGTTTTTTTAGCAGTTTATCTCGAACATTTTTGGTAGAATGGTGTGATTAGGTGTGTCTTTAGAATCCCTTTTTCATTTCTGAAAAACCTTGTCCACACTCTTCACTTTCAACTCTAATAACTTTTGAAAGTTGTCATCAATTATGGACAGAATGTGTAAATGAGGCATGCTTGATTTCAGTTTAATCTGATAATCCCTTCATTGTTGTTACTCTGGTGGTTTACTTCCTGTATTTTTTTTTGTCCCATTCATCGCAGAGCCAGCACGGTTTGGTAAAGATTAAGCGCTTGAATAGACACTGTACTTCAGAGCCTCTTTTCTCAGTTCAAACTTATCCTGAGTTTGTGCTTTCTTTCCAATATTAAGATAGATTAAGATAGTCCATTTGATTTGAATTATACATCATTTTAAAGCTTAAAGTCTGCTCTTTCAGAATATGGTCTTAACTAAAGATTCATGTCTGGCGACTTTTTGTTTGTTTTGAGGTGCAGGGTCACATTTTATCATATTTCTTGATGATACCGCATGCTGACAATGCCCCAACACCAACCACATAATGACAATTCATCAATATAAAGACAAACTGACACACAATGATCTCACATAGTCCCGCAAAAGTAAATCAATAAGACGGCAATACACAACAAACAAGACGTACAAAATGTTCATGTATCAGTTTCAATATAGTCGAAATTGTTTTTTTTTCCTCGAAAGTGTCAACCAACCCTCAGTATTATGCTCCTCTGTAGGCATATACAGTGACTAATGTTTGTTCGTTTGTTTGTTTCATTTTCCATCAAAGAAGATGACTGGATAACCCATATTCAGCTGCAATAGCTGGTCGTCCACATGGCACATGGCATGTATGGGGACCCGTCCAGTTGGATGTTCTGCTCTTTGCGATGAATAAATAAAGTGGGATCTTTTACGTGCATGAGTTGTGACTCTCTCACACATGGGATCTCCATTTTATGTCCAATCCGAGGGAATGTCACTGTATATTCCTTTTTGCTAAGTGCGAGTTCAAAATTGTCAATGAACAGGTGAACCTCTACTGCAAAATGAATAATCATCATAAATCCGAATTCATTCAAAGCCAAATGAAAAACACATGCATACACGGCCCCAAACTAACTAAATCCAGGACTTCTTTTAAATTGAATGTAGTTATTTGGAGCATGGTTGCCTATTCACGAATTTCAATGACCGACGATGAAACTGAATGCTCCGACAGTGAATTTGAATGCTCGGATAGTGAATTCGAATGACCGGATTTTGAATTTGAATGCTGACTCAGTGCTGCGAGCGTGGAATGCGTGAAATCGAATGCTCGGAATAGGAACTTGAATGACAAAAGTATGAAATTGACCGGGAAAACATATATTATACAGGTAGACTATCAAAACATAAATTGCAGATTAAGCAAATGTTACATTTACCCATACTGGCACTAATCAGATGCTTCATATTCTAGGTTTTTCTAAATATCACTCCGAAAGATTGCCACAGATTGTGTACATCACTTCTTAAAAATTCATAAAACAAGCAAACAAACAAAAAGAACTGGGATACATATCTATTGAAGACACTGACAATGACAAGGGATCAGTTACTGTTTGGCTGTACGTCTTTTATTCATGTTAGGTGTACAGGTGAAGAACAAGACATATTTTAATCTATTCAATTTAGTTATTTCTTTTCTATGGGGCAGAGGTCAATGTGCCACTTTACAATTTCGTTCACTTCCCCAATTGCCTTTGGAAAAGTAAATTTATATACAGGAATGAAACCATATTAAATTTTAAGCATATCTGACATCATGATGTTATCTAACAAAAGCACAAATCTTACCACAATGGATGTTAGTGGGACACACTGAAACATATCAATATCTCAAAAGTGGTAGCCAAATATGTACTTCAGGTTCCCCTTGACGGCCACTGGGATATCACAAAGTCGAGCTTTGCACAAAAATGGATTGTGGCGGATTATGAGCCTACATTTCTTTTATCAAGCTTATTTACCCATTCTTCCGTTTTCTGTTGCTTTTAACAAGGTTTTTGTAGTTTAGTGGTTTGGTCGAAAACCAGAATGTTCACATTATCTTTAGCTCAGAATAGAGAAAAAAAAATATATGTGAGTGCACATTTGTAAAATACTGCATGATATGACACAAGGTCCCGAGAATCGGATCGGATTTCTTCCCCATGAGTTTTATGTATGCGATAAAAAAGAACTTGGTAACATCAGACCCTCTCCGAGAGATATGGAAGGATCACCGCTTTCATTCCCTTATTCATTTATCAATTTCATTATTTTTATCGATTGATGGATCGATGGATCGATCGATCTATCTATCTTTCTATCTTTCTATCTTTCTATCTATCTATCTATCTATGTATCTATTTATCTATCTACCTACCTACCTATCCATCTGTCTATCTATTTTTCTTGTCATCTATCTTGCTGTGAGACGTCCTTTGCTCGCAATAATCTTCTATCCTAAGTACACTCAACACTAAATAGAACATATTCTGTAAGGGAATTAGCAATTATGCACACGCAGTATCAGCTACACAATATTTTCACGAGCACTCCTTTCATGCTTTTGTCTTTAAAATTCAAGCGAGTTCTTATTTTCTCTACTACTTTTACATCTTAATATCAAGATATCTACTGAATAATCATGTTTTACGTGATCCGACGCGTCGTGACAAAATCAGCCGAAAACATAACTGGCTGGTGGTCCAGAAATCAGGAATATGTTCCCAAAATCATTTTCCAAAATCATGATGCAATACCTAACTGAGATATTCGTGACAAATGCATTATTCAAAGTTATTTTGTTTTCTCTAGTATTCGTTGTTTACATATTCAAAAACAATTAATTGAAAACATGCACTCATGCAATGAATCTATAAGAAAATAAGTAACACAACCGCGATGTTAAATCGGACTATCTGTTCAAACGTTTTGGTTTTAGTTCAATCCGTGAGACGCCAGCGCCAAATAAGCTACAAATATGTTCAAGCAAAGTGACAAAGAATAGTAGGAAAATACGAAAAGAATTCTTACCGAGACGATAACTAAAGCCAATGAAAATGTTTCAGAAAGCGATGTCATTATCAAGTACAGGCCCTACGGAGAACGAGTGAGTAATTTTTGTATTTTTACAGCCCATGATGAAGGGCCTAACGAGACCGAAAGCTCGGCAATAAACACGCACGTTTATCACTAGCTACGTCCACGAATGCTCTTCTTCTCGCACTGAATATACATGATGAAGAAGCTACACTGGTGCTGTACATGGTCGGGACCCTTTCTCGCACTCTATATCATTATTGAAGAGTTTGTTCGCACAAACCGATAAGTCCATTTTTGAAGATTTTCAAGAGCGGTCTCTGTCATAAAGTACAAAATGTGACCGTGCACCTCAAAACGAACATAAAGTCGCACACACTGATTTTGCGTGACTGAAAATAAGTGAAATGGGTCAACCTAGCCGAACTTGACTTTTTCATATTTTCTGAAAGAGCGAGTCTTCTTTTACATTATGCTAACATGTGGTATCATACACCGGGCAGGAAAGTGTGTTTTTTTAGTAGTTTATCTCGAACATTTTTGGTAGAATAGTGTGATTAGGTGTGTCTTTAGAATCCCTTTTTCATTTCTGAAAACCTTGTATACACTCTTCACTTTCAACTCTAATAACTTTTGAAAGGATGGTGCTGCTGCTTTGAAAGTTGGAATTAAATATGGACAGAATGTGTTAATAAGGCACGCTTAATTTCAGTATAATCTAATAACCCCTTCATTGTTGTTACTCTGGTGGTTTACTTCCTGTTTTTTGTCCCATTCATCGCACAGCCAGCAGGGTTTGGTAAAGATTAAGCGCTTGAATAGACACTGTACTTCAGAGCCTCTTTTCTCAGTTCACACTTTTCCTGAGTTTGTGCTCTCTTTTCAATATTTAGATAGGTTAGGAGAGTCCATTTGATTTGAGTTATGCATCATTTTGAAGCTTAAAGTCTGTTCTTTCAGAATATGGTCTTACCTAAAAATTCATGACTGGCGACTTTTTGTTTGTTTTGAGGTGCAGGGTCACAAATAATACCTTTTGAATGATATATTGGTCAGTACATAATATAGATACATCTTTGAAATTATAGTCAAAAGAAGCAAACATTTCTTATTATTCTCTTTTTATTTTTGTCCTTTAATTGCAAATTTCTCCATGTGGCAAATATGGACTTATCGGTTTTTTGCGAACAAACCCTTCAACGTACATAAGATATATGGAACATAGTAACTGGACAAGTATAGTCAATGTAGAGCGACATTTATCTTGCAAATAATTAAATCCAATCTCAAAGTTTCTCCAGTAGTAAAGAATGGAACGCTCAAAGATGATTTCAATAAAGTTTTTGCTGCAGAAGTGATGTTATTGCTTGTCTGTGTTTCAGCAACTAAAATCAAACAAAAATCAATTCAACTTTCTATTACCAGAATTACAACAACAATTTCTGCTCTGATATAAGAGTTAAGCCACATAACAATACAAAAAAAAAAAAGTCTTTCGGATTGATGGGCGGGGGGGGGGGGATGGTGGGCAGTACAGAGTTGTACGTGTCATCAGAGATATTTATGAAATTCATTTTGCTTATTACTGTTCAGTGTTTCTTTTTCATCTGCGGGAATAAAATCATATCAAACTTAAAACTTTTCTAGTATAAAAATGGTACCCTTCAAAACCACAAATCTTATCATTATGACTGTTAGCTGATGGACACATTATATCTTAGGTACTTGTTAGTAAGGGCTCGCGGTTAACAAATATAAAAATACCAACCTGCATCATTTCCAAAACGATGTATCCAGACTTCAACTTCAGGCTGCCCCTGGCCATCGGGCAAACGCTAGTATCGAGCCATGTACAAAGAATAGTGGCGGATTATGTACCCATTCTTCAGTTCTGTAGTTGAGGTTGTGTCGAAAACCAGATTTGTTGATATCATAAAGAAATCAGGATCTCAATAGAGGATCAATATAGCCTGTTGACTGGCCGACTATTATATTTTCACCAATGTTCCAACTATACTTAGCTTAGAATAGAGAAAACAAAAATGTGAGTACACATGTTTAAAACACTGCGTGACAATGCATGATGACACAAGTTCCCTAGAACGTCTCAGATTTTCCCCCACGAGTTCTTTGTATGCGATAGGGAAAATTTGACAACATCCGATCATCTCGGAGGTATGAAAGGATTATCCCTTTCATTCTTTTTATCATGTATGAATAATGATTATAGAATAATTCATCTATTTAATTAAATGTCTATGTGGTTATCTATTTATTCATTTATTTATCTATCAATTCTTCCTATGGGACGTCCTAGGAAAAATGTTCCATTCTAAGAAAAATCAACGTTAAAGACATTATTTACCATTTTCAGATGACACAAAAACTAAGCGTAAGTGCTTCAAAGTTGTCCTAAAATGTCAGTTAGGAGTAGAAACAACCCAATGCAAAAATTTGAATCAGTGCAATTAATGTTAAGTATTGTTCAATATACAAAATATGAACAATACTTATAAAACGAATGTTTCTAGACCAAATCATCTACAGTTATGGTTTAGTGAGAAAAAAGGTGATATCTTTTTTATATTATATGCTTTATTGCGATATTTATACATGGTAAGATTTTGGTGAAACAACGTTACTAATCGACACATTTCGTGCATCAAAATGTGAAATCTTGGACATTTTAAATCACTGCTCCCAATGGTAAAGAGTTAAATAGGAAATATTTTGTAATTTAATGAGCAATTATGCACACTCAGTATCATCTAGTTAATATAGTATGTGTGAACACGCTTTTCATGCTTTCTTTTTTTTTTCATTTAAACCAGGTCCTATTTTCTTAGTTGTTTCTACAGATCAATATCATACTACCAAGAGCATAATCATGAATTATGTAAATGCAACGTGAAGTCTAATTGCTTGGTTGCAACAAACGCATTTTGGAATCGTGACAAAGGCATATAATCGAAGTCATTATGTTCGTGACGTTTTTCCTTATATTGTTTGTTTTTTAGACATTTAAAGAAAAATAACTGAAAAACAAACAATGAATCCAGGGGTAACACCACAGCGAAGTCCAAAATGAATATTTTCAAACTTTTTGGGTTTTGTTCCATCCGTGAGACTACAACTCCAAATGATAGGGCCAAAAATATCTTCATTAAGCCAAAATAGTGAAGAATTGTTTGAAATACAAAAAAAAGGAGAAAATCTTACAGATACAATATTTTACTACAAAAGTCATTTAAAGTGTATTACAACGAATTGTAATTTTCAAGTATACGGAAGAATGAAAGACACATAATCACATAATCACATAATTGTTGCCTGCTGATTGACTTTATGATCACTCGTCTTCAGAAGCACATCTACTGCCATCTGTTGATTTATCCCCGAAATATAGAAGGGCTCCGGTATTCTTTTTTTTTTTTTTTTGTCTTTGGCACAATCATTATTCTCTCTCTCCTGTGGTGCAGATTTTTTTCTAATAACAATCATTACAACAAAACACAATTCACAAAGAAAACAGTGCCAAAGAACTGCACTATGACTGCTATGAATAGGCCTTGTCCATTGCTACCGAGGCTCTCTGTGTATTTCAATGTTGGCAAACAGATTGCAGCTTCAGTGGTCTGCTTGTCATTTTCATCAGAAGGAATCAATGAAGCTGCTACAGGATATGTGAAATCCAAGCAAAGATCAGGAGGTTTCTTACACTGTGGTGTAAATGAACAGCAGTTGATAGGAGACTTGACATCCATCCAGAAGGTAGCTTGGATATCATCCACCGAGTGTTCTGGTCGACCAAACAATGGCGCCTTTATGCCTTTTTGGAAGCAGGCGATAGATCCTGATGGATTCGAATCCATTCGTAGAGGTGCAGAGCAGTGTACCTTGATCCAGTGTGGAGAATACGATGATGACCCATTCTCACACTCAACAGGTCCAGGTGAAGTGATCACTTCGACGTATACATCTACGACTTCATGCTCTATGTCACCGTCCTTGCCTACTGCAACAAGCAATATGTATGGCCCTTTGTCTTCCTTCTGCACATCTCTGACTGCGAGAGTAACGGTCAACTCACCTCTTGTGTTATTTGCTTTTACTGTAAGCCTTTCAGCCTGTCCAGTTTTTAAGCAATGCTCCTCGACATACTCTCCATTGTGATGAAATAAGCAATCAAAATGTCCAGAATACATTTCGTAGTCATATTCCGTATAATTGATTTGAAGTGAGGAACGGAAAGTTATATCATTGTCCTTTCCTTCGCAGATGCTGTAAACCTGGACTGAAGCTGCAAGACGGCAGGTCAGAACCATGGTCACTAAAAGATGTACACCCAATCTCTTTACAATATACATTGCCACAGTTTTTCTCAATGGTTAAAACTGGATCGGCTCACATACTGTATGCTGTTTATCCAATAGTGTTGTTGAGTATACCTACAGACTCGAAATGACGTAATTATTGATAGAAGCGAAAATAAATGTTCAGTACAAACATGGATCACTGAATGGAGGACGAGAAGAATGTGCAGGTGTTTGTCACGTGACCACAGGGTGGGGTCAGGTCACTGATCTCTATTCTCTACATAGATTGGTCGTCAAGACTAACTGAATGAAGCCTAAGTTTACAGGCAAAAAAGCGTTAATGAGAATGGAGGCGGACGCGAAAGGGAGCTGCCATTGCGACCATAGACGATTGTATTGCCCGACGCTGTACTGTCATTGAACAATAGATGGCAGCACACAATCATAAGCTCTCCATTAATAATCGATTCCTATAAAAATGTGATATAAAAGTGTAGTATTCTGTTAGACCTCATGTCCATGCAGAATGTGATTTGTCACATGAGACAGTTTACTCAACCTTCCTCATATCTCTGTCTTCAGATATCATCTCCTCATTGATATACATTATACCAGTGATTTTGAAGTCTTTGATTCAATATCCTTGTTGTTACTCACAGACTTTCTCTTTCCTAAAACTGCTAAACCAAGTTAAACAAGAAAATACGAATAAACTTTCCTCTACTGAAAAGTAGAACAAAATGATTTTTAAAATTGGTACAACTTTCATTAAATCTAAAACTGTTTTCATATTACATCACTCTACAATGTTTTAATGATCTTATAAAAACGTTCTTCTCGTAGTGCACCACTCGAATTAGAAATTACGCTGTTGTTTTATTGTTCCCAACTTCTGAACATTGTATCTCATCGCTTTTCTTCTCCCTTCTCTTTCTTCTACTCTTCCTATTCGGGTACCTTATTCTCGGGCTTTGTTTTGTTTTGTTTTGCCCTTCTTTCGTCGTTATACATACTCCACCTTGTGTTGTCCTTTTTGGTCAAATGACATTTAAAATACTTTAAAGATTTACATCTTAAAGATCGGTAATGATATTTATGTATTATTTTACATGATTATATATTTGTAATGCGACATTTTTAAAAATATTTTCATGACTAGTGAATAATATGTTCGATATTGATACACTTATGTTATGTACAAGAGTAAAAATGAAACTTACTGAAACTGAAACTAAAACATTATGCTTCAAACATTTCCAATAACTTCCTCTCCCCTCTTCCTTCCTCATTATCCTATTTGTATAAGACCAACAACGGCTGCATGTGTCAGCGACATACCTCTGAATTAAACAATACTACAGGTAAATTGACAGTCTTTGCACAGGTGTACACCATAAACAAACTGGTGAAAATAGACTCAGTTGGGAAGACCCTACATAGGTTGACCTGACATCACACATGACGTCATAAAGGAGGTGATTTTTTTACATGAAGCAATTCTTTCAACCATCCCTTATACTTCTGTCTGCTGATATCGTCCCATTAGTATTGCACTCTAATAATAGTGATTTCGTTTGCGTATTTCAATATCCTTGGGATTTTAGAAGTACCCCCCCCCCTTTTCTGAGACTGCTCTAGCAAACTACATACTCATCCAAACACCGCATACTTCCCACTATACTGAGGAGTAGAACAGATGTAAAGATGATGATAGCAATATGAAATTATCTCAATTTCCTTAAGAAACACATTCTCATGTTCACTTACTGACTACTGCAGTGCAGTGTCCTTCCCAGTTAAGCTTGCTGTCAGGTACTATACCAAGACACATGTAACTACCAAAAACCTGAATATCTGAAGAGTTTGCAACTGATTGACAAATTGCCCTACATCGACGTAAAATAAGCACTGAATTGATCAGTGTAAACACTGATCAATTCAGTGCTTATTTTACGTCGATGTAGGGCAATTTGTCAATTAGTTGCAATGAAAAACATCTCGACGGAAGAAATTCTGAAGAGTTTGTTCACAAAAACCGATAAGTCCATATTTGCCAAGCGGAGATATTTGTGATTAAAGGTCAAGAAAAAAAAAGAGAAAAATAATAACATTTTTGTTTCTTTTGACCATAACTTCAAGTATGTACCTTTGATTATGTAAAGAACAATATACCATTTAAACGGTATTATTTTGTACTTTATGACAGAGACCTAACTTCAAAATCTGTAAAAATGGACTTATCGGTTTTTGCGAACAAACTCTTCATCTATTCCATTTATCGTAAGAGAAGTGGTCTGTTTGTTTTTCCTAACATTTATGACAAATCCGGTTTTTTTATTCTTTTATTTAGTCCAAGACTGTTTACAATTTAACAGTTCTTATGCTCTTCTTTATTATTCCGCTAAATGAGACCAACAATGGCTGTGTTAACAGTATATTGCAAAATTGAAATAGTGCTGCAACTGGACTGACAATCATTGGTAAACATTGTGCACAAAACTGGAGACAAAACACACCCTTGAGGAGACCCTATACACGAGTAATCATAGCATCAGACAGGACATCTGATACGAGAACTGACTGAACTCTATAAATTAAAAAATCACTAATTCAAAGTAGCAATAGAGGATTCACACCAAAATCTGCAATTTTTCAATTACCTTTATGACAGCTATTGTATTGAAATGTAGAGGAAATATCAGCAAAAGTCAAACGATCATAAAGTCCTCAACTGTCCAGATGTCGTTGAATGAGTGGCACAGTGCCAGTACGGAATCATCTACAGATTTCCTTAACTGATATGCAGAGTACCATCTGTGGAGACATTTAGAAGTTATGTAAAATGTGCAATAAGTATAGTCTTAAAAATACCTCCTTTTCGATGGCTTTTGGTGGAAAAGAAGTTGAAACAGACATGATGCCTATCCCTATCAGCAATGGATACATTTACGTCACAGGCAAGATGAATGAAATTGTATGTCAACAACAATAATGGAAAACAGAGGGCGTCATAATTTCGTTGCCCTTAGAACATTCTGCTTTAATACGTTACCATCATCGAGAGTACCTGGAATTTTCACAATCCCACCACCAGGCAGTTGACGGTTCATGTGAGCGTAGTGGCGCCACGTAGGAAGGTCATGAATAGAGCAGAACAAAAATATGAAGACATTACATTTAAATGCTTACGTTGTTACCATTTCTATCTGTCGGTTTTTCACTAGAAAACAGCACTCTGTTGACGGTTTTCTTTTGCTAAAATTTCTGTTCTCTATATGCTGTGAGACAGATTGTTGTTTTTATTTTACTCTTACGGACGTATCTCCTCTTGACAATGAAGATAAAGACAGAGAAAGAAATTATATAGAAAATAATGTAAGTGATTGACAACACGGCATCTGTGCCTATATATTTTCCATTGCCCCCTAGGCTCTCTGTGTGGTTTAATGTAGTCAGACTGGTTGAAGACTGCTTAGAAGTTGTTTCTTCCCTCTTCTGGGTGGCATTCTCTCGACCTCTCGATTCTGTCGATGGAGCTCTTGCAGGATATACTATGACATCCAAACAAAGTTCAGGAGGTTTTACACACTGCGATGCAAACGAACAACAGTTGATAGAATACTCAACGTCCATCCAGTAGACAGCTTGAATGTGATCGACCGAGTGCTCAGGTTGACTCCGAAATGGCGCCTTTTTATCATTTTGGAAGCAGACGATTGAACCTGCTGGATTCGAATCCATTCCTAGAGTAGCAGAGCAATTTACCTCCATCCAGTCTGGTGAATACAATGATGGTACAGTCTCACATTCAGCCGGTCCAGGTGGAGTGATTACATCGACGAATACATCTATGACGTCATGATACCTTTCACCATCTCTGTATCCTGCAAGAAGAAATATGTAGACACCTTCGTCTTCCTTACGCACATCTCTGACAGTGAGAGTAACAGTCAACCTATCGTAAGTGTTGTTCTCTTTTACTGTAAACCGTTCTGCCTGTCCAGTCTTCAAACACTGCTCATGTGCAAACGCTCCATTTCCATAGAATAAACATTCCAAATACCCAGAATATATTTCATACTCATATTCTGAATTGTTTCGTAGTGATGTGTGGTGTATCAATCATTGTCCGTTCCTGGGCAGAAGTTGTAAACCTGGATCGAAGCTACCAGAGTGGTGCCAGGTAAAAATGGCAGAGGTAAAAATGGCAGGGGTAAAAATGGCAGGGGTAAAAATGGCAGAGGTAAAAATGGCAGAGGTAAAAATGGCAGAGGTAAAAATGGCAGGGGTAAAAATGGCAGGGGTAAAAATGGCAGAGGTAAAAATGGCAGAGGTAAAAATGGCAGGGGTAAAAATGGCAGGGGTAAAAATGGCAGTGGTAAAAATGGCAGGGGTAAAAATGGCAGGGGTAAAAATGGCAGGGGTAAAAATGGCAGAGGTAAAAATGGCAGAGGTAAAAATGGCAGGGGTAAAAATGGCAGAGGTAAAAATGGCAGGGGTAAAAATGGCAGAGGTAAAAATGGCAGGGGTAAAAATGGCAGAGGTAAAAATGGCAGGGGTAAAAATGACTACCATTTCAGTGTGCAATATGAATAATATGAATAATAAAACTGGAGACAAAACACACCCTTTTATAGGAGACCCTATAGCTGAGTTATCGCAGCATCATACAGACCAGCTGATACAAGAACTGACTGAACTCTATCAGATCACTATAAATTCAAAGTAGCAATGTAGGATTCACACCAAAATCTGCAATTTTTAAATTACCTTTATGGGGATCAGTTTAATGAAATGCAGAGGAAATATCAACAAAAGTAACACGAGCATGAAGTCTTCAACTGTCCAAATGTCGCTGAATGAGTGGCATTAGTGTCTCAGATACCTACAGACTGGTTGCAGGCTGCTGAGAAGTTGTTCCTTCACTTTTCTGAGTGGGATTCTCCCAAGAAGACGTCGATCGGACCACATAAGAGAATTTGAAATCAAGGCAAGTCTCAGGAGGTTTCTCACACTGTGGTGCAAAAGAACAGCAGTTGACAGAAGACCTGACATCCATCCAGAAGACAGCTGGAATGTGATCCACCGAGTATGGTTGGGTGTCCATAATACCGGACACCTAACGTTTTTCTATCAATAGAAACGTGAAAAATCTCACAATTGGCCTGAAATTTTACTCACGTGTGGAGAAAATACTCCGGATTCACAAGCGCGCACTGAAAATGCGATCTGAGGTACGCGCTCTTAGATGGCGGCTTCGAACGCGTGGGGTGTCATTTTTTCCGCACTCAGTTGCCCTGCTCATTTCCACCGACCACCTTGACAATACGTATAAAGGGCACTTAAATGCGTTTTTTCGACAGGCCGCTGTTTTTTTCTAGCCGTCATTTCTTTCCCAATAATATTTGAATATATTTTGAATCCTTCGATATTACTTTTGAAGGACTGTTTGATGAATTTGACTTGATTTTCATTAGGAAACTTTTCATCGTAATTGAAATAAATTAGATGAGTCGGTTTGTTTTTTCACATTTTTTTCTCGTTTCTGCATCAACTCGTACAGTCGTAGCGGGCGACAAAATGTTTATGTCATGTGTATGTGTAACGTGTGTGCACGATCGCACAAGAGGCGGTGACAATTTTGCGGTCAAAATCGTCAAATTTATTACGGAAGGATACTCTTCATCTAACAACGAGTCAGCAAAGGTAGGCCTAGTTATATGTAGTTACACAATAAACCTTATTCGATTTTGCTAAATTTCGGTAATTTAGAGGGAATACTTAGTTGTTTTCGCCACATTTTACTCGGTAGCGTAGCCCAGTGAAGAATCGAACACCGTTGCGCGTAGTCACATGCGTACATTTTCTTCCTGTACGCGCAATGCCATTATAATGCGCGGTCGGTCGTTATGGACCCGGTCGGTGGGTTGAACACCTACCATATACAGGCTGGCTTAAAAATGGCGCTTTTTTTACCATTTTCGAAGCAGGCGATTGAACCTGGTGGATTCGAATCCATTCCTAGATTGCTAGAGGAGCCGAGCAGTGTACCTCTATCCAGTGTGGAAAATACAGTGATGACACATTCTCACATTGAGCCGGTCCAGGTGGACTGATGACATCGACGTAAACATCTATGATGTCATGATACCTTTCACCATTCCTGTATCCTGCAAGAAGTAATATGTAGACACCTTCGTCTTCCTTGCGCAATATCTCTGACAGTGACAGTAACCGTCAACTCACCGTTAGTGTTGTTCGCTTTTACTGAAAACAGTTCAGCCTGTCCATTTTTCAAACACTGTTCCCCTGTGTACAATCGCTCTATTTTGATAGAATAAACAGTCAAAATGCCCAGAGTATACTTCATACTCATATTCTGAATTGTTTCGAAGTGATGAGGGGAATATCACATCATTGTCCGTTTCTTGGCAGAAGTTGTAAATTTGGATCGAAACTGTTAGATTGCAGGTCCAAATCAACGGAGCCAACAGGTGTAGTCCAGCTTTTTTGAAAAAAGATATTATCATCTATATAGGACTTTTTAACGGCGCATTAAAAACGCGTATTGCAGTCCGCTCAATTTTTACCATTCAATATCAGAGCATATTGAACAAAACGCATAGGCCAACGTATTAATTCACCATAGGCTACCGTTGTTATTTGCCGTTCAAGATCACACCATATTCAATTCTGTCTCGTCTATTGCGCGAGCGCTTGCTGAATGCGCAATCGCTTGCTACTAGTGCGCGTCAGTTTGTTACAATTAACAAGCGCGCAAACATCTTGCTAGTTGTTTGTTTCATACGCAGTTTTAGGGGCTTCCCCTTTTCAGCTCTGGGATGTGACTGCCGAGTCAACTTCCAAGACGAGTAGAAGCCGGGTAATTTTGTGCAGTTTATGCTTGCTTTACGTGATTGTATAGATGATAATGATTATATTGGGTGGCCTTGGTTCATGGAATACCATGGAATATTGCACTCGTTAGGGTCAATATTGCACTCATCTCCGATTCGTGCAATATTGGCCCTAACTCGTGCAATATTCCCTGGTATCCCATTCATAGCCATCCAATATAATATAATTATCACACGTATTCTCCAAAGTTGAAATTCAACAGCCAGACGTGGGTGATGCGTGGCGCTGTTCGATATGCTTACTGCTGTATATAGTCCACTTGAGATCCAGGAATAAATCTAAGCAAAACAAAGGCTGCGGATTTGTTTTGTCAGATGCCTTTCGTGTAAAATTCAGCATAATTCTGATAACAACGAAGGTGACATATGGATCAAATGACGTTAAACAGCTTTTTTTTTTTTTTTTTTTTGCTGGTAGATATTCTTTGCTCAGAGTTTGTTTACAACTGAACATCGCATACAAGACCATGCGTCACAAAACCAACAAAAAATCGCAAGGCATGGGTTTTTAGTTAAGCTTTAAAATGATGTATAACTCCATTCAAATGGTCTAAATATCGGAAAGAAAGCACACACTCACTCCAGAAAGGTGTTAACTGATAAAATAGGCTCTGTAATGTACAGGGTCTATTCAAGCGCTTAATTTTTACAGAACCGTGCCAGCTGAGCATGAACGGAACCAAAAAACAGAATGTCAACCATCGGAGCAACAACAATTAAGGTATTATGAGATTAAGCTGAAATTGAGCAAGCTTTTCATACGTAACACATTCTGAAGACGATTGATGCCAACGTTCATTGTAGTAGCATCAGTCTTTCTAAAGTTATTGGGGTAATTAAAAGTAAAGAGTATGGACAGACTTTTTAAGAAATGAAAAGAGGTCTCTATTATAAACACCTAATCACACTATTTCATCAAAACTCGTTCGAAAAAAAAAAAAAAACCTGCCAAAAACATGACCCCATACTTTAGTATAATGTAGAAGAAGAGTTGCTCTTCCACAAAATATGAACAACTCAAGATTGGCTTGGTTGACCCATTTCACCCTTTTTCAGTCCTGACACAAAATCAGTGCGTGCGCCTTTTTGTTGGTTTTGTGATGCACGGTCACATACCAGCATCTTTCCAATGTCAATGTGTAATAATCCGACATCTTTTATTTTATTTATGTTTTAGTGGAACTAAATCTGCCGGGCTGCATAGATGAGCCACATGACTCAGTTTACCAAATTCTCACGATAATGTAAAGTAAAGTTCCCATGTTGTGTTGTCGAAGGCTGTTGTCGAAAGCTGATGTTTGTTTCGCATGTATTATACAGAAACGGCATACTATTTCTAGAAAATAACATTTACATTTTAGTTATCATTAACAACAACAACAAAAATCAGGAAAATGCAGTCATCCAGAGCAAGTAGTATTTTTTGACTTTCCCTTCTGTTCTCTTTCACTCTTTTCTGAACCCTCTTATTCCCACTACTTTTCATCTCCCTCTCCCTCTCTCTCTCTCTCTCTCTCTCTCTCTCTCTCTTTTAACTGTGTGTCTTTCTATATTCAGATATTCACCTATATTCTTGTCATTTCTATGTTGATTACCAGGTATAATGATAATAACAATACTTACAGCTTTACAGCCATAAATATTACATCAGTGATATTACAAATACATTTTCATGGTCACACTTGTAAAATATGTTAATTCGATGTAGACTTGTAAGTGTACATAATGTCACGTGCATGTAAAAAATCAGAGATTAAGATCAATCTGGAAAATGCAGTTGTCCAGAATGAAGTACATTTTACCTGATGCTTCTTCCGTTCCTTGCGTTGCTACCCTCTTCAAGTTCTCTCTTCTTACCTTAAATGTTCTCTCTCTCCCTTTTAATATCTATCATTTTACCTCATAATAAGTCTATTAAGGTGTCTTTTTGTACCATTCAATACATTTGTACATCTCTAAATCAATCACGAACACAGTAAGGTAGAAATGGACTACATTTATTACTGTTCCACGGTTTTGGAACAATGTTGTTTCTACATATTCTATACCCATAACAGAAACCATATATTGCATTAATTTCCAGTTTCATATAAGCCTATACACTTGTAGAGTTTTAAAGAACAAAGAAAATGCTATAGAGATTTGAGGCAAAGACTTTCTTAGTATTTAGATATAAAACTGTGTATTTGAGAAAAGTAGAGATCATTTACTTTGACGATGTTCTACCTCTGAAAAGAAAACCTGTAATTACTAAAAAAATATGAATTGTTGTTATTCGGATTGCATGCTTTTGTATAATATATCACAATAATACATTGCACTTTCACCCAATACAGAACACAAATACAAAAAGGAAACATGGTATAATACGCACATATGACGTTAAAGAACAATATGAATTCACTAAAATGAACAGCTATAAAACTGACTTAAATATATATATATATTTTCAAATACCAATGATTTCAGATACATCACAAGACATAATTTTGAATCATCGTTGCTGTGAAAACACTATTATTCTGTTTACAGTCAATGACCTCTATAATGCTTATTTTTCACATTGCTTGGCCCGACAACTTTTATACATTTGTTTTTAAAATTTATTTTGTGTTTAACTGTCACACGGCAATCATTCTGTTTTTCTTTTTATATTCAGAATCTAATGATTCTGCCATATCATGTTTTGTTTTTTGTTTTATCTCCGAGATAAAAATGGTGTAATCTGCACACATAATTTGAAATATCATCAACAAAACATAAATTACTGAATCATAAATACTAGCAACTTAAGTCAAGAACTTACCACCGATATGCATGATTTGATTAGGAATCTTATTTCATTAAAAAAAATTACAAATTACTGTCAACCTCAAAAAGACATATATTTGATACCCAAAAATTGGAATAATGACTTTGGATCTGTGAAGGACAATATTATTATATTGAACGGAATAGATACACTGAATTATGCTCCTGGCAATTCCTGCCATGCATATAATTATCAATCATGCATGTCAATGAAGGCTTTCTGTCTTCCCAGACAGGGTTCCCTCTCCACTCCCATCGAGATTTACGCTTTCATCATTATGTTCAGTTATATACATCAAGTCGTAGCTTCAAAAGTCGTCCGTTCTCTTCCTCTCAAACGCTTTTTAATTCACGATACGAAAATAATTCAAATTATATTAGAAAGCGACTTTTTGTTTTAATGAAAATGACTGCATAATTTGAAAAGGCTACACGCTGGTTTTCGCACAGATCTTTGCTTCCATTTCATGCACAAACAAATTGGGAAGTAGTGAGTAGATGACATCGTCTTGTCAAAATTAATTTAGTCTCTCTGTAAGTAGTGAGCTTAAGATCTGCGACGAGAACGCAACAATAACGCTAATTAGGCAAAAATGGTGCTCTACACGTGCTCAAGACAGCAGGTGCCATTGTCAAACACGTCTTTCCGTTTGCGTCCGACATCCCTTGTAAAGCAGGCCTTTGTGGCACTAAATGGTACTACCCTGCTTTTAAAGAAGACTTAATAAATCAATAAAGAAATCTAAAGCCTACTATTGTTTCTCGAAAAAAAAAAGTGAAACGTAGAAATATCTTCGTATTTTTCAGTTCGATTTCTGACCAGAATTTAAATCAATGAAGGGTTACTGTTCTGTGTCTTTTTTTTTACCACTCTAATTATTCACAGTCATCTTGTGATATACACAAAGTGGATTCTCCCTTTAAGAAGATATTCCACCAGTTAGTAGTGCAGCAAATGGATCAATACAGAGACGCAATGAGAAATAATCCAGCTGCGTTCATTAACTTATCGTTTTAACTTTTTCTCTATCAGGGACTTTGGACAGTGTGTACAATGCCTAAGTGCTTCCTATGCTAATCGACACTCTGGGTAGCCTCACAGCTTTTGTGAAGTTTGTAATTCAGCATTGCTTGTGCATGAAACACACACAAAAAGACATAATAATGAGTTTCTATGGGAATATCAACATTCTTCGAATTGTCATAAATGCATCACCATATGACTTCCATGAATACCGACATTATTTCTCATCACAAATTTCCATGTTGAAGGGCCTTCCCAAAAACATACTTTCTTCATTTGTAGCATTTGTACTCGATTTCACTTGCTTCCTTTTGCCAAAGCGAGGCTGTATGGTTCTTGCCAGCCCGAACTCTGGTGCTGCAAGCTATAAGACATCTTGCAACCCGGTAGAGGGCATCCTCCATTATACACTCTAGGCCAGATTGGGAGCATATACAAACCAGGGAGTGTCAAGTGCTTATGACAATGTTATATTCTCCAATGTGTTTCTACAACGAATATCTGTATTCGACAAACAGAATACTGCCCGGCTGAAGTGGACTTCCTTCGTGTCTCTTCGACATCATTACTATTGTCTTCGGAAACTTCTACTATATCTCTACGTACCAAGAGTGTTACATTCTGGTGACAACTATCTGTAACACTCGCCGACAACAATTAAAATAGGGTGTTAAATGTGTGCAAATGTCATGCCTCATATACAATAATGTAGCTACTTCCAGGTTATTACAGAAAGCAACAATGCTAGATTTGTCGTACAATTTAAATCAGAGCAAAGCTTGACCTTTTCTCTGCAATTATGTTCTATATGAAGTATATAAAGAAAGTCTATATAAAGTAAATAAAAGTCTATAAAAACTATAAAACATTACGTTTATCCAAGGCATGACGTTGCCATCTCAGAATAATGTGGCACACAGGAGGTTTACACCATGATACTCACAGAGTTAACCGGAGAATGGACTGAACTTCCTTTTAACCCACCATGTTTCTTTTTTCTTCTCTGAAGAAAGTCCATTCTCTTAACAATACAAAATAAAGACCAAAAAAACAAATTACAAATAAAAAAAATGCAAGAAATAGTTATCAGAACTGCTGCTCCCACATGTGATCCTAGACATTTTCTTTTTCTTCCAAAGCTCTTTGTGTGGTTTGATGTCGTCAGTCTGGTTGAAGGCTGCTGGCAAGTTTTTTCTTCTGTCTTTTCAGTGGTATTCTCGTCAACAGACCTCGATGAAGCCTCTTTCGACAATATAAAGTCTAGGCAAAGCTCAGGGGGTTTCTCACATTGCGGTGAAAAAGAACAGCAATTGATAGAAGATTCAATATCCATCCAGTAGACAGCATGAATGTGATCGACCGAGTGTTCAGGCTGGCTTAAAAATGGTACCCTTACATCATTTTGGAAGCAGGCGATTGATCCTGCTGGATTCGAATCCATTCCTGGAGTAGCAGAGCAGTGTGCCTTGATCCAGTGTGGAGAATACGATGATGACACGATCTCACACTCAACAGGTCCAGGTGGAGTGACTACTTCGACGTATACATCTACGACTTCATGATCTATTTCACCATCCCTGTCTACTGCAACACGCAATATGTATGATCCCTTGTCTTCCTTCCGCACATCTTTGACTGTGAGAGTAACGGTCAACTCATCTCTCATGTTATTTACTGTTACTCTTAACATTTCAGCCTGTCCAGTTTTTAAGCAATGCTCGTCGACAAACGCACCATCGCGATGGAATAAGCAGTCCAAATGTCCAGAATATATTTCGTAGTCATATTCTGTATAATTGATTTCGAGTGAGGAACTGAAAGTTATGTCATTATCCGTTCCCTCACAGATGCTGTAGACCTTTACTGCAGCTGCTAGATGGCAGGACAAAACCAATGTCACCAAAAGGTGTACACCAATTTTCTTGAGGAAAGACATTGTCACACTTTTCTCAAAAAGGTGCAAAATTGGGTAGATTTTTTTTTTTCCCCAGTAGATTTGTACGATATCCTCACAGACTACAGGGAATGCAATCATTGATAGAAAACAAAGGTTCAGTATGTATCATTGACAACGCGTGACGTGAGGGTTAAATCATGAACACGTGACCACAGGGTGTGGTCTTGCCACTGATCTCAACTCCTTGCCTGGATTGGTGACCAAGCGTCACTGACTGAAGTCCAAAAGGTGGACAGGTGAACAGTAATGAGAATAATAATAATAACAATCAGTAATAATAATGATGATAATAATAATAACAATAATAGTAATAATGATGATGATGATAATAATAGTAACAACAATAATAGTAATAAAAATAATATTTATATCAATTTATAAAGCACAAAGTATATGCACATAATCCCATTGATAATATAATGCACAGTTAAATGAAAAGAAATGTGTGTCCAGTCTTGATTTATCAACTTCTACATTTAGGGATTTCCCAACTTCTATTTGAAAGTAATTCCATATTTTTGGGAGCTGCACAGGTAAATGAATGTTATTTTTGTTTTACATGTTGGGATTTGTAAAAGAATATTGGCTTTAGATTTGCGCAAATTATGAGTGTTTGTATGAGGTTTAGTCATCAGTAGTCCAGTATTATCACTTGTAGTTCAATATTGTAACTAGGGGCCCATCCAATGAGTACCCTATATACACAGCACGCGAAATGAATGTACATTAAATTAAGACGTTCTTAGTCTGGTTTCCAGACCCTTCACCAATCACTCCCTTCCACGAAATGGCCCTCAGCGGCGACGAAGCCTTTGCCTACCGCAGGACCATTCAGCTGACCCTGCTATTTCTTTTGTCTTTAGAAGGTGTTAGAAGGTGCTGATAATCTTTGACGGAAATTGAAATGACCAGGCGGTCTTGAAGATAGATTAAGATGTTCTCTAACTGTTTAGTAGAGATTATGAGAGTGTGAAGGGGAAGGTTTAAAACTGTCGCAATATTGACAAAGAAGTTGATCTTTTAGTATCTCACGCACAAACCAATGAGATAGCAATGCATGAACGATACCATTAACTATGTACATTGTACATACTTAACATAATACTTCACTGCACTCTTATTTCGTTTTGTATCAATGAAGTCAAATTCTGGAATCAAGGCGGTTTGCTCAAGTGGCTATAACATCGTGCTAGCCATATTGTGTATCACGCAGAGTGGTAACATAACAACCAGTAATATTCTTCTCAGGGGATATGACTGGTGTCAATAATGACGAAAAAAAAAAGAAGGAAATTTTGGAAGATCTCGCCTTCCAGCCAAGAGGTGGCGCCATTTACAAAAAAAATGAGTGTTACATTCTTGACCTCGACAAATCGGAGTCATTTCCAGTCCGTTCGAACGATAGACGACGAATTCAAATTTGCACTCTAGGCCAGCTGGCTTCGTCAGCGAAGCAATTCGCATCCCGAAATCAAGGGTGATTTATCGGTATCAAATCTGCGCTTATTTGCAAGTGTGAACGACCCCTTTTCTGTATTCCTTATACAGGGCCATAGTGTGTGTGTAGCGTACATCTTTTTTTTTGTGTGTGTGTCAAAGAGATCCACTTGCTCCCACTCAATCACATTTTCACGATCATGTTTGTAAAGCTAAAAAAAAAAGAATGTTATTGACTCTGTGTGACTAGATTTACATATTAACACACCAAATAAAGATTTGGCAAATGCAAGTCGTACTGAGTAACCTAGTCTTTTTTTTTAAGTTTGGTCTCGTTTTCTTCCTATTCTAAAGAAGCCTCCATTCACCCACCTACTCTCTAAAAAAAATCGAGTGAAAATATTCACTCTTAAAGGAGTGAATACAAAAAAGAGTGAATTTAGAGTGAAATTGGAATGAATTTTGAGTGAAAAGATTCATTTTCACTCGTTTTAGAGTGACGTCAGGTATCACTCCAAAATCTTCGAGTGATCCTTGACGTCACTCCAAAATGAGTGAAAATGAACATTTTCACTCAAAATTCACTCCAATTTCACTCTAAATTTACTCTTTTTTGTATTCACTCCTTCAGGAATGAATATTTTCACTCGATTTTTTTTGAGAGTATATTTCAATGTCTAGACTGATGATGTACTACTTATGTATGTATCTATGTAGCTTTCTATCACTTTATACATAGTATTATTAATCTATAATTCTATCTTTTTATGTATGTATGTACATGTATAAGAGTAGGTTTATTTGCAAAAACCGATAAGTCCACATTTGCCAAAAGGAGATATTTGCGATTAAAGGTCAAGAAAAATAAAGAGAATAATAAGAAAATTTTGCACCTTTTGACCATAACTTCAAAAATGTACCTTAATGTGTAGTGATTGATAAATCATTTAAAAGGTATTATTGTGTACTTTATGACAGAGACCGTACTTCAAAATCATCAAAAATGGACTTATCGGTTTTTGCGAACAAAATCGTCATATACTCTCTCCATATATATATATATATATATATATATATATATATATATATAATTTTTATATATAAAGTGACACAAAGTGTGTACCAAGCAATCTCGCTGGACCTTGAGCAAGTTAAGGCCGAACAGAAATCGATGAGCGAGCAACTGACATATCTGGAACGGAACCTCAAGAAGGTTCAGAATACACTCGATGAGCAAGAACAATACTCCAGGCGAGAGTGCCTCCGGTTCTATGGTATACCGGAAACAGCCGACGAAAACACTGACAACCTCATCATGGACGTCGTCAAGACCCACCTGGACATCTCACTCGACCCTACATGTATCTCCAGAAGTCATCGCATCACACCGAAACCCAGAAGCGGAGTTGAAGGAGAGAAACCTGGACCAAAACCGATCATAGTCAAGTTTGGATCATACAACGCTCGGCAGACCGTCTTCAACGCCAAGTCCCGTTTCAAAGGGAGTCCCATCTTTGTACACGAGGATCTCACATCACACCGAAGGAAGCTTGTCCACGCAGCAAAGGACAGGTCATCAGTGAGACGGGTGTGGACCAAGGACGGGAAGATCACAGCGCTTGTCAGAACCGAAGAAAAGAATGACAGAAGAGTCACCATCAGGAACATGGCAGACATTGAGAGACTACGATAGGACATGGCTAGCATTGGTAAATATGACCGGTAAACCATAAATAATGAAATTAAAGTATCCATGTATGATGTGTAACAAAAGTGTTAAAAATAACCAAAATGCATTGTTATGTTCCGGTTGTCTTAGGTGGTGCCATTTGAAATGCACTCCATACAGCAAGGACGTCTTTGTATAAACTGACAATGATTGGTTTTGTCGTTTTTGTTGTTTCCAGGAATTACCATTTCATGCTGGCAATGATATGGCAAATGTATCTGAAAGTGAAGAAGGCACGCATAATGACAGTCATAATGACTCCAGTACAGTTGGGCAGTTACATGATATTATGAAGCTTGATGGGGAAAAAAGAAATATTATGTCATTACATTTGGAAAAACGAATACAGAAACTACGAGTAAGTCCTGGGCTGAAAGTTGCTCATCTTAATTGTGCTTCTCTCACGAAGAATATTGATGAACTCCGACTATTTATGTTAAAGTCGAACATCCATGTATTAACGCTAAGCGAAACTCATTTAAATGAGCTTAATGATGACAGCGAAATTGCATGTAAAGATTATTCATTGATACGGAAAGATAGAAACAGAGCAGGTGGCGGTGTGGCAGCATATATACGGAGTGATGTAGATTATACACTGAGAAGTGATTTAATGAATGAAGATCTGGAAATGCTAGTGATTGAAATAAAGCCTGTAAAGATGAAGTCATATTCTATTGTTTCATGTACAGACCGCCTAACGCAAACTTGAATGTTTTTAAGTTGTTTGAATTGGTATTACATGCAGAGAATAGAAGACCTAACTCGAGAATGTATTTTATTAGGGGATATGAATTGTGATGTAATGCCAGAAAATAAACCATGGCAAACAAAACAGTTACTTGAGTTAACGGAAGGCTTTGGTTATGTGCAATTAGTTGATTCGGCTACCAGAGTTACGGAAAACACCTCGTCAACGATTGATTTAATCATGACAAATACTCCAGCTAAAATTGATACTGTTGATATTTTACCCATGTCTCTGAGTGATCATCATCTTGTATATTGTGGCTGGGGTAAAAAGTGTGTCAAAAACAAAGTTGAACACAAATATAAGATTTCTCGAAATTTAAAGAAGGTTGATTATGGTTTGCTAAAAGAAGATATGTATATGGAATCGTGCAAACACATCATGAATGAAACTAATGTAGAGGCAGCGTACACTGCATTTGAAAATACAATGCGACTGGTGATAGACAAACACGCTCCCCTTAAGAAAAAAAAAAGAGTTAAAAAGAAAGAATCGCCTTGGCTTACTGATCAAGTCATCTCACTTATAAAGGAAAGAAGCGTTTGGCAAAGAAATCAAGCTCACCTGTTGACTGGGAAAAATACAAGCGTCTACGAAACAAGGTTACCGCTCAAATTCGTAGAGCAAAGAGAGAGTATACCGATAGTATCACTAACAGTAATGGTCAATCTGACAAGGTCTGGAAATCGTTGAACTTTGTTCTCCCGAAGAAATGCGAAACTGGTAGAATAACACAAGTAAAAACAGAAGGTGGAGAAATGTTGGGTAAAGAAGAAATAGCTGAATATTTTGATACATATTTTATTAATGTTGGTAAAACAATTCAAGAAAATGTTGAAGATAGTGAGTATGCAGATGACTGCAGGGACATGTTGTCCCAAAACATAGACTCGGAAAATATTTTCCGTTTTATGGATATTGAAGAAAACGAAGTACTGAAACATTTACATAATATTGCTACTGATAAGGCCTGTGGTTTGGACAATATACCTGCACTTACCCTAAAGTCCATTGCTGAATATATCTGTAAACCTCTTACTTATATTTTTAATCTGTCGATGCACCAAAACAAGGTTCCGTTGGCATGGAAACGGTCTCACGTCACGCCCGTATACAAAGGTGCGGGTCAAAGATCGCAGGTTAACAATTATAGACCAATATCAATTTTACCAGTGATAGCGAAAATTATGGAAAAACTCATATTTGATCAATTGTACAAATACCTTCAAGAGAATGGACTTCTGGCAGTACATCAGTCAGGATTTAGACCCAAACACTCAACAATGACGGCCTCAATTAATGTAATTGAATACTGGCTCAACAAACTTGACCAAGGAATGTTTGTGGGCATAGTCGCATTGGATTTAAAGAAGGCATTCGACACAGTAGACCATGCTACTCTATTACGTAATATGTGTCAGTATGGCCTGTCTGATTCAGTGGTTGAATGGTTCTGCAGCTACCTGACAGATCGCACCCAGTGCACAGTTGTCAATGGGGTTCAATCTAGACCAAAGACAATTAAGTGTGGAATCCCCCAGGGTTCAAATCTAGGTCCCTTACTGTTCATTTTATATATAAATGACTTACCAGTGTGCGTAAAGAATTGTATGGTTTCTCTCTACGCAGATGACACCTGTCTGTATTACTCTTGTAACAACATTGATAGATTGGTGACAGTTGTAAATGAGGAATAAGATAGAATAAATGCATGGCGTGTAAAAATAAGTTGGCACTAAATGCCCAAAAAATGTGAGTTTTTTTTTTTTTTTTTGATTGGGTCGAGAAGGAGACTCAAGAGTATTTCAGTTCCTTGTGTAAAGATTAAGGACACGGTCATTAATCGGGTCACGCATATCAGATATAACCTTGGTGTACACATTGACCAGTAGTTAGACTGGACAAAACACGTTGAATGTTTGCAGAAAAAACTGAACAAGAGCTTGTATTTACTGAAAAGAATCAGAACTTTTATCACGCAGCACATGGCAATGATATTCTATAAAACCATTATTCTGAATCAGATGGATTATTGTAGTCTCATATGGGGGAACATGGCAAAAACATATTGTGAAAAACTACAGAAAATACAATTTAGAGTGCTCAGAGTGGTTATGCGGGTTGACTGGAAATTTCCAAGTGAAGCCCTATGTCAGTTGATTCAAACAAAGTGTAATGATAGCATTGATCGACTTTTGGATAGACGCGATAAACAGTTGTTATGTATTATGAATAAGATTGTAAACGAAAACATGCCTTCACATATAAATGAATTATTTATGTACAGACAATATTTGTATGGTTTGAGGAAGACAACCCTCCAGCTAGATGTACCCAAACCAACCACAAATTTAAAAAAACGAAGTTTCTCATATCGTGGTGCCATAATGTGGAATAGTTTGTCAAGCGATGTTAAACAAAGTGTTTCTTTAGCTGCATTCAAAAGTGCAATAGATACGTTTTATACAAAGGTAGGATTTTAAAAATAATTACTTGCAGTTTTATGATGAGTATGGATATTAAGTCTATATATTTGAATGGTCCCACTTTATTTTCTTTTATTTTTTCGTTTCTTTTTCATTTATTACATGTTTGTATATGTATGAATATTTTTCTTCTTTTAATGCTTAAGTGGTATTATTTCCGTATAAATTGTAGTATTCTTTGATGTGTCGTTGATTTTACAGTGTATAATAATTGTGTTTGTTTTTATCTCTTATGTTATGTATACTAAGTATAAAATGTTCTATTATGTTACTTTGATCTGTTTTTACCTCTTCACGGACTCACTGAAGAACAGCCATTGGCTGAAGTGAGTGACCGTGTCGAAATAAAATAAACTGAAACTGAACTGAAACTGAATATCTGCCCCCCTATATGTGACCGTGCACCTCAAAACGAACATAAAGTCGCACACACTGATTTTGCGTGAGGACTGAAAATAAGTGAAATGGGTTAACCTAGCTGAACTTGACTTTTTCATATTTTCTGAAAGAGCAGGTCTTCTTTTACATTATGCTAAAATTTGGAATCATAAAACGGGCAGGAAAGTGTGTTTTTTTAAGCAGTTTACCTCGAACATTTTTGGTAGAATAATGTGATTAGGTGTGTCTTTAGAATCCCTTTTTCATTTCTGAAAAACCTTGTCCATACTCTTCACTTTCAACTCTAATATCTTTTGAAAGGATAGTGCTACTGCTTTGAAAGTTGGCATTAACTATGGACAGAATATGTTAATGAGGCATGCTTAATTTCAGTTTAATCTGATAATCCCTTCATTGTTGTTACTCTGGTGGTTTACTTCCTGTCTTTTGTCCCATTCATCGCACAGCCAGCACGGTTTGGTAAAGATTAAGCGCTTGAATAGACACTGTATACTTCAGAGCCTCTTTTCTCAGTTCACACTTTTCCTGAGTTTGTGCTTCCTTTCCAGTATTTAGATACGTTAGGAGAGTCCATTTGATTTGAGTTATACATCATTTTAAAGCTTAAAGTCTGGTCTGTCAGAATATGGTCTTAATTAAAAATTCATGTCTGGCGACTTTTTGTTTGTTTTGAGGTGCACTGTCACATATATATATATATATATATATATATATATATTTATATTTATATGCTATTGTTGTTGTCATTGTTATTGCCATCATTGTCATTTTGTAATAGTAGTACATGAAGAGCCATGTAGTAAATATAGGATATCAATTTACTTTAACCCCCAAATACATAATTGTTATATTTTAGGATCCAACATACTACACATCAATAAGACAACGGTAAACTAAAAAACAAGTAAAGGAAAACAAGACGAAATTATAACATGTTGGCTGCATTCTTCATTTGCTCCACTTTCTCAATATCATAAATGTTTATGAATATCCATCTGTAAACCGTTGACGCCACTGCTCCTTCGTCATGCCAATTGATCAGATTTTTGCATGTCTTTATTCACCATTATTCAACAATTCGTAACGAAAGACAAAGTGAGTACAAAGAATAAATCATTTACAGCGACAATTTCAGCTACAAAAGTAGACAAACTACAAAGATAAAAGGAAAGTACAATGTATAACTAAACACAGAGTGAAAACAAAGGATATCTCTTTTACATTGATTACTTTCAGTTACATGTAGACAAACTATATCAAAAAAAATCTTACCCTGTGTGTTTAAGATAATCAGGAATGAATCTGCCATTTCTTAAAATAAGTGTGAAGTTTAACCTTCCCTTTATCGATTTTGTACTCTGCATTACGTTAAAAAGCTATAAAATTCAGTGAGGAATATTGAAACTTTGATTTGTAGATATAACATTTCTAACATAAAAACTAGAAGATTTATACACACATCTTTGTTAGAATTAACAATAATTCAAGAAACAAAATTAGATTTTAAAAATTGTCTAAAAGAGGTCACCTGATTATTGATTAAGTCAGAAAGTTTGATTCAAGGAGAACGGACCTTTATACAATCATAAAACAAAAGGAATTGGCGTTTCTGGTTAACATTAATGTGAATCCGAACGAGTAATTTTGAAGTAAAAAGTCCTCATCTTGGTTTTCTATGGAAGAGGTAAAGACTAAGTAGTCTACCCTAGACCGATTTATGTCTTTCACATCTTATTCTAGGAATGTTTCCCTTTCCTGTGCTTTGAAACAATTTATAGATTCTCTAAGAGTTTTGATGAGCGTGTTGTTTAGTTTTCATTACCCTGATCAATGTTACTACATTCATTTCAAGTAGACTCCTATGTACAAATCCAGAGTTATATTTCCTTCTGTGGCTCCTTGGTAATCCAAAGTCTGACAACATTTCATCAAATGTTTCAGTTCCATTACTGCTACGTGACAAGTCCATTCCTTTTCAAACCAACGAAGGGAAAAAAGTATGACCGAGATTTCAGTTTGATATTCTTGTTCCCCCACAAACACTCTGTATAATAATCTGAATCTTCTTCTTCTTCTTTATATTCGTCTGTACTTATACCTTACCTTAATTGACTCAACCAATTTTACAATCGTTGTCAAAAGAGGTTAACAATAATAAGGGCCCTATCACTGTTATTGTGTGGGTGCATTTGAAAAGCCTGCTTCCAAAAGGCTGTAAATACATAGATCGTTTTTTTTTTTTCAATGAATTTAGCTCCTTTAGGTTGAAAGCTCTTTAACCTGGGTTGCGAAATACGAGATCGGTAAAAACATCTTGTCCAAGGAGGTAAACACAAGGCGGGAATCGACCTCGAGTCATCCGATTGGGAATCGGGAGTCTTATCCACTGCGCCATAGTGCAGTTAACAAATATAGAAAATACCAGAATGTATCATTTCCTTAAAAAGTAGCAAACAAACATCTATATCAGGTGAACCTTGGTCATCGGGCAAGCGCTAATGTCTAGCCTTGTATTTGACTATAGATTATGGTGGATTGTAAGAGTATTCTTGCGATGCTTTTAACAAGGTAGTTGTAGTCTAGTGGTTGGGGGAAAAAATCAGATTGATAATAAGGTATTAAGATGTTGATAAGTAGTCAAAACAGTCACTTGAAATATTGAATCTCTATCTTTAACCGATTGTAACACTATTTTTTTTTTGCCTTTTATCGAACAGAGGAAATTACTGACTTCTCTGATATTTTCCCAACAAGTTTGATCCAAGTGATGGACAGAAATCGGTAACACCTCACCCTCTGCCGAAGTTAAGGAATGATTCTTAAAGAAGGATTTTCCTTTTTTCTTACTTAGAGTAATTCCATTCAACACTATTCTATCCTTAAAGTAAAATCAACACCAAATTAGAACACCTAGCAAGTATAAACCTTTGAAATAATGTTTTTCGTATCTATGTCGTCCTTTAACAAAGCATTCATTTTTTTTCGGATTTGTAATCCAATTCTTATTTTTCTTTAGAATAGGTACTTCTAAAACTACTATGAAAACAATATTGATATTTGCAGTCCATAATCATAATCTAGTTATTACCTAAATGTGAATCGTTATGACAAAACCAGTCAAATGTCTAACTGGTAGTTGTCTAGAAATCCAGGTAAATATTTGTAAAATCATTTTTCAGTCCTTCCTTATTCCTTTTTTAATGTATTTCTGAAAATATCAATTTACTATTGTTACGTTTAAATGCCTCGAAACTCATTTTTAATGTCCAACATTTCTTGAAAATCTTCTTCGAGTGGTGTGAGCAGATGATTTCTTCATAATGCGTTTATGCAAAAATGTCGTAATGCGACCACTTGGCTTTTCATCTGTATTGATATTTTGCCGTATGTTGTTAAAATATGTCTATTGTCTTGGTTCATCGACTATTTACTGTCTGCAAACCTTAAAACAAAGTGTTGGTTGATTGTCACTTTAATGTCAACAAAGCTTAGCTTCGTAGTAGACCTGGTTGTTCATGATTTTATACGTCAAGTGTATATTTACAAACTATTTTTTCCCTTGAGCGTGGGGTAATAATAACATGTTTCAAAATGTAACTAGGATTATTGTGACAAAAGAGCAGAGTCAAAATTATCAGGATTACATTTTTTTTTCATGAAAACGAACGTTGAACACAAGCTTTACACTGCTAAGACATGAAAAGAAAACTAATTAAAAGCTTACTTTCAGTGAACGCAACAATAAATGTAACACAAGAGCGAAGTAATAACTTAATCAGACTATTGTGCAAACGTTTTTGATTTTTTTAATTTATTTTTGTTTTGGTTGAATATATGAAATGCAAACGACAGGGGAGGTTATCTTCATAATTTCAAAAACGGTCTACAAATATAGAAAAATAGTTTTAAAATTCAGATGTAATTACTAGAAATTAATAGAAAGGGCCGGTTTAGTATACGGAAAACGAAAAAAAAACACATTATTACATGTACGTTAGAACGTTCGCATGTGGAGCTCTCAGGATATTATTTTCATTCGCTCCGATCTTTTTCTCTTTCTTTGCTGTGATATTTTCTTTCTTTCTTAGAAGTAATGATTACATAAAATAACATATTAGGCTCAAAACAGTGCCAAAAAACTGCACCACGACTGCAGCGACCAGATCTTGCCCGTTGTTGCCCAGGCTCTCTATGTATTCTAATGTTGGCAGACTAAATACAGCTTCAGTCGACTTCACGTCATTTTCATCAGAAGGGATCAATGAAGCTCCTGCAGGGTATTTGAAATCTTCGCAAAGCTCAGGAGGTTTCTCACATTGTGGTGCAAAGGAACAGCAGCTGATAGGATACTTGACATCCATCCAGAAGACAGCTTGAACATGATCCACTGAGTGTTGCGGTTGACTCCGATATGGCACCTTTTTACCTTTTTGGAAGCAGGCGATATAGATCCTGCTTGATTGGTGTCCATTGCTAGAGGGGCAGAACAGTTTACTTCCACCCAGTCTGGAGAATATGATGAGTTCACATTCTCACACTTAACTGGTACAGGTGGTGTGATTATATCGACGAAAGCCAATGTGACGTAATGATACCTTTCCCCATTCCTCTCTCCTGCCACAAGTAATATGAATAAACCTTTGTCTTCCTTACGCAAATCTCTGACAGAGAGGGTAATCTTCAACTCACCGTTATTGTTGTATACTTTTACTGTAAACCGTTCAGCCTGTCCCATTTTCAGACACTGCTCCTCCATAACAAACTCCCCTTGCTGATAAAATAAGCAGTCAAAGTGGCCATTGTACATTTCATACTTATAATATGAGTTAATTTCCAGTGAAGTTCGAAATGTAATATCACTTTCCCTCCCCTCGCAGAAGTTGTATATCTGGATTGAAACTGTGAGGCAGCACGTCGAAAACATCGTCAACAACAGGTACAGGCACAGTCTCCGAACAGAAGACATTGTTCTTCCCTTGCATTTTTAGTTTATGAATAATTGGATGTAAGTATTCATCGACGACGTTGTGCATGTCTATAACACACCATAAATCGTACGATGACATCACGAGGTGGGCGGAATTGAGGTGCTGCCATTAGACCGCGTCATCATGTGATTACGTTGCTTATTCGATGACATACTCACTCCGTACTGTCTGGTTGGTTCAAACATCTTGATTAGTCAGGCGAGCAGATGTGGGCGTGGCAAACGTTTGTTTTATCTCACCTTTCGACGTATTTATCACAATTGCAGGTGTTTATACACAGTTCAAGATAGACCTTTTTCAATGAACATTGCTTGTCACTGCTCATGCTTGTTGTGTCTAGATTTCAACATTATTTATATTTTGAGAAGAAGAAATGCAATGAGAAGAATAAAATAGTATTTACCTCACAGTGCAGTTTTTAAGAGCACGAGCTAAATAAGATACATAATAAATTGACACACACACACAAACACACACACACATAATTATTGTTATCATAAATTTGATAAAACATATGAAAGGTCTTAGATTTAACAAATATGCATACTATTTCAGAAAACATTTGTGAGTGTCTCCCAAAATATACCTTATCATGTAACGAGTACCATAAGTGGAGTATCAATGAAAATTGTATTTTTTTCCAATTTCAAGCAGTTAAGTTACTAATAAAAGAATACGGTTGTTATTGTTATTGTTGGCAAACCAATTGCACTTAGGTTGTTTTTTTTTTTAGATTATTTTTTTGTCTCTTTCTCTCTTTTTTTTTCTCGCACTGTTACTCCATTTCTGAAAATGTTTGACATAAAGAGGTGTTTTTTTCTTCAAATGACCAAAAGTGCTATGATAGCCTACAGTTTAATGTTTTGTGGTCCCAATTATAAGTATTCTATATCTTTGTCTTACTTAGCATAGTGTGCAATAATACATATATTTTTAACCCCTTATAATTCCTTTCTAATTTCATACAATGGAAGTGTAGAATGTTACTGAGATGATTGCAAGAAGCCTGAAAACAAGGATCAAGTAATCCTTTACATGGGGTTTTCATGACGAGGAATCTATTTATGACACCAGTTTCTATCTGTACGAAGTAATTGCAAGTGCATGATTAGCTTAGTGGGCAAACCAGGGTATCTAAAAAACACACACAGTTCTATATGTGCTGTTCTTATTAGCTATAGAAAAAAAAAAAGAATGTGCAATACAACATTTGTGCATGTGGGTTTTTTTTTTGTTACTGTTTTTGCTGTTGCTTATTCGCGTACCACCTTGGCAGCTATGGGCAAATTTGACGTCTAACACAATCATTAATTACATAATGATCTGATTCAACATATTTTCACTTTTCTCGCATAGTAAATGAACACTTTCACTTTTCTCTTTCAGAGCATTTTTTTAACATACGCCAGTGACAGGTGGATGAAATGTGCACTTAAAAATTTGAAAGTCTCTTCATATTTCCCAGATATCTTTCTAGGTATGTGACATCATACACTGTATAGTCTTTTTCTTCTGGAGTGACTGCGATGATATTTCATAACGCTTGAACGGATTGTCCGATTTCCCCAAAAATTTTCACTGATGTTTTCTTCTAATATTGCTGCATTCACTTAATCCATATAGCTCACGTTGGCCTGTTTCTGGTTTCATGGATAGTAAGTGTGAATGTGTGTGTGTGTGTGTGTGTGTGTGTGTGTGTGTGTGTGTGTGTTTGTGTTTGTGGAAGGTGTGGGGGGGGGGGCTTGTCCAAGTACATTTATCATTTACCCCACCCATCGACATTGCTTGAAGAACTGACTTTACCGAGCAAGAGAACTTTTCAGCTAGGACGTGAATGTCGAGAAATGACTAAGTCGAACATTCAGAATAAGTTTTTATAGACATGTTTCCACGAAAATGGAACAGTTTTAAGACAAGTCTTGGGCAGATGTAGGTGGTTCACAAGATGCATTGGCAAATGTCGTGTGCTTAAAGGGGCCCTGAAATCCAAATGCACGTTGATTTTTCTTGATTTATGATACCCTCAACATCACTTTTGCCGTGAAACGGATATCTAGAAACATTCCATATATTTTTAACGATTTTTTCTTTTATTTTTCTTCAGATTACTTGGGAACGCCCACAACAAAAATCCTTCCAAACCAATCAATATTGATATTCTTGAGATGACCTCATCTGTCAATCATTGCTAAAGTACTGAAATGTTTAACAAAAGACATAGGAATGCACCTTCCGCTCGACTCAGGATAACTTGCATGTTCCCTCGCCATGTCTTTTGTTAGTCATATTAATATGACAGAAACATGCACGTTATGGTGAGTCAAGAGGAAGGTGCATTCCAATGTCTTTTGTTAAACATTTGAGTACTTTAGCAATGATTGACAGACGATGTCATCTCAAGAATATTAATATTGATTGGCTTGGAAGGATTTTTTGTGGGCGTTCCCAAGTCATCTGAAGAAAAACTGACAAGAAAATCATTAAAAAATATATGGAATGTTTCAAGATAATTGTTTTAAAGCAAAAGTGATGTTGAGGGTATCATAAATCAACATTAATCAACATGCATATGCATTTGAATTCCAGGCCCCTTTAACTACGGCCAGTCATGTACACGAAGAACAGAAACACTGTTACGACTGAAACGTAACGATTCAAATTTCTAATAATCACTTTGTTACAAGTCATTTCTCCCCTGATTTTCCTATTGCTATTGTTACGCCCTACTCAAGAATCTGGGCTAATACCGACAGACAAAAGGGAGTTATGAACACCTGGACAGAGCATTCCTGTGTATAGAAATCTTGCCTAGCAACAATACATTGCTGAAATCATACAGTGTCTGGCTGCCAGTGTGGAGCAGCACTGTGCTGGGGAAGCTACAGGTGTTTGCACAGAACAATGCTAGTTGATTTAATACATGGGGGCAATACAACCACATGTCATACTGGCTTCATAGAAGCAACTTCAGTGGCTATGCAGCAGTTGCAGGGGCAGCAGTTAGACTGCAAGGTCTGCTGGAAAGGGCTTGAGCAGACGATATGAGGTCGGATTCCGGCAGTTTTTAGTCACCCAACTGTAAGTTAATAGTTTTATTACGATATCCCCTTTTTCCAAATATCAGTTATTATTTGAAGTCCCGAAGTTGTATTCTACAAAGGAAAAGTGGTTTTGGTAAACCGACCACGTGTTATATTATGTGCACAGCTTTTTGTAGTCTCTGGTATAGAGCAAGCTAGTTGAAAGCAGGTTGAATTATATACCGTCTGTGATAATATGTTGATGAAAGTTATTGTCTGTGATAATGTGTAATGCAGAGAAGTTATCCCCCCCCCCCCTTGTTTAGTAACACCGTTGCATGTGTAAGAGGATAATAGATTATACATGGTGGTTACTGGCGTAATGATTACTTTCAAGCAGAGTGCTGAAGTGCTTTTATGTGGATATTTCATATACGGAAAGGAGCATTATGAAGCAAGAGAAATGCCCAACCGAAGTCAAATTAATGGTTGTGTTCATAAAACGTAGACTATAGACGTGAGAAAATGTTTAACTCTTTTCTGTAGGCACCGAAGTGATAGCTGCGGTGTTAAATCCGTGTGGATAGGTGTTTACTGATATAAAATGGTAAGAGAGTAAGTAGTTGTTATGTTGTGGTAATTTCGTTACTGTACTCTGTAGATGGCGTTAACTTGGGTCATTCGGGTGTACGTAGACAACCCGTGCACGCCGTGCAAAGATAACCCCAGTTCTTGACAATGTGTTCGGGCCACTTCGGACAAGGAAGGAACCCGCCGTGTACTACACGTCCAGTTGGAGACCGTCCCTTCGACGAGGTCTTGCACTCCGTCTTCGCAGCGAACTGTTTCGCGTTCGACTTCGACGATCACGGAGACAACTTCAGCATGACAATACCAGGTTTTGTTTACCCCGAAAGAAACACTTTGGACTGTTAATATTCAAACCCCTAATTGTAAACTGTGCGCACAGGTAGTATAAACTGACGAGTTATCGCAAGTGTTGAGTTTAATCAAAGAAGCTTATGCACAACCATATCAGTAACCGGAGTAAAGTTTAGGCAATATTCATGGCCATATTGCGAAGCATTTGTTAAGTTTTCTCTATGCTATGAATAGTTAGGAGATTGATGTGAAGCCGGCGTTTAAGCATTACGTCGTTAGAGTGAGGTTTGAGGTGTCATGATAAGCATTGACTAAACTGTGTGCATGGGCGTATGTGAAGTGTCTGTGTGCTGTTTTGTTTCTTGTACCACCATCTTATTTGTATCTAGATTGAAAGACCGGAAATAAATCTTATAATTTCCGGAATTATGGTGTTTTGTGCTTACTTTGTCTGAGTAACTGTATTCAAGGAGTCACACTGGACCAACAAGCAAGCACACGCTTTCACCGGCTGTGACATTTGGGGGCTTACTGTCCGGGAACTGTACTGCTTGAATGCATGGTTTCAGACATTGTACTCTCAATAGTTAAATCTGTATGTAGCACGGTACAATTTGAAGAAGTGTTTGTTCTGTGACAAAACAGACAAGACAAGTGATTTCATTTGTTATGCCATATATTTGGTTGTGGTAGGCAGAATATTGTGTGGTTTACATTGTGACACATTTGCAGTTTACATTATTTTGTCAATCCCCTGGTTTTGCCTAAATATTGAGTATCATGGATTTCACTAAACAACTGATGGATTTAGGTAAGGAAATAGGCCTAACAGGCCAGGCTTTGTTAGATTTTGTGAATGAAAGGGAGAAAATAGCCAGGGAAGACAGGGCAAAGGCAAGGGAGGATAGACAGAAGGAACTTGAAATCCTTGAAAAACAGATAGCTGTAGAACAAGCTAAGAAGGAAAATGCGAACCCAATAGGAGAGAATGAACAACGCCATAGTTTGACAAGATCGCCCAAATTACCTCATTTCGTAGAAGGTAGGGACAATAATATTGACGCATACTTAGAACGTTTTGAGAGATACGCGTCAAATCAGAATTGGCCAAGGTCGGCTTGGGCAATTAACTTAGGAGCCCTGTTGCAGGGAAGGGCACTAGAAGTGTACAGTAGACTAGGTGTAGATGATGCCCATGATTATGATGTCTTGAAAGAAGCTCTTTTGAAGAGATTTCAGATGTCGGCTAGCGATTTTCAGCGTAAATTTCGCACGGCTGAACCGCAGCCAGGTGAATCACCTAGGCAGTTCGCAGTTAGACTAGAGCACTATTTTGATAGATGGCTAGATCTAACGAGTACGAGTAGGTCTTATGATAGTCTGAAGGACTTAGTGATAAGACAGCAATTTTTGGACCAATGTGGTCCTGGTATGTCAGTGTTCCTCAAGGAACGGACCCCAAAGTCGGTCAAGGAAATAACGGAAATGGCCGAAGTGTATGTGACTGCACATGGAGGCCAATTTAAGGTCACTCGTCAGAGTTACAAACAAAGTGCATCTGGCAGTAGGCCAGCGGATTCTCGCAAAGAGAAGTCGGGTTCACAGAAAACCCCGAGTAGCCCTTCTAATGTTAGTGGTAGAAGGCTCGTAGGACCTTGCTACATATGTGGTAAGAATGGGCATATTGCTAAGGACTGTTGGAGTAGGACAAAGTCCCATGCAAGTGTAGGCCTTGAAGGTGAAGATTCAAGGCAAGCAAACCAGGAGGGTAGAAATAACGACAAACATAGTGAGAAAGAAATCAACAAGGAGGCTGATTGTCCCACATGTTCTAGTCGTCGTTCCACCCCATCAAAGCAGCCCGAGGGTGGCATGTTTCTAGTAACAGTATCAATGGAGTCAACGCAATCCCAGCCTCGCTTAGGCTGCGTTCACATAGAAGTATACTATTCGGGTATTCGGGCTCGTTTTTCGAGGGCACGCGAATAGCTTGAATCGAACGACAGGATTTCCTCACACCGGTTCACATAGGAGGGCACTATTCGAAATTACCGAATAGCTGCGAAAAGTATAGCAAAGTGGGAATCGGGCTTGTTCGATTTTCTTGCAGCGTATACCGTCTCTCGTTTATGAAATAATGATAATTTTGGTCTGGATTTGCCCTTTAGTAAAAATAAGCATGCAGACTGACATTCTGATGCAGTTTAGAAATTGTTAATAAGATTTGCTTGGATGTAGGAGGAAGAAATCCTCACTGCGTGGGATGGTGAGTTGACGGTGCGGGTATTGGTGTATTCGGTGCTCGAATAGCGAATAGCGAATACCGAATACCGAATACTTCTATTTGAACGCAGTGTGAGTAAATGTGGAGACTGAGAAACGGCCGCAAATGTGTGCAGCATGCAAGGACAATTAACTATAAGATCAGCACTGCTTGCTGCTTGTATAAATTGTGACAGTTGACTGAGCGTTAATATGCATATCGAAAACTTTCGGTCATCTGCGAAACAGTGCTTCCGCGCGAACGCTACAACACGTAAAACTGGTCAAAATTCAACGCATCTTTCGACAAACTCTGCCATAACTTTTAAACTATCAAAGTGGCAAACTTGGGTGCCCGTATTCTGAAAGTGTACACTTCAGGAATTATTTACGTGTATATATCATTATTGTCACATTTGAGGCAGTGACGCACTTTTAATCAGAAAATTAGCGTATGAGTAGATTTGGCTATGGCAAACAGTCTAAATTTGGGGAATTTGAGCATATTTCGCTGTCTTGCAATTCTTCCACACTGGATATCTCGGGAACGGAAGGTCGCACGGGGTGGACAGTTTCAGAAAGTATAGATTATGCCCGGTTGTGTGTGTGTGTGTGTGGGGGGGGGGGGGTGTTTGATATAAGAATCTTCTTCATTGGTTAAGCAGTCCCGACGCACTTTTGCGGTAAATTTAGACTACCGAGTCACAATTGCTGCCATAATGAATGTGTATAATGTATACACAACTATCACGTAACGAGACTACCAACGAAAATTTGAGTCGTTGACCTTCACTGTCTGCCATCGTCAGAAGTGTGAATTCATGTACTTTCAAGCTTTTGTTTCTCGCCAAATATCATTTTCACTTAGATACCTTTGTATAATTTCATGAGACATTATTTACATACGTAGCAGCCTGATGAGCAATATAACTGTTAAGTTTGGGAGCAGAAACAACCAAATATATGTCACATTCCGTCTTATTTTTCCGCCAGCATACATTTCCATGGCATGCGAAATGGAGCTCGTTATTTGAGTATTTTGGCCTTCCGAAATAGAATAACTCACATTCTTTGACTCTGTTACCTCGGGTAAAGGATCTATATAGTGTGTCGTAGACGATAGTAACATCCCTGTGATAGCCATTTTGTCTGTAATTTAAAACATGCACTACAAATAGACGTATGGACAGAGTAGTTACCTCCAAGGATCATCATTCTATGCACTGTACGACCTACACTTTATGGAAATCTGACAACCTCAATGTTTTCAGAGAACAGATAAAATTTTTGGGGCCATCTTTGTACTTTATAAGTCTTGGTACCGAGTTCGGGATGGAAGCGAACTTTTTTTTTTCCTTCCTGAGCTTTTATTCACCCATTCTTCACCAGATTCAGAAAAAAAAAGAGGATGTCAAGACTGGGGATAGAAGATCACTTTCAACCATGGTCGCTCTGACAGTGCAGGGGTATGTATGCTTCTAAAACCTTCTGCAACTTTTGAAACAGCGGATACTAATACAGACGACAATGGTATAATATTTTTTTGTCATTTTGAAATTAAATGCAAATTTGTTAACACTTATATAATACTGACTGGCCTCGAGGGAGATACCAGAATATATTCTTTCAGTGCGGGCAATATTTGTCTGGTATCTCCCTCAAGGCCAGTCAATATCATTATTATTACCTATCCCCTAGGGAAATTAAGAAAATATGTGAATACGGCTATACACTATGATATAGATCAAGCCACATTTGACTACCTGTAGATCATCAACATGTCGAATAATTGAAAAATTGTTCATCAATGTATATTATTCAGCTACAACTTCAAAGATGTAGTTGTAACAGGCGAACTTAAAACATCTGAACGCTTTTACACTTATTTTTATTTTTGTTTGAATTTGGAGAGTTGTAAAATTGATGGTCACTGTGCAATTATTGAGCACAAATGAACTAGTCATTGTTTGACGCGTAGTGCTGCTGTTAAAGTGGTCGACCTTGTATGAGTTGATTTATCAACGTTCTTCTGCGATGCGTGTAACCGACACCCAGCGACGTCCTGGAATATTTTCTTTTCGTGGTCGATCGGAATATTTACATCTAAAGCAGGGAGGTTGGGAGAGAGATTCCAGTCTTTCTCTTCCCACCTTCCTGTGTAAAGTGAATGGCGAAAACCGGAAGATTGCACTGTTTGCACATATTGTTTTGTGTAATGTACGGTGTGTAAACCGACACGCAGCGACGTGGCGAAACGAAGATTGACTGCTGGGCCATTCTCAGATTAAGTGTTCAATTCCATGTGAGTAAAACCGAAAAATCAACCACAAAGTAATACATTCAAAGATGTGTTTTCGGAAACTTCAAAACCGGTCAAATACGAAACAAAAAGTGGAACATTCTAAATGATGGCCATTTATTGAGTACAAATGAATTGAAATAGAGCATCATATATGATTTTTGATCACCAATCAGATACGTTACCGCAAATTTACATGTTGTAATGGACTCCTAACTCTGAATTAAATTTATTGTTTTGATCCAATTTCTGTTCAGGAAAAGACATCTGTCCCCCCTAAAGATATTGGGGTTTTTCAAGAGGTAAAGATGTTGTCATCCCTTCCTAATTGGTAGAAATTATTTCTGTGTGGTAGGTTGAAATATGCTTTTTGCTGAAATGAAATATAACCTTAAGATTCACTTTGTATTTTTAGCAAATTTCGCTTACAAATAAAGTTTCGAATCCCACAAATCATGCAAAGGGAACGATCCGATCTGGAATTTCCACAGGAAACAAATATGAATTGATTTCCTGGGGAAATAACTATTGAAAAACATCGAATCACCTTTGGTAACGTATCTGGTAAAATATAAGTAATAATTCTAGTTGTGTATGAATTAATGAATATCACCTGTTTGATTATATACCTCATGAATTGATGTAAAAATGAATGATGTAAGCCCAAATTAACCATTTTAAACATTGTACGTAATATTTAAACTATGAAATGTAGTGGAAAAGAGCCCTAAATGTGAAAGCTGAGTTTTTCATTCACAGAATGTTCTCATCTTACGTCTGAATGTATTTATCCATCTGACTGTAAATATTCATTAAGTTTTGATGGATAATGCAAACAAGGTTTGAAAATATATTTTTGCAGGCACTTAGAAGGAAGTAGGTACAGTCTCTATGAACTCGATATGCTAAACAGTTGTTTGACCTATGGTAACGTATTTGGCTCATCCCTTTTAATGAAAATGAATAAATAATTGTTCAACTTATCAATGAATCTTGAGTAGTTCTTCATATGTTGAAAAACACTAGAATAAATATGCAACAGAACACTGAAACTTTTCTCGGAAGCGTTTCATAAACTACTTTTTACTCTTTCAAAGTTTGGTAACGTATCTGGCGTACCGTAAATGAATCTGTCGGTGAAGTTACAGAGCGATTTCTTCTGAATATTCTTCATTTGAACATAACTTAAATTTTTTATGGAAGCGTCATTCTATGCAGAATTGTTTTATGAACACTTTGTTTTACATAACATTATTTGTCACCGTGGGTGCCCTGAATTATACGTAACGTATCTGCTAAATCTGAAAGGCAAAAAACTGATATGCTGAATCTTAGCTTCGTCTTGTAAAATAAACGTTCAAAGCTGTTGCATAGAATATGAAAGTGGCTGGGTTTTATAGAATAGAACTTTGGAGTTTATGAGCACACAACGATTTGTTTGAAAAAAACATTTACAATTTCTTTTCAGCATTTTGATTATGTGGTAACGTATCTGTAGGAAAACTTGGCATTAAGTTTTGAGACACTGACGCACAAAGAAAAATCATGTGGAAGTGTTGCTCTTTTTCACCTCTCTGTCCTTTTGGTGCAAGAATATAATCCTGAGGTCCAACAAAACGAAGCATGTAATGTGTAGGGATGAATTTTGACCAGATTTGATCCCCCAGAAAGCACAAGACCGATGAGCAAAATTCGGTCACGTTTCTGGGGTAACGTATCTGTGGTAACGTATATGGTCGATCATATTATTATGAGAGCGATATCTACCAAATATTTCTCACTTGTACTAAACTTTAATGTTCAATCGATGCGTCATTCCGAGGAGTAATGTAAGAAAAATTATACAATTTGTCTGACATTGCAATATCTGTCGCAGTGGGTGGCATGAAAAGTATGTAACGTATCTGTCCAAATAAAAGTGTAGAAAACCGATATTTCAAACATTATACCGTATTCTCAATAAAGAGCTGTTGCACAAAAAAATCTAAGTACTTGCAGTGTATGAAGTATATCCTCAGGGTTTCATATACACAGGGTCATTGCATAGTCTTGTTATTTTCCCAATGCTGTAACACTAAAGAAACTGGTAACGTATCTGGCGGTGAATTTGGCGACAGGTTTCAAAAGGCTATAAAAAAAGAAGTCAATAAAAATTTTGGAACTTTTTGAGTATTGTGAATAGCACATATTATATGCTCATCGTCCATGCAAATGATATTTGGAAAGTGTGTTTGTGGACGGAGAGGAGCAATAAAACATAATTCTGAAATAGCCGGCGACACTGCGTTTTGGGGGTCTTAACGAAGGTTAACAGCAAAATTTTATACAAAAAGGCAGACAACCGCATTTGATCGTGTTTATTTTTAATAAATAAAGTCCTCGTGATATATTATAAACATTTAAATAGTATCTAATAGGTTTCAGGGAATCGCAAACTGTCATGGAATGTCGGCGACACCAAAATTCCGTATTTGAACGCTTTTACTGAGAATGGGCCTGCTGACCTTTGACCCTGCAAAATTACAACTGCTGACCTTTAACCCTGCATAATAACAACTGCAATTGCGTCGCAAAACTACCCCGTATAGGTAATAATTGTATAATATTGACTGGCCTCGATGGAGATACCAGAAAATATTGCCCAAACTGAAAGAATATTCTTTCAGTGCGGGCAATGTTTATCTGGTATCTCCCTCAAGGCCAGTCAATATCATAATTATTACCTATCCCCTAGGTAAATTAAGGAAATATGTGAATACGGCTATACACTATGATATAGATCAAGCCACATTTGAATACCTGTAGATCATCAACATGTCGAATAATTGAAAAATTGTGTACGGTACGGCGTGTGTAACCGACACGCAGCGACGTGGTGAAAGGAATATTGACTTCTGACCTTTGAACCTGCAAAATAACAACTGCAATGGCCTCGCAAAAGTACCTCGTATAGGTAATAATTGGCAATATTTTCGGCTCCAATAATGACAAATATATATATATATATATATATATATATATATATATATAATGTGAGAAATAGTTCCCTGAGTCCCGAACGTACGCGGTGCCGCATTGTTGGATGCATATAGTTGAAAGAAATTGGACTGAGGCGGGACGTTGCTCTCGATCTTAGTCTCCCTTTTATTTGTCAAGCTTTCGGCCCGTCATTGGGCCTTCGTCAGGACCTACCAACAGAACGATTATTATATGAATAACCTGATGTGTCATATAATATATAATGCAATTTCACATATTACCAATCTTTTAAATCATTTCCTTTATATACACAAATCAATCATTCAATTCAATAAAAATATCCAATCTAACCTCAAATCATCATCAGAATAACATCATATGTCCAATGTTTCATTTGTATATGTACTGATATATTGTATGATCACAAGATGTATGAATAAAGTTGAGCGTAATAAGTTTATGTGATTTGATATGAATGAAATGTATAATGGTGTACAATGATGATTTTTGGAAAATGTATGAATCTGTGATTTCTGATATGATTATTTTTGACTGTATTTTTATATGTAACATAACAGATATTATGATTGAATACTATTATTGTGAAATTCTGTTGATATTTATTGTATGATCACACGATTCATGATTACTGTTGAGCGTCACGAGTTGATCTGACTGCATGGATAAGAATGATATGGAAAATAGTGTATGATGGATTTGTGAATATGATCTTGTGATGTTTTAATATGATTATGTTTGATTATATCTGCAAAATAAGAGGCATTATGAATGATTGAATGGTAATTATTGTATTTTTGAACAGAATATGAGCACACGGTGCTGGGATGCACGATAACCACACGAGTCCCACGCAGGTAATTTACAGAAATTGTTGTTGTTTACACATTTGATTTAAGAGTTGATATATTTTTGGCAGGGTTGACGCTATTATATTTCGGTAATATACGAAATAAAATAACATATGTTGATTTAGATAGTATTATATCAACCGGAGTTGTGTGTGTGTGTGCGTATGTGAGTGTGTGTGTGTCTACTTGTGTGTATGTGAATATGTATATATGTGCGTATGTATGTGTGTGTGTGTGTGTGTGCGTATGCGGATGTATACATATACGCAATGCAAATAGACATATGAATATGATATATATGTATAATGATTCTGTTTGTGATCATTATGCTAAGAATTATAAGACAATATGATTATTATATGGCAGCATTATGATAACAATTCATTTATGTGTGCGTATGCGGATGTATACATATACACAATGCAAATAGACATATGAATAGGATATATATGTATAATGACTCTGTTTGTGATCATCATGCTAAGACAATATGATTATTATATGGCAGCGTTATGATATAAGAATTTATTTATATATATTTTTGGACATATGATGTTATTCTGATGATGATTTGAGGTTAGATTGGATATTTTTATTGAATTGAATGATTGATTTGTGTATATAAAGGAAATGATTTAAAAGATTGGTAATATGTGAAATTGCATTATATATTATATGACACATCAGGTTATTCATATAATAATCGTTCTGTTGGTAGGTCCTGACGAAGGCCCAATGACGGGCCGAAAGCTTGACAAATAAAAGGGAGACTAAGATCGAGAGCAACGTCCCGCCTCAGTCCAATTTCTTTCAACTATATATATATATATATATATATATTTCTTTTTTTCTTATTCTTCTTTTTGTTTTTTTTTTTTCTGGTCTGCATAAGCTACTTGCAATACACGGGAAAAAAAAACAACGTATGTAATCGGTGGTGGTTCTTAGACAATTTCAGATGCTAAGTTAGATAACTGTCCGAATTAAATGCAAAATCATCCACGATGATTCAAGATTATGACTGGTATAATATTAGATTTTGATTTGATTGATATATGGAAATCCTTGAATAAATCTGTTTATTTTATTTTTATTTATTTATTCTCCGCTCATGGGACGGATAGCCCTGGTCAGCTAAGAGTTGTTTTTCACAGGGGCCCGAAAATCTATATTGAAATACATTTGGATGTCTCACGACAGTAAGATAAGAAGTCGTATTGATTATTTTTTGACATCCCCAGAATGTGCTAATGAAGCATGATCAATTTCAATTTAATCTGATAACGTCTTCATTGTTGTTGCTCCCGTGGTCAACATCCTGTTTTTTGTTCAGTTCATCCCACAGCTAGCATAGCTTGGTAAAGATTAAGCGCTTGAATACACCCTGTACTTCAGAGCCTGTTTTCTCAGTTCACACTTTCCAGAGTGTGTCCTTTCTTTCCAATATTTAGATAGGTTAGGAGAGTCCATTTGAATTGAGTTATACATCATTTTAAAGCTTAGAGTCTGCTCTTTCAGAATCTACCCTTAAGTAAAAATCCATGTCTGGCAACTTACTGTTTGTTTTGTGATGCAGGGTCATATATAATAAGTAGGGACCAATGGCTACCTTAAAGGTAATCGCTTTTTTAATGAATGGATATGCTTCCATGTGAAGAAGATAATGATACAAATTATTTATTTATCTATTTATTCACTTATTTATTTATTCATTTATTTTTTTTATTTTGGTGGCTATGTTTCACAGCTATACAGCTGATTAGTGAAATCAACATGACGAACCTGTCGTTGTTCGGAAATGAGGCGACTATTCGTCTTTCTGAGACTATAATGTCGAAATAGTGATTTTATTTTATTTTTTTTCAGGATCCAGACTAACAAAAAAAGTGAACTACTTAGAGATGGAATAATATTCAACTATGAATAATCTTGTGTAAATAGGAAAAACAAATTAAGAGACGGGAACCTCATTTTGTATAATTCAAAGAAGCAGTGTAGGATTTATACCGAAAATCTTCAATTTACCAATAAATTATAAGGATCCATTGTATTGGAATGCAGAGGAAAAATCATCAAAAGTTACAGCATCCTAAGTTAGGTGTCATGCGTGGACATGAATGAAATTACGTCATAGAGTCAAGAGGAATGAAAATTTCTGCCAACATTACCAAATGGAAAACAGAAGGCGTCACAATTTTGTTGCCCCAAGAACATTATGCTTACGTTACCATCATCGAGTGTTTTTAACTAGAATTTTCACAATCCTGATACCACGCCGCTGACGGTTCGTGTGTGTGTGTGTGTGTGTGTGTGTGTGTGTGTGTGTTTGTGTGTGTAGTGGCGCCACGTAGGAAGGTCAGGAATATAGCAGAATAGAATTATGTCAAGAAATTATATTTAAATGTTTTTCTTATCATTTCTATCTGTCGATTTATTCATCAGACAATAGCATTCTGCTGACGTTTCTCTTTTGCTCTGTTTTCCATTTCCTGTGAGACTTTTTTTTTCTACTCTCTCGGGCGTATCTCTTCTTTACAATAAAGACAAAGGCAGAATCAGAAATCGTAGAGAAAACAGGGTAAGAGATTGACATCACGACACTGTGTCTATAATATTTTCCATAAATTATTGCTTCCCATGCTCTCTGTGTGGTTTAATGTTGTCTGACTGGTTGCAGGCTGCTGAGAAGTTGTTCCTTCATATTTGTGGGTGGGATTCTCATTAATATACCTCGATTGGACCACTTAAGAAGATGTAAAATCGTATTGTGACCTCGTATTGTCCACCGAGTAGGGCAAATCATCTTCACACCAGCTGCTACAATGTTAATTTCGGATTTTATTTTCTCGAGCAGACTTTGACGTTTCGGCGAAAATTTGATCAGCTTGCATATTTCGTACGTTACATCCAGTGCATCGGAGAGCAACTTAGACCCTTTTGTTGCGTCACCACGGCCAAGTTCAAGGCATGTCCATGACAATGTGTGTGGTGAGCAGTAGGAGCATCTCTGATTATTTGCTCTGCGACACCTCTCCGTGATCCAGCCATTGGACCGCCGGCATCATAGCAATGGCCGCGACAGTTGGAAAGTGTCAGATTCATCCGAAGTATGGCGTCTTTGATAGCAGCTACAATGGTGTCTGCCTTTATGCTCGGGATTTCATAGAACCCAATAAAGTCTTCGTGGGGTTCCAGGCTCAAATCGATCCATCGAATGCATATTGTCAGCTGCTCCTTGTTTGCAACGTCACTGCATTCATCAGCAAGGATAGTGAAAAAGAGCCCGTTTCTGATAGAAGACGCAACATCTCGCAATACCTGCAACGCCATTGCCTCTAGAATTTCATTTTGGACATCATGTGAAACATACTTGTTGGTTTTTTTCTGAAGCCATTCTAGCATTTTAGGATTGCCCTTGGCTCGAAGATGGTAGAGTTGTATAAAGTTTGATTCCTCGTCCTCATGACCTTGCAAAGCCAGACCTTGTCTAGCTAAGAACTGTATGTTCTCGATGATGTTTGTCATGTTCCTTCTAGATTCCTCCTTCTCTGTGCTTAACGTCTTGTCAAGCATTTCTCCGATGTCAGGACATGTTTTTGGAAGAACCATCAGGTCATGGACTGCGGACTTATGGTACTGCGACATTTGATGTTGTCGAAATTTCTCTCTTGCTTTTTTTTCCAATTGGAGAAGCTGTCTCGAATGAAAGACGCTTCCTTGTATCTTACGTCTAGTTTCTCTTCTTTCTCAGCTTGTGCACATGTATGGCAGAGAACTGCATCCGAAGACTCTTTGTAGTGTAACCATGGAAATTCATCGTACCATGACGGTTGAAACGATCTTTTGAAGTGCTTGTATTCCCTCTTGGGGTATTGGAAGTTGCGCGGTTGGTTAGGTGTTGACGGTAAATTTAATTCTGACTTCCCCTTGTCATCCAAATTTTGTTTGTCTCCTTGGGGTGTCAATGGATCTCCAATCGTTTTCACCGACGAGTCACTTGACTGATCTCCTGATTCTGGTGTTGTTTGTTCACATTTCTGTTCCTTGCTAATACTCGACACCTTAGAACCACAAAACATTTCTAATGATGTCTGTATTTTTCGTTTCCTTGGCAGGGGCCTTACTTTAATCTATTGAAATTAATAGTGAGAAATATAAAAATCCTTCAATATTTCCGCCCTTGTGCAAGTCACTAAATTGCATTACAGTCGATTGCTAATCTGCTTCATTATCATGACGTTGAGGGGAAGGAATGTTTGAAATGAAAAATCCAAGTATAAGGTAACGAATAGAAGAAACAATTTACCCGCATTTACTTGTAATATTTCAAGGAAACTCAATGACACTGACTTAGTTTGCATATTCTGTGATATTGACCAATATACACTGTACTTATAAATACAGGGTTCGAATAATGGACTGCTATCGACGGCCATCCCCCCCCCCCCCCGAAAAATTACATCCTCAAGGCCAATAATGTACCTTTCCTTGGCCTTCAAAAATCATATTTTGAGCCTGTCACGCACAAGCTATGTCATCATGCACTGAACTGACAACTTTGCTCGGCCTTCAAAAGAAAAAAATAACGCAAAGCCGTTAAACACATTCTCATCGAATAGTAAAGGTCTTCTACAGGTCCCTGAACTTAAAAAAAAAAAAAAAAAAAGAAAAAAAGAAAAAAATAACATCTCTCAGCTGGAAAGTCTAGGTCCTATATATTCGACAGGTCTGCTCAGGAGTTCTAGCTACAAATAACATGCAGTGTAATCACAATAATTTTGTAATTATAGGCCTCACATTCATGATAGTGATGGTAATATAATGAACATGGATGGATAATGGCGTTAACACATAAGAGTCATTAAGACATGTTCATCACAAGCTTCAACATCTAGACTTTCAATTAAGAAACGACCTCGTACGGACTTTAATGGACTGATTGATATTTTTGGTGTTCATTCCTAATTCGTACCTCACTCTCCTGATTCTCACTTGTAGAAGTATGAGCCATCTTAACTTCAGAACACTCCAGCACGACATTGAGGGAAAGTTGTCATGAGTGTGCGTGCGATGATGCGTAGCATGTAAACAGCATTTATAGCGAGCAATTACTGCGCATACGCATTACAAAAACTGAACTCTAGCTCCCGCGCTCTACTATGGAAATTGCACGCAGTACACACTGGAAGGCTATAATATCTTTGGTTCCCACGCATTCTCCCCAACCCAAAAGGAAAGCACACGTACAATGCGCAGCGTGCGCTATAGGTCTATACAGCATAAACAGTGTGATCGGAGCGCGCGGGGCCTGGCGCGCCGGCTTCTAAAGAGTCTCAAAATGGCTCATCCCAGCTTCGTTCAACGTCCCTCCCATACTAGCACGGCCGTAATCTGGCAGAACTCCCTAAGTCGATTTTGGTCGATTTTCAGGTTTTGAGTGTTTTGTGTGTTTTTTCTCATGCTCTTTCAAGTGGGCCAAAAAATAAGTTGTGAATCGGTACAGAAAGTTATTTTTAGAAAGTGATTTTGGCAAAATTCCTGAGGAGAGAGGGCGATTAATCTGGCAGAACTGCGTAAGTCGAGATTCGAAATGAATTTTCCGATGTTAATCAGGCAGAACTGCGTAAGTCGACTTACGACAACGCTTGGACCAAGGTGTTCCTGCATCCCGCACGGATATGGTATATCTTAACACGCGCGTGCGCGACCTTGGTAGTGACGAACGCGCTGCGCGTTCAGGTTAGCAGTGCCTAGCTAGCTAGCTAGCTAGCTAGACACGTCGTGCGGCTACGTGTATTGTACACGACGACAGTCACGCTAAAGCAATAACCCTCGTTACTCTTGGGGGAAATTGCCACTTTCTTTCCCTTCATAGACTGGCAGGCTTCAAAACAGGTCAATATGCGGTATGCCTTACTATTAAGTTTTGCTACAATCTAGTGTTTTTTAAGCCTAGAGCATTTCTAGATCTAACAAACGTTATAGTTTGCATCTTGTCTGACATCACGCTCCAGTCAACTTTAGGCCTACTTGGTACTGCTGCAGCACTTGTCCATTGTTAGTGTACGTGAAATCAATGTACTGTGCGGTAGCGTAGGTCACGCGAACAACAATATCTGTAATCCATTGACCATAGCTTCTTATTTTATTTTTCATTGTAATAAGCGGTTAGTGGGCTTGGATCTATGGGATTGATCTCGAGAAGTTTAATGAATATCTAGGATACCGTCTATAACGATGGCATTTTCGATCCAATCCTACAGACGTCCGAAATTGACCAATACTAACACTTTTACAGTTTACTTTTTAATACCGGTACCGTACCGGTACTCCCAGTAAATTGTGCAGTAGGGGCCTACTACTAGTAGACTACTGGGGCCTACCGTTACTTAACTTAGGCTGAATCGCCGGTTATTCTGTCTTTACTCAGTTTTCTATTTTTCTAGATTTGATTCGGCCAGACATTCTTGAAGTCTGTAATATGAAGAATCTAGAATCTACAGGTTAAACGCTAAATTATAAACATTTAGCCCTAGAAATAGATCTGAAACTTAGATTTAGATCTGTGTTCTATACATTACTACTAGTACTAGGGGCCTACTACTAGACATTATAGGCTATAGACTTTATAGACTTACCGTTAGTCATTATAGATAGGCATGTTAGGCTTTATGTTGTTCTTAGATCTACAACATTAGTACCTTCTAGGCCTAGATCCCCAATAAACAGTCTAGCTGTAACGCTAGATTTAGCCCCTACCTGGATATAGAGTCTAGCGTTAGATCTAGAGTCTAGACTAGAAAATCTAGAAACTAATTTTCATTGATCTACTAGTCTGTTATAATGACGCCCCAAAATAGACGTCTGGATGTTACATAGACCTAGACAATCGAGTAGACAGAGTTCGAGAGTTCTCGTACGTTTTTAATAGGCCTGCGTAGAAATAGATAGTAACGGTTAGAACACTACTACCCTAACGTTAGTACTGTAAGTAGTTAGTGACAATAAGGCCTACAGTAGGACTAGGAGTCGACACAAACGAGAACTAGGGTCTATTTTTTTATTTTCTAATAAAGCTGTGAATAAACTTTTAGTCAGGCCTAGCTCCTCGTATTCTTTAGTTTAAATAGAGTTTAGGCCTTCAGCCAAAAGGGTCTAGGCTTACTCTTACTTTGGGCATAGAGTAGGAATACTAGGATAATGATGAGATCAGTAGGCCTATCGTATGCAGATTCCTACGTACCGCTCTACTAGTACTAGTCTCTAGATGTCTAGTGTATCGTTAGGCCTGAATAGACTACGGTCTAGACGGTCTACAGTGTAGTACCTGTAGTCTTGATGAACAATATAGCTTAACATCTAGAACCTAGTCTAATATTATTCTTAGTCCAAATGTAATGCTTCATGAGATCGACAATAACCCAAGCAGCAGCCAGGCTTTTGATGTAGCAGTACTTCTTGTGCCGCTAAATAATACTGAAACATGAACACAGACTGACAACATTTGGGGAAAGCAAGTTATTTTCCATATACAAATGAATGGATAAAATGAAATTAAATGTGAATCAATAATGATGACTTTATACAATACAAATATTTCAAAAAAATTGTATTCGATCTAAAATATTCATTGTTTTGACACTGCATCCGCTGAATAGTAAGAGGGTGGATGGTAAAATACGATAGACAACCCGCAGAAAATAGACCGAGATACGTAGTTCTGGTTGATAAACCACGTGTTTATCAGCCAGAACTGCGTATCTCTAGGAGATACGCAGTTCTGGCTGATAAGCACGTGGTTGACGACAAAAAGAGATACGTAGTTCTGCCTGATGAAACACGTGCTTATCAGGCAGAACTGCGTATCTCCTAGAGATACGCAGTTCTGCCTGAAAAACCCCCCGCATGGCCAAAAACTTACGCAGTTCTGGCTGATCAACCCGGGCACGTGACCAGAGATACGCAGTTATGCCAGATTACGATCGCAAAAATTTGGCGACGATTAATCTGGCAGAACTGCGTAAGTTTTTTAAATTGGTAATTTTTACTACTTAAAAAGGTCAAATTGTCATTTTTTTGCTGGAAATAAATTCTTTAGACCAATTATGACCGAGAAAAGAGGAAAAATGCAACTCATCGTATCTCAGTTTAGAAAGGTGTAACATTGAATCTTTAAACCCGATTTCTGGCGTAATGTGTTAAAGGAGATACGCAGTTCTGCCAGATTACGGCCGAGCACTAGTAGTAGAGTGGTTCAGTGTGTATGAAGCAAGTACTGCACGCTTTCGGAGAGGGCTTGAACGCACCCTACAGTCATTAAATTAATAAAAAAACTAGAGAGGGGCCGTCAAAGGCGGCAGACCCACGCCTATAAGTACAAAGTCGGGGTAAACATAATGTGCATTCGGTCATCTACCAGAATTCGGCCACTTAATTGCCAGTGTGCTTTATCACCAGCCAGTGAGTTCTACCAAAGATTGTACACTGAAGTGTACGATCTTTGGTTCTACAGTCACATCACACGCAAATCACATCATTACACATACGGTATTAACACTCATTCACGTACAGGAAAGTCCTCAAGTCTCCTCCAAAAATCCATCGAAAATCCCAAATTCCACCGTCAAAAGTGCAGAATCGGAACTTTTCCAAGCGCGCGCGAATTAAGTCCAGTTTTAACATTAACATTATGCATATATGAGAGAGACTGCACTGCAGTGTCGACTGCTACGACTGTACGCACGTAAACTAACCTGTAAATTATCCTACGTAGGTTGCAGTCAGTCCCCCTGAGCAGCTGAATCACTTCGTTCTGGTCTGCGATTTCATGGTCTTCCCCACTCAATTTGATCCACTCTTTGGCACACAAAATAGGTTACGTCTATCTTAGGTTTGTCATAGCCGTGAAATTTTCAAACTTCATCGATGTTACATGCATAATAACGCAGAGCAGACGACGTAGACGCGTCGACAGGCTCACAGGGGGCGGCCATTTTGACTCGTAAACAATAATTCTCGATTCGGATTGGATAACATACATCACATGATCGTTCGCGAATGAATATCGTACGCGGCAAAGTGTACATATTCAGCTCCTCAGTGACAAAAAAGTTCACTGTTTCCCCCTAAATTACCAAAATACTGCAGGAGGGTTTGTGTCGAACTTTTTCCTGTAGCCTTTTTGGTTATTTGTTTACATGTAGCTGTGGAGAAATTTTAGTGCCGCAGTTGTCGGAACGAAACAAGCGAAAAAACCAGCTCACCCCATGGCCTAAAACGGGAAATTTTCGGAGTGGTCACAATACCATGGGGTCAAAACTTCAAGGTCACACAGAATTTGCAAGGGTCAACCGATTATCACCAAAATCTAATCGATTCTTTCCTGCCATTATCCAAACATCCCCATAACATTTCGTGCAAATCCGTTTACCCGTTCTCTTGTTATCTTGTACACAAACAAACAAACAAACAAACAAACAAACAAACAAAAACAAAAAACAAACAAACAAACAAACAAACATACGGAACCCTTTACATAACCCCCTGCCGATTTTCATCGGCGTGGGTAATGAAAATATATTCTATAGAGAACTGTTTTTGACATCAATATCTGTATTTTTTCAGATTTATGTGAAATTGTGTGTGTGTGCGTGTGTGTGTGGGTGGAAAGTGTGGGGGGGGGGCTGCAGCCCCCCACCCCCCCCCCCCCCCCCCACCCCCGCTTCCGCGGCCCCTGTTCATTTCAGTGTAAACGCGCAAAAGGCCAAATGCGAGGCCAAAATTGGCCGCGCATTTGGCCACGCTCTGGAGGTGGTCCGGCCTTTTCTCAGTGTAAACGCAAACTGGGCCAAATGCGCGGTCAATTTTAGTCTGGCTTCCAAACCCTCTGCCCTGTACTATTTCGCTATTAAGGATACTAACCCCCTCAACGTCGAAAACTAGTATAATTTAGGTGGATTCAATAAGGTGGATTTGTCCTTCAAAGGATTTTTTTTTTCCTTCGGCAAAGGCCTTTGCCCGAACGGCGACTCGTCGCCACGGAATTCAGTTGGCAAAGGGTCTGAAAACCAGACAATACTAAATTGCGTTTGTTTACAAGCAGAGCGCCACTACGACGAAATAATTATTGAAAGGTTTGAATCAAAAGCGCGGCCGAGCCCGACAGTGTAAACGGACAAAATTGCGGGGCTCGGCCTCGCAATTGAGGTTGGGGTCGACCGCGGCTCGGCCCAGCCCCGCATGGTAAACGGGGTCTTGGATTTTTTTACTGGTTTAAACTAAAAATTCATTTTAACGAATTTTGCTAACCTTCTGCAAGTCCACTTCTGCAATCTTCAAACAAAAATGAAAATTACAACTCCGACGACTTTAGGTACAATGATATTTATCGCGGATGTCTAAATAAACAATGATAACGTGTTGAGGTTGATAAAGGATAGTTAATGGTGGATAGTTAGACTGTCAACTTTGTTTGTTGATATACTTTAAAAAGCAGCTTTCCTCTTATTACATCCCTATTTCTATGTGTTTGGTTATACCTGTGTATATCTATGCTTGCTTGTGATTGCATGTATGTATGTTATGTATGACTGACGCATATATGCAGTCCTATAGTTTTGTTATTTTCTCCTGTTTTTGTTTCTGCCATTATTGATATCATTTTCACTATCATTTTTTGTATACAATATGCATATCATGTTCTGTATCCAACATCATTATTTTGTCCGATTCTTTTGATCCTCTGTCTTGGTAAAGTGTGGGGCCCGAAAGCTTGAGAATAAAAATCAAACTGTGAGGATTCAAGCTACGACTGTCGTCTCACCCTTTCACTCACATACACACTACTAAGATGCGACGTCCAAGGGGTTTAACAACTGAAAACGCACCTTTCACACTCATATATATATATGAGAGTTCGTTCACAAAGGAACTCTTAGATTCCTTATCAACTGCAATATTCTTTGAATTTTCAGTTTGGTTTCAGAAAACAGCATAGCACAACCCACGCTTTGTTAGGTTTCATTGATAAAGTAGCACATGCTTTAGACGACGCTTCCCATACTATAGGTGTTTTTCTCGACTTCTCGAAAGCGTTTGATACGATAGACCATGATATTTTGCTTTATAAGTTAAGCCATTACGGCATTCGTGGGACAGCTCAAGATTGGTTTAAAGACTACCTTACTAATATAAAGCAATATGTTTATGTAAATGGATATGAGTCTCTCTTGAAAACAACTTCTTGTGGTGTCCCTCAGGGTTCCCTACTTGGCCCGTTATTATTTATCTTGTACATAAACGACCTCAAAAATTCGTCCCAGATTCTTTCTTTCATATGCTTTGCTGATGACACAAATTTATTTCTTTCACACCTTAACTCAAACACGCTTATACATATGTTAAACAATGAACTGAAACTTGTTCAGTCCTGGATCCACGCAAATAAATTGTCACTAAATATTGATAAGACGCATTATATGCTGTTCAGCAATTCTCTGAACTCTGTTTCTGATTATGTTAAGATCAATGGTATCAATTTAAACCAGTATCTAGTATCAAGTTTCTGGGACTTTACATTGATAGTGATCTATCCTGGAAAACCCATATTAACTATTTAAGTAAAATTTTGTCCAGAAACATTGGAATTTTAAACAAGCTGAAATATATTTTTCCCATACATATATTGCAAATTATATATTCAACAATGATTTCCCCTTACCTCAACTATGGAATTCTGGCATGGGGTAATTCGTTCAAATTTTTGCTTGATTCGCTTTTCCTTCTTTAGAAACGCGCCATCAGAATTATCAATGAAGTCGGATATTTATTTCATACAAATGCATTTTTTTCACAAGAATGAAATTTTGAAATTGATTGATTTGTTTGATTACAATCTAGGTATTTTCATGTATAAATACTCAACGAATGATCTTCCCGATGTTTTTCTTCACATGTTCAAAAGAAACTACTCAGTTCACAATTATCCCACCCGCCAACGGGACGCTTATCACCTTCCACGTACTCGCACAACTTTCGCGATGAAAACAATTATGTATGCGGGACCGAAATACTGGAACGACCTCCCCCCTGAACTCGGTTGTTTATCACTATCATCCTTCAAATGCAAATTAAGACAGTATTTATTGAATAATTACGCTACATCAGCTCATTGAAATTCTGTTTCGTGCTGTCCAGGACTATCTCATTATACTGTACTCCAGGGTTGTTGTCATGTTAAACCAGACTTTAAGAGCCCAGCTGTTTGCGCCCTTAAATTTTATCACTGTGTTTATGTATATTTTTCCTTCTTTAAAGATAGCTGGGACGAGGAAACAGCTGGTATTTCACATTCTCACTGCACTGCAACTGGTTGTTGAATGTCTTTTTTTTTAAATAGATTTGTAGGTGCATGTGTTCCCTTCTTAAAGGACAGGTTCATCTTCATAAACATAAGGATTGAGAAAATGCAGCAATATAAGTAGAACACATCAGTGAAAGTTTGAGGAAAATTGGACAATCGATGCAAAAGTTATGAATTTTTACAATTTTTGTGTTGGAACCGCTGGATGAGGAGACTACTGCAGCTTGTGAGTCATATGCGTACAACAGTATAAAGAAAATGTAAAGAAAATTCAACATATTTTCACTTTTTTCGCATAATAAAAGACCACTTGACTTGTCTCTTTCTAAAGGCAGGGGGAATAATATTACCCATAACATATGTCGGTAACGAGTCAAGGGAATGTGTACTTTTTTTCAAAAGATGAAATTTTGTGAAATTCTCTTTATATTTTCCTTATATTGTTGTACGCATGTGACATCTGAGTTATTCATACACTGCAGTAGTCTTCTCATTCAGCGGTTACTGCACAAAAACTTCAAAAATTCATAACTTTTGAACGGACTGTCCGATTTTCCTCAAACTTTCAATGATGTGTTCTACTAATATTGCTACAATCGCTCAATCCTTATGTTTATGAAGGTGAACTTGTCCTTTAATACACGCAATGTACACATTTCTAATACTGTCTAAACGGTATCATTGTTATTATAATTATATTAAGTCATATTGTATTGCCAGAACGACAATGGTTCATCCGCCTATATACAGCATGTGGCTTTTCCGACCCCTAACCTGCACTAGAGAAGAATTTGCTATATTATTGTATATTTGTACTTTTTTATTTTGTTTTTTCTCTTATGTTCCGGTCATTGTTCAATCTTAAACTCGTTTTTAACCGGGACCTACGCTCAACAAGCTCGCCTTTAAGTAGGTTACTTCATATTTCTTTAGCATTCATTCACAGATTCCAAACTTAACAGATCGACCACTATTATGTCTTACATATTTGCAATATTCTATGTATGTCACGTATTTCATTTAATTTTGTTATATTTGATGTAATTTTTCATCGAGAAATATGAAAATAAATTGAAATAAAAATTGAAATAATTAAATAAATATATATATATATATATATATATATATATGAGATGTGCGAGTTGCTGCTCTTCTCAATCCCGTTAAATTCTTTGTGACAGCGAAAGAAGTACAAGTGCATCAAACTTGAACAGTGGCCTTTTGCTGTATATAACAGACACAAAATCGATTTGGAATCATGTTAAGTAAAGTTTTGTATACTGTGTATAATGTCTTAAAGGCGGTGATGTGTATATTGTGTTTATCAGCTAGTCATGTTTTTTTTTTCCTTTCATTATCACACAAGAACTAAAAAGATAAACAAATCATTATCATCATTAAAAAAGAAGTCAGCAAAAACACGTCTGAATTGTTCTCCTTTTTCCTAGTTTATCCGCGAACCATATAAATAACTGGAGAGGCAAAAGTTTTCAAAACTATAATTTCCCAAATCTGCTGTAGAAATAGGAACATATCGCACTAAAACTGCTATAATTTTCATAAACAAACAAACTAACTAACAAACACAAAAACAAACACCAAAACCGCTCATGTGCGATTTCGCATGGGCAGCTGTGAACATAATATAGTTTGGTCGATTACATTATATTTGTCATTCTATTTCATCATAACTACGTACTATAGTGGAAGATGAAAGTTGTTTATAGCAGAAGTTTAGTGTTTATCTTTCGAAAAATTGTAACAGTTTATACTGTCATTTGTGCTTCCAATCTCTCTTTAACATGCGTTTTGATGCTGTCACCTTAACATGTAGTTTGATGCAGTTTGACTTTGTTTTAACCTCTAAATGACCTTTTTTTTTTTTGCTCAATCAAACAATAATGACAACGTAATGATAATCATCCTGTTATATGAAAATGTGACCAAAGTCTTGTTCCGGTTTTATTGGAAAAATAAATGTCCATATTTGGTTCACATAAATTGACAACAAAATAAATTCTTCATGACAACAACAAGTAGAAGATGGGAAAAAAACACAAAGCTAAGTTAAAAGGCATCATATCATGTATTTTTTTCCCTATAAAAAGACAAAGTGATAACGAATATTTCAGAATATCCATTATCAAAACACTATACTAATGGAGGATACACGTATATGAAGAGACTGAAAGTTAGGGAAAACCCCTTTCAACGCAATGCAGTGAACCTATTGGCTGTTTATGAAAGACCAGATCAATTAACTCTAAAGGTCTGTTCAAAGAAAAGAAAATGCAAGTTCATGGGTAATCAACTGCGGTATCAGAAATAAAGGAAAAGAACAATTGATGGTGATAATGAACATGAAGAAAATAAAAGATATTGACAACAAAATCACAACCGAAATAATATTAGAAAGATTAACGAATGAGCATTTGTATGGGAAGCAGGACAAGGACAGACACCACATACCATGTATTGGATTATGTTACAGATTGACATAATCAAAACATAAACTCAAAGTACTTATGAATGAAAGTTTAGTGAATACCTATGACGATTTTGATAACAGTCTCATCTTGATGCCAAGTTTATGTGAAATTGAAAATTCCATATCCGTATTATATGTGAATGTGTGATTACTGGCATGACCTTAGGTTTCTACGGTATTACAACGCAATGAAGTGAATCGTACAGTGAACTGTACAGTACTGGTTGAGGTGAGGTTTCAACTTGTTACGTTTTGAGAGATATTTAGAAACCACTCATTAAAACGTTAAAGAAAGAACATATAATTCTTAGGGGAATCAAGAGTTTATTTAATGAAAATTATTTTGAAAATGACTGACTTATCTAAAAAATGTAAAACAAAGAGATCCTAATAAAAATCGTGGCTTGTCCATTTTATTACGATTGTTTTTTTGTTATATATATATATATATATATATATCTTAGCCATTTCAGGCCAATTTTAATTAAATAAGTGCTTAAAGATAATAAAAAGTGTTGGTACCTCAAAAGTTTCCCTGAATTTCCTTTTCTTAGTTTGTGTTTCAGGTTAAAGTACCTACATTGTATCATATAACTAACACTGTGAGACTTACTCGCCCCAAAGTGCTCTCATGTCTTAGTAATCATGCAATTAACTGCAACCAGCAGCCCCATACGCATAGCGTAATGGGGCTTCGCATTGTTGCATTCAGGATCATGACAGATTTAGTATCGCGGGTAAATATCAACTTAAAATCCAAAAATTTCTTCAATTTGAAGACCTACCAATTAAGTTGAAGTATTGAAAACAGGCTTCGGGTAACGTTTGGTTCTGCCAATAGTCCCTTTCTGTTCGAATTGATGACTGAATGTGACTCGGTCGAGAGGACCTTGGGAGAGCTACATACACTGAATACTACAGCCAGTGCATGCGAACACATCACAAGCGCACAAATTTCAAATCCATGAACGGATAAGATGTTTGTGTGCGCATGCACTGGCCGTAGTATTCAGTGTATGTAGCTCTCCCAAGGTCCTCTCGACCGAGTCACATTCTACTATACCGGGTACTCATCAATTTGAACAGAAAGAAACTGTTGGCAGAACCAAACGTTGTCCGAAGCCTGTTTTCAATACTTCAACTTAATTGGTAAGTCTTCAAATTGAAGAACTTTTTAGATTTTAAGTTGACATTTACCCGCAATACTAAATCTGTCATGATCCTGAATGCTACAATGCGAAGCCCCATTACGCTATGCGTATGGGGCTGCACGCTGCTGGTCACAGTCAGTGGTTTCGTACAATACTACCTCGCCGCCGTACGGCGGCGGCTCTGGTACGAAACCATTATTGCATGATTACTAAGACATGAGAGCAATTTGTTGCGAGTAAGTCTAGCAGACAACGTACTTTAACCTGAAACACAAACTAAGACAAGAAATTTCAGGGAAACATTTGAGGTACCAAAACTTTTTATTATCTTTAATCCTTTTTGAAATAACATGTTCTTTCATATATCATATGTGGTTTATCATTATATCACCAATAATGTAATAAACATGAATCCTCACGTCAACCAGTACTGTACATTCACTTTAAAGGGGTTGGCTTTTGATAACTATTTCCATTCCATTTGAACTCAAGGGACTAGGCGCTTTCACAATATTGTCAGCCACATCTAACTTTAAGTGAATAAAAAAAAGAAAAAAAATGTATGCAAGTCTCCATTAAATTTGCTTTGCCTCCCCGGTTGCGAGCGTTCCATCATTCGCATACGTTTAGAGGAAAACATAATTGTATGTATGTGCTTTCCTCTTAAATAAAGAGAAACCATATATTTCGGCACTTCAGAATTCATCAAACAAGGGCAGTCAGTAGTTCAACCACTCCCACACATACCTTTTCATTCGACCTTGTCATTCCCGGAAGACAAATATTGCAAAATAAAAGAGAGATATTGCGCCTCGAAACAGAATAGACTTCCCTCTATACCAAATGAATGGTATGTCAAAAAAATCGTATTAAAAAAAAAAACAAAAAAAAAAACAAAAACTGGAAGCACCGTTAAATATGAACCAACATTTAATAAATATTCATTCTCTGTTCTCTGTCACAGTTATTTTGTATACTATCATGTATAAACGTATCTTCTCATATTTAACACAGGAACAGACAAAGAAATACATAAGAGAGAAAACAGTGCGACAAAATTGATATCTGGACAGCTCTTTCCACAGTTGTTCTTACATATTTTTCTATTGCTCCAATGGCCATACAGGCTCTCTGTGTAGTGTGATGATGTCAAACTTTTTACAGGCTGCTGTGAGGTTGTTTCTTCTTTCTTCTCAGTGACATAAACATGATCTGACTTCGATGGCACCACTTTGGAATACGTGAAGTCGAGGCAAAACTCAGGAGCTTTCTCACATTGTAGTGCATACGAACAGCAGTTGATAGAGGGCGTAGCACCCATCCAGAAGGCAGCTTGGACTTCATCAACAAAATATTTGGCCTGGCTCAAATACGGCGCCTTTTTACCATGTTGGAAGCAGACGATTGATCCTTGCGGATTCGAATCCATTCCTAGATGAGCAGTGCACTGGACCTCGACCCAGTCCGGGGAATACCATGATGACAGGTTTTTACACACAGCAGGTCCAGGTGGAGTGATGACATCGATGTACACATCTATTACGTCATGATACCTTTCACCATCCCTGTGTCCTGTGACAAGTAATATGTAGACACCTTTATCTTCCGTCCGCACATTTCTGACAGTGAGAGTAACAGTCAACTCATTATTAGTATTGTTCTCTTTTACTGTAAACCGTTCCGCCTGTCCATTTTTCAAACATTGCTCCTCGACAAACGCTCCGTATCCATAGAATAAGCAGTCAAAATGGCCAGAATATATTTCATATCCATATTCAAAATTCGCTTGAAGAGATGGACGGAATATTATAACATTGTCCGTTCCCATGCACAAGTTGTAAACCTGGACTGATACTGCTAGATGGCAGTTCAAAACCATCGTCGCCAACAGGTGTAGGCTAACTTTTTTGAGAGAATGCATTGTTATGCATTAAAAAAGGTTGGATGGAAGAGTCAGACCCGCAGCCTTGTTTTGATACAGAGACCATGTCTAATGAAATAATGTGTGGGATATGAAGGCAGTTATTGTACATGCTATACCTTATCCATATTGTAATCTACTGAAGTTTAAAGGGGAAGGCTAGTAACTGATCAGTGGGAATCAGTGGAAATGCTGGGAGATGATTGTTCCAATCCTTATGGGATTCATTCAAGAGTTCATTGTATATCTATTGTTGTGTAAAAATGATTTGCTTCAGAATGGTCTCATATTCAAGTAATGTGCAGTTTAATGCTTCCAGGTTTATAGCGTCCCTGGTCAGTGACGGAGCATTAATCTGCACATTACTTGAATATGAGACCGTTCTGAAGCAAATCATTTTCACACAACAAAAGATATACAATGAACTCTTGAATGAATCCCATAAGGATTGGAACAATCACCTCCCAGCATTTCCACTGATTCCCACTGATCAGTTACTAGCCTTCCCCTTTAATGTACAACGCTCGACCTGCATTCACTAATTATCATGTGAACCCATAGCATCTGTCTGATTCACATTGATAGCAATTATGTAGATATGATTGAATGACGTGTCAACCTGCATCACAGAAACAACAAAAGTTCACCAGACAAGGATTTTTTGTTAAGTTCAGATTCTGACAAACCAGACTCTTAGCCTTTAAATGATGTATAACTCAATTCAAAAAGACTCTCCTTACCTACCTAAATATTGGAAAGAAAGCACCTACTCTGGAATAGTGTGAACTGAGAAAAGAAGCTCTGAAGTACAGCGTCCATTCAAGCACTTTACTAAACTGTGCTAGCTAGGTCTTTAGATCTTAACAATACAGGAAAAAGTCAAATAAATTAATGAGAGAGAAAGTAGTGTGACAAAATAGATGTCAGGCCTTCTGCAGCTGGTCCCATAACTGTTCTTACATATTATATTTTGCTTCCAAGGCTCTGTGTGTGATTTGATGTTGTAAGTCAGGTTGAAGGCTGCTGCGAAGTTGTTGGTTTTGTTTTCTTCATTTTTGGGGGGTATTCTCAAAAACAGACCTCGCTGAACCCTCAATCGAATATTCAAAGTCGAAGCAAAGCTCAATAGGTTTCTCACATTGCGGTGTAAAAGAATAGCAGTTAATAAAAGACTCGACATCCATCCAGAAAGTAGCTTGAATTTGATCTACTAGATATTTGGGATGGCTAAAATATGGCGCCATTTTACCATTTTGGAAACAGACGATTGATCCCCGGGATTCCAATCAATTCCAAGAGGAGCAGAACAGTGTACCTCCATCCAGAGTGAAGAATAAGACGATGTCACATTCTTAAATTCAACCGGTCCAGGTGGAATGATTACATCGATGTACACATCTACAGCGTCATGATACTTTCACCGTCACTATGTCCTGGAACAAGTAATATGTAGACACCCTGGTCTTCTGTCCTCACATCACTGACAGTGAAAGTAACAGTCAACTCATTATTGGTTTTGATCTCTTTTAATGTAAACCGTTCCACCTGTCGATTTTTCAAACACTGGTCCTCGACAAAACGCTCCGTTTCCAAAGAATAAGTAGTCAAAATGCCCAGAATAAAATTCATACACATATTCAAAATCGACTCGAAGAGATGGGCGAAATATCATGTCACTGCCCGTTCTCATGCACAAGTTGTAAACCTTGATTGAAATTGTTAGATGGCAGTTCAAAATCATCGCCGCCATCAGGTGTAGGCTAACTTTCTTAGAGAATGCATTGTTGATAAATTAAAAGGTTAGGTAGAGAGTAAAACCCGAGTGATTCCAACAGCCCTCCTCTCATACAGACCACATCTGATGAAATAATGTGTGAGGTTTGAAGGCAATGGCTGTACCTAGAATGGGATGAAGTTTAACGTACCCCACTCGACCTGTATACTGATTATTGTAGTGGGAACCATAACATCTGTCTGTTTTATATTGATGACATTGATGTAGATATGACTGAATATGCATTACTAGAACTGCAGCTGTTTGCATTATTAGAGAAGGATATTCTACATCCTCGAAGGTAGACTTTTATGAATATATATATATATATATATATATATATATATTTTATTTTTTGGTTAGCCTTCATAATCGTGCACTCCCATTTGTTAATTCATTCATGTGCAGTAACATGTACACGGTATAAAAGCTAATGGCTTCTGTCATTTCGTACATGATATTAAGAGTCTGTGACCATTCTATAATTAATCTGATAATTTAACTGGACAGTTAGCAATTGAGTATATGAATATAAGAACGACCCAATCCATGTAAGATCATTTCGAGCAAACTAAAAAAAACTTCATATCTTTTTTATTTGTCCAATAATATTCTATTTAACTGTGATGGGAAGGCAACATTGTATATACAAATTAGAACATATATTATTATGACAATTAACATTTACATTAATTGTGGAGAGGCCATTTTGTGTGGTGGACTTGGGTCGTTCTTTGATTCATATGGACTTGGGTCGTTCTTTGATTCATATACATGATATTCTGCTATAGATATGGGAGAAGGATGAGAGAGGGCGCTATTATATGAATGTAAGAATGACCCAAGTCCTTCATTCTTACATTAATATAAGATTTAACTCATTCATTTCAGGCACTTCCGGGGGTAATTAGGATTTATCATTTACACACAAGATGAGTCCATGCATAAGCTACAATTTCCCATGTCAAACTGAATTTGGCCAAAAATTGGACTTGGGTCGTTCTTATATTCATATACTCAATTATATTCTGCTCTAGCCAGCACACCGCACTTTCCCCGAGAGATGCCAAACATTACACACTTCTCATGATGCACTGATGACTATATATCAGTTGATCACACGCTTACAGAGCACATCTACCTATTCTTCATGTGATGTTGTTGTTGGTTTTTGTGTGTGTATGTGTCATGGACGTAAACCCCAAAGGATTGGGGCTGGGGTGCATCCCCCGCTCTCGGAGGAGGGAGATGGTATAATACAAACATTCCCCTTGGAATTAAGAAAAAAGGATGTAAGAAGAAGAAATGTGATTGTATTAATTTCAGCATACTGCATGACGTTCGATCGCCTAGCGATAGGTAAACAGAGCTTATCAGTATTCTATCTTTTTAGGATTTGTAATGTATATATATATATATATATATATATATATTTTTTTTTTTTTCAAAATAGCGACTGAAAGCACAGTTGAAATGTTGAAAACGTAAAATACCATAATAGCATACCTGGTATGATTTTCGCCACTCTTGACCATAAACAAATTACCTACGAAAAAAAAATAAGGCAAAACCGCCAGAATTTTGAATTACATTTGTATTCGCTCCTGCAGGCAGTCAAAAATTGATGCTTCCGCGATCTCCAGATATACTTCACATGCATATCAGACATCCATGTGAAGTTTCGGTTTGTAGAGGCATCAAAACCATGGAAGTAATTATACAGTCAAAGAAAAAGGTACAGCTCTCTGAACTTGTTTTTCCGAAACACGCAAAATTTATAACATTAAAGAATCCGTTTTTCCTTGAAAACAATCTTAGTATGAAACATGGTGGGCCTTTTTCTCGAAAGACCATTGGTTCAAATCAACGTTGATATTGGTGTTGTTGTTATATTGATTTTTAAGGCGTGTGTCATTTACTTTTGAATATTTACGCCTATCTATGATATTGTTTTAATTAGATGAAAACGAATTCAAATCGTTAAGGGGAAAAACACGCTGCATTATTGGCGCAATTTTGGAGATATTGAACGGACTGTCATCACTCACCATTGACTGTTTGTCAATTGTTGTTGTTTTGGTTTTGATTGCATAATGTATCACTCAGAATTGAGTATTTATGCCAATTGTAATGGTCTAACCACAAGTAATTTGTCTTCCAGACCGTCTGATCGTACTACTTTGCTATACAGGATATTGGCAACCCCAACGTCGAAAACTGGAACAGATTTAGGTGGACTCTCCTCACTTATCTAAATACTGGAAAGAAAGCACACACTCTGGAAAAGTTTGAACCGAGAAAACAGGCTCTGAAGTACAGGGTCTACTCAAGCGCTTAATAATTACCAAACCGTACTAGCGGTGTGATGAATGGGACAAAAAAAAAAAAACCCGGATGTAAATCACTGTGGCAACAACATGAGGGGATTATCAGATTAAGTTGAAATTAACCGTGCATAGCTTTATCAACAAATTCTGGCCATGATTAATGCTAACTTTGAAAGCAATAGCCTTTTCTCTTCAAAACCTATCAGACTTGAAAGTGAAGAGTGTGGAAAGGGTTATCAAGAAATGGAAGGGGACCTCTAAGACATACCCAATCTTACTACGCTACAAAAAAAGAGTTGAAGAAAAATTATTGAAAATGCATTTTTCCATTCATTTCATGTAGAAAAAGGGTAGATTTTTTTTTCCAGAAAATATGAACAACTCAATATTGACTTAGTTGACCCGTTCCACCTTTTTTTTTTCTTTTTTTTTTTGAGTCCTCACTTAAAATCAAAGGGTGCGATTTTCTGGTCTGTTTTGTGATGCACGGTCATGAATGTAAAGCAGGATCAGTGGATCGCGTTGTCACCAGTGAAAATTATTAATCGTTGATATCTTACTGTTTTGTCTATATGCCACTTATGATTTTATATTCAACTGACAGAACACGCAGACAATTACGAAATACGCCGCACATCGAGGACTCATTGCGCAGTGAATATGATAAAGAATAATAACGATAACAAAATTGAAGTCTACTATCACAAGGATTTTACATGATTTTGAACCTACGTTGCAGGATTGTACTGGGATGTTAACTCAGTCAACTGGTAAGCAAGAAATTCCCAAGTTTGTCAATATTTGTTAATATTTTTTGTAGATAAATTACAAAGAAATATATAGAGAAAAATATTATATATAAATTTATGTTTCATAGAGGAAAATAGGACCTACTCTCTTTCCCAGTTATATTGCTTCTTGACAAGAAGCAAGAGAGAGAGAGCAAGTATGATAAACAGAATATAACTGACAGCTATCACTACAACTAGTTCATCACAATTTATGTTGTTTCGAATGTTTCCAGTGAGGTTTCATGTTGTCACAGTGGTTGCAGTTTGCTGCGAAATCACTTCTTCTTTATTGTTGGTGGTATTCCCATCAAAAGACTGCAATTGAGACCATTTCATATATGCGAAATCTAGGCAAAGCTCAGGAGGTTTCTCACACTGCGGTGCAAAAGAACAGCAGTTGATTGAAGACGTAACGTCCATCAAGAAGGTAGCTTGAATTTCATCAACTAAATGTTTGGGTCTGCTATAGATTGGCGCCCTTTTACCATTTTGAAAGCAAGCGATAGATGCTGTGGGGTCCGAATCTATGTCCAAAGGAGCAGAGCAGTGTACCTCCATCAAGTCCTTGGAATACGACGACGACACATTCTTACACTTAGCCGGTCCAGGTGGAGTGATGACATCGATGTATGTATCCATAATATGCTGGTAGATATCACCGTCCCGGTGTCCTACGGTAATCAATATGTAGACGCCATTGTCTTCCTTCTGTACATCTTTTATATAAAGAATAACCTTCAACTTATCGTTGGTAAAGTTCGCTTTAACTGTAAACCGTTTCATCTGTCCAGTTTTCAAACAATGCTCTTTTGCAAACGCTCCATTTTCATAGAATAAACAGTCGAAATGCCCAGAATAAATTTCATACACATATTCATAGTTGCTTTGGAGTGAAGACCTGAATGTAATATCATTGTCCGTTCCCGTGCAGAAGTTGAAAACCTGAGTTGAATCTGTTAGATGGCATGTCAAAACCATCGTCGCCATCAGGTGTAGGCCACCTTTCATGAGATAATACATTGTTATACGTTGAAAGGTGAGGTGGACAGTAAAACCGGAGTGATTCCACCAGCCTCGTTCTGATACAGACCGCATCTGATGAAATGCTGTGTGAGATTTGAAGGCAATGACTGTACCTATAGTCGGATGAAGTTCAATGCACACGACTCGGCCTGTATACTGATTATTGTTGTGTGAACCATAGCATCTGCTGTCTCACATTGATAACATTGATGTAGATATGATTGAATTAGCTAACCAAAACTATTATTTGCATCATTATCGAAGGTAGACTTTTGTGAATATTTGAAGAGTTTGTTTGCAAAAACCGATAAGTCCGTTTTTGAAGATTTTGAAGTACGGTCTCTGTCATAAAGTACAAAATAATACCTTTTAAATGACATATTGGTCATTATATATAAAGGTATATTTTTGAAGTTATTGTCGAAAGAAGCAAACATTTTCTTATTATTCACTTTATTTTTCTTGACCTTTAATTGCGAATATCTCCATTTGACAAATATGGACTTATCGGTTTTTGCAAACAAACTCTTCATTTGTTGTTGTTGTTAGCCTTCATAATCGTGCACTCCAATCTGTTAATTCATTCATGTGCAGTAACATTAGACGGTATAGGGACTAACGGTTTCTGTCATTTCGTACATGATATCAAGAGTCTGTGACCATCGTTACTAATCTGATAGTTTAACTGGACACTTAGCAACTATATTCCGCTCTAGTCAGCACGCTGTACTTTCCCCGAGAGATGTCAAGCAAAACACACTTCTCATGATGCATTGATGACTACATTAATTGTTACTTGTTGATGTATTAGTTGATCACACACTGACTTTTACAAAGCACTTCTACCTATTCTTCATATGGTGTTGTTGTTGGTTTTTTTTTGTGTGTATGTGTCATGAACGTACGTAAACCCCGAAGGATGGGGGTGAATCCCCCGCTCTTGGAGGAGGGAGATGGCATAATACAAACATCCCCCTGGAAAAAAAAAAAAAAAAAATATATATATATATAAATATATATATATTTAAGAAGAATTTGATTGTATTAATTTCAGCATACTGCATGACGTTCTGTCGCTTAGACAGAGCTAAACAGAGCTTATCAGTATTCTATCTTTTTAGGATTTTAATAATTTTTGCAAAATTTCAACTTAAAGCATAGTTCAGATGTTGAAAACGTAAGATACCATAGTAGTATACCTGGTATGATATTCGCCACTTCTGACCATATACCTACGAAGAAAAAAAAATAAAGCAAAACCGGCAGAATTTTAAATCTAGTTTGGATTCACTCCTGCAGGCAGCCCAAAATTGATGCTTCCGCCATCTCCATACCTCACATGCATATCACACAATCATGTGAAGTTTGGGTTTGTGAAAGCATCAAAACCATGGAAGTATTTACAGTCAATGAAAAAGGTACATCTCTCTGAACTTGTTTTTCCAAAACACTCAACACTTTTAATATTGAAGAATCTGTTTTTCCTTGAAAACAGTTTCAATTTGAAACATGGGCCTTTTTCTCGAATGACCATTGGTTCAAATCAATGTTGTTGTTGTTATTGTTGTTGTTATATCGATTTTTAAAGCACGTGTCATTCAATTAAGAATATTTACGCCTATACATATTCTTGTTTTCATGAAAAGAAAACGAATTCAAATCGATAAGGGAGAAAAAAAAGACTACGCTGCATTACTGACGCAGTTTTGGATATTATGAACTGACTGTCATCACAGCCATGGAGTGTCCAAATAATTGTTGTTGTTGTTGTTTTGATTTTGATGGCGTGTATCACTCAGAATTGAGTATTTACGCCAATTGTCAATAGTCTAACCACAAGTTGTCTGGCTTCCAGACGGTCTGTTCGTACTATTTTGCTATACAGAACATTGGCGCCCTCACCGTTGAAAACTGGAGCAGATCTAGGTGGATTTGCCTTCGGGAAGGCGGCGACGAAGCGGAGGGCGCATTCTGTAAAAGGAGTGCATTTGGCAAAGGGTCTGGAAACCATACTGAACCACAAACAGCCACAATTGACCTAAAATTATCGCTTGCAACTTGTTCCATGAACTGCAATTCTTGAAGCATTATGATGGCCCATGTAGAGATACTATGGTAACAAATCAAGGTGGCATAGTCAATCAAACGAAACTACTCTTTAAGTCTTTCAAATTTCTTTTTAGTAGGTTCCTCATATTACACGTCACTTATATGTCTTTATGCATATTCTTACGTGCAATTTTGTTTAAAAATGACCTTTGTGTTTAAAACATTTTTCTACAATCAAATGGCATATGTTGTTGTTGTTTTAAAGGAAGAAGAGAAAGAGAGAAAAAAGGGGGCCCTATACATCAAATAATTTGCCCCAGACAATACTAATATAATGAAAGGAATATAAAACTCGTATGAAATGTGGAGTATCGAACATGATTAAAACAGATAAAAGCACATGGACATATATTTCAATATGATATGTCAGATACCTTGTACCTTTGACATTTCTGAATGAAGCAACGAATGATTGGAACAGGGAGTTGTCCCTATAATAAAGGAAAAGAGTCTCGTATGAGTCGTATTATTCCTTTATATAACTCAGGCAAAAAGTGTGACATGAACAATTATAGACCAATATCTAATGTGTACATGTAAAATATTGTTTGTTGTGCATAAGCCTGGGAAAAGGGCCTTAGCATAATGTTAATGTTACCATGCTATATCTGATAACTATTCCCATCTCTCTCTAGCTATCTCTCTCACTGTATAAATTTTGTTTAGCTCTTTATCTAACACTTGTCTTCATCATACATCACAATAAGCCCAGATGGAGTGAGTACATCGATATAAGTATCTACGACGTCTTGATACCATTCACCATCGCTGCTTCCTGCAACAATTAAAATGTACACACCTTGGTCTTCCTTCCGCACATCTCTGACAATGAGTGTTACCGTCAGCTCATTGCTCGTGTCGTTCGTTTTTCGGGCTACTGTAAACCTTTCCGCCTGTCCAGTTCTCAAGCAGTTGTTCTCAATAAACACTCCATTTCGAAAGAATAAGCATTTAAGATGCCCAGAATACAATTGTTTCTCATATTCTGATTTGTTTCGAAGCGAAGAACGAAAAGTTATATCATTCTTCGTTCCTTCACAGATGCTGTAAACCTAAAAAGAAGCTGCTAGACGGCAGGTCAGAACCATGGTTGCTAAAAGATGTACACCCATTCTCTTGACGAAATACATTGTCACAGTTTTCCTCAATTGTTAAATACGTTGTTTATTCAATAGTATTGTTGGGTATACTTACAGACCCGAAATGACGTAATCATTGATCGAAGTGAAAATAAAGGTTCAGTAACATGGATCACTAACTGGAGGACGTGAGGAATGTGAAGATAATGGTCACGTGACCACAGGGTGGGGTCAGGTCAATGATCTCTATTCTCTACATGGCTTGGTTACTAATTGTCACTGACTGAAGCCCAAAGGGTTTACAGGCAAACGAGCCTGAATGAGAATGGAGGCTGACGCGGAAGGGAGTTGCCTTAATGACGCTTGTATTGCCCGACACTGTACTGTCATTGAACAATAGATGGCAGCACACAATTATAAGCTCTCCATTACTCGAATAATCGTTCGTCAGCCTATCCAGTTCAACGTAGAGATTATGGTGTAGTTCGAAGAATGTGACCGTTGTCCTGTAACAACCTACTCTTCTCTTTGTGTATGTTGCCATTCGAGTATCTGATAGGTCATTGCAACAAAGTGACGCGTGGCAAACGAATGTTTACCTCTACTACTTCTCGTTATTGTGTTGCCTGGCGCCATTTCTAGTTTGGATCCCACTTCACATCCCCCCCCCCCCGCCCTTCTTTACGACGAGACAGATTGAAAAATTAAAAATCAAAACAAAAAATTCAAGGAAAACATGTAATGCTTCATTTGTACTTTTTTTTTTAAGCAAACACCTGATTATGTGCTCGCAGTCACACAACACCACTCCACCTGCCTTAGGAGACCAAAATACTTATTTTTTATTATCATTGTCGGTTTGAAATTTAAGCGCAATTTTCCGTCAAGCTGTCTGTCGGCATTCGTTCAACGGGAATGAGACAATCTACAAACTGGGTGGAAGAACAAAAAGACTTCGGGTAGTTTTCGAGTACGAGCGTGGAGGTTGAGGTGGGAGACTGTAAGAGAGTAACATCATTCACTGTTTTTGTCCTAAGTTAATCTGAGGTAAAGTAATCCCCTCTACCTATATTGTCCCTGTATTACTGGAATAGGTAGAGTTTGTAGGCCTATGTGTATCATCACAGCAGAATGTTACATTTTCTTAAAGACAATAATATTGTTGATGAACATTTATTCATATATTCAGGGACAACTATCATAATTATGATATATATTTGCACCTTATATTATTCAATCATATGCAGGTGCAGGCGCATGGTAACTGGTAATGGATTCTGGTACACAATAACTAACGACTGTTGTGTAATACCGCAAAATAATACAATAATTCAAAGAAAAAATAGTTTAGCTTTACTCGTACATATGACCGCTTTATTACACGATGACAAAATGCAGAAGCGACCAACAGACGTACGAAGCCGCCGATATGTTCCCATTCCGATAAACTCCACGCGGGCGTATCGAAGTGATCCGCAGAAATAGTTACTGTACAAAACACACGGGACGTGGACATTCCGTGCTGCCACAGAGTGATTATGACCTTAAATGATACTTTACATAAAATCACACACCACATTAGGGACTGTCATTCATTTAAATATGTATTACAATTCCTATAAAAATGTTTTAAAAGAAGACTGTATAGTTTTCTCTTAGACCTCATGTCCATACAGAAAGTGATTTTTTACATGAGACAATGTACTCAACCTTCTTCATACCGATTCTCTGTCTTCAGATATCATCTCCTCATTGATATACATTATACCAGTGATTTTGAAGTCTTTGTTTCAATATCCATGTTGTTATTTCACAGACTTTCTCTTTCCTAAAACTGCTAAACCAAGTTAAACAAGAAAACACGAATAAACTTTCCTCTACTGAAAAGTAGAAGAAAATAATTTTAAAAAGTGGTACAACTTTCATTAAATCTAAAATTGTTTTCACATTACATCAGTCTACAATGTTTTAATCATCTTATAAAAACGTTCTTCTCGCAGTGTACCACTCGAATTAGAAACTACGTTGTTGTTTTATTGTTCCCAACTTCTGAACACTGTATCTCATCGCTTTTCTTCTCCCTTCTCTTTCTTCTACTCTTCCTATTCGGGTACCTTATTCTCGGGCTTTGTTTTGTTTAGTTTTGCCCTTCTTTTGTCGTTATACATATTCCACCTTGTGTTGTCCTTTTTGGTCAAACAACATTTAAAATACTTTAAGTAAGATTTCCATCTTAAAGATCGGAAATGATATTTATGTTTTATTTCACATGATTATATATTTGTAAAGCGACATTTTTTTTTATATTATCATGACTAGTGAATGATATGTTCGATATTGTTATACTTATCTTATGTTATGTACAAGAGGAGAAATGAAACTTACTGAAACTGAACTAAAACATTATGCTTCAAACATTTCCAATAACTTCCTCTCCCCTCTTCCTTCCTCATTATCCCATTTGTATAAGACCAACAACGGCTGCATGTGTCAGCGACATACCTCTGAATTAAACAATACTACAGGTAAATTGACAGTCTTTGCACAGGTGTACACCATAAACAAACTGGTGAAAATAGACTCAGTTGGGAAGACCCTACATAGGTAGACCTGACATCACACATGACGTCATTAAGGAGGTGATTTTTACATGAAGCAATTCTTTCAACAATCCCTTATACTTCTGTCTGCAGATATCGTCCCATTAGTATTGTACTCTAATAGTTATTTCGTTTGCTTATTTCAATATCCTTGCGATTTTAGAAGTACCCCCTTTTCTGAGACTGCTCCAGCAAACTACATAATTATCCAAACACCGCATACTTCCCACTATACTGAGGAGTAGAACAGATGTAAAAAGGGTGATGAAAATATGAAATGATCTCAATTTCCTTAAGAAACACATTCTCGTGCTCACTTACTGACTACTGCAGTGCAGTGTTCTTCCCAGTTAAGCTTGTTGTGAGGTACTATACCAAGACACATGTAATTACCAACAACCTGAATATCTGAAGAACTTGTTCGCAAAAACCGATATGTCCATACTTGCCAAATAGAGATATTTGTGATCAAAGGTGAAGAAAAATACAGAGAATAATAAGACAATTTTTGCTTCTTTTGACCATAACTTCAAATATGTACTTTTATATGTCGTGAACAATATACAGTACCATTTAAACGGTATTATGTTGTACTTTATGACAGAGACCGTACTTCAAAATCTTCAAAAATGGACGTATCGGTTTTTGCGAACAAACTCTTCATCTATTCCATTTATCGTAACTGGAGTAGTGGTCTATTTGTCTTTCCTAAAATTTATGACAAATCTGTTTTTCTTGCTTCCATTTAGTCTAAGACTGTTTCCAATTAGTTCCTATGCTCTTCTTTATTATTCCGCTACATGAGTCCAACAATGGCTGTGTTAACAGTATATTGCAAAATTTAAATAGTGCTGCAACTGGACTGACAATCATTGGTAAACATTGTGCACAAAACTGGAGACAAAACACACCCTTGAGGAGACCCTATACATGATGAGTAATCATAGCATCAGAGAGGACATCTGATACAAGAACTGACTGAACTCTATAAATCAAAAATCACTAATTCGAAGTAGCAATAGATGATTCACACCAAAATCTGCAAATTTTCAATTACCTTTATGAGAGCTATTGTATTGAAATCCAGAGGAAATATCAGCAAAAGTCAAACGAGCATAAAGTCCTCAAATGTCCAGATGTCGTTGAATGAGTGGCACAGTGCCAGTACTGAATCATCTACAGATTTCCTTAACTGATATGCAGAGTACCATCTGTGGAGACATTTAGAAGTTATGTAAAATGTGCAATAAGTATAGTCTTAAAAATACCTCTTTTTCGATGGCTTTTGGTGGAAAAGAAGTTGAAACAGACATGATGCCTATCCTTATCAACAATGGATACATTTACGTCACAGGCAAGATGAATGACATTTTATGTCAACAACAATAATGGACAACAGAGGGCGTCTCAATTTCGTTGCCCTTATAGAACATTCTGCTTACGTTACCATTATCGAGAGTACTTGGAATATTCACAATCCCACTACTAGGCAGTAAACGGTTCATGTGAGCGTAGTGGCGCCACGTAGGAAGGTCATGAATAGAGCAGAACAAAAATATGAAGACATTACACTTAAATGCTTACGTTGTTTCCATTTCTATCTCTCGATTTTGCACAAGAGAATAGTACTCTGTTGACGATTTTCTTTTGCTCAAATTCCTGTTCTCTATATGCTGTGAGACAGATTGTTGTTTTTTGTACTCTTAAGGACGTATCTCCTCTTGACAATGAAGATAAAGACAGAGAAAGACATTATATAGAAAATAATGTAAGTGATTGACAACACGGCATCGGTGCCTATATATTTGCCATTGCCCCCTAGGCTCTCTGTGTGGTTTAATGTAGTCAGACTGGTTGAAGACTGCTGAGAGGTTGTTTCTTCCCTCTTCTGGGTGGCATTCTCTCGACCTCTCGATTCTGTCGATAGAACTCTTGCAGGATATATGACATCCAAACAAAGTTCAGGAGGTTTTACACACTGCGATGCAAACGAACAACAGTTGATAGAATACTCAACGTCCATCCAGTAGACAGCATGAATGTGATCGACCGAGTGCTCAGGTTGATTCCGAAATGGCGCCTTTTTATCATTTTGAAAGCAGACGACTGAACCTGCTGGATTCGAATCTATTCCTAGAGTAGCAGAGCAATTTACCTCCATCCAGTCTGGTGAATACAATGATGATACAGTCTCACATTGAGCCGGTCCAGGTGGACTGATGACATCGACGTAAACATCTATGACGTCATGATACCTTTCCCCATCTCTGTATCCTGCAAGAAGTAATATGTAGACACCTTCGTCTTCCTTACGCACATCTCTGACAGTGAGAGTAACAGTCAACCTATCGTAAGTGTTGTTCTCTTTTACTGTAAACCGTTCTGCCTGTCCAGTCTTCAAACACTGCTCCTGTGCAAACGCTCCATTTCCATAGAATAAACAATCCAAATACCCAGAATATATTTCATACTCATATTCTGAATTGTTTCGAAGTGATGAGAGGTATATCATATCATTGTCCGTTCCTTGGCAGAAGTTGTAAACCTGGATCGAAGCTGTTAGAGTGCAGGTCCAAACCAACGGAGCCAAGAGGTGTAGGCCAACTTTTTTGAAAGAAGACATTTGCCTAAATATTGACGCACGTTTCCTCATAAGTTAACATTTAACAGCTAAACGGGGGTGATACATCCGAGGGTGTTTTTCGATATGCCTGCAGCTATGGCCCATCAGTGATGCAAGAATTTATCTGAGCAAAATAAAGCCTGCATAATATGTCACTGCATGGAGAATCCGTATGAATATATGCAATTGTATACGAATGTCGTGGCAAGAAGCAAATAACACAACGATATATTTTGTGTGTGTGTGCTGGTAGGCATTTTCGCAATTCATGGCATTTGTCCTGTCCATACCAGTATTTTTTTTTTTTTTTTTTTTTTTGGTAATTCTAACCTCGACTTACCTTGAGTGGTGGTGCTGGGGGATCACGAGTTGGTTCAGGAAAAGAATGAGGGATCACATTTGAATTTCTTCCTTTGTACCATTTTCTATGTTTATTAACATTGCCACTAGGACAAACAAATAAATAAACTAAGTATGATTTGTAGATTGTATTGCCAAACACATAATTCTGAACTCGCAGACAAAGGAAAAGAAGGGCACTTATTTATGACTTGCCTCAGTCGAGGTATTAGGTGTACATGTATAATGCCAGTGGGGAAAAATTCAAACTCATGAAGCAAGAGCGATTTTTCGATAACACGCCATACGTTTGTCTGGGATGTTTGAAAGTGGGGGGGGGGGGGGGGGGGGGTTCTTTCCGATTTCAATGAAACAATGTGTCATAATCTTACATTTTTTGTTTTTTTTATTTTTAATTGGACTCAATTTCCCTGGCTGTACAGATGAATCACTTACATTCATAGTTAGTTTCCAAGTAAATTCGAGCAGATGCAGTCATGCAGAGCATATATTATTTTCTTGACTTTCCTTTTTCCTCTCCCTCACTCTCTTCCTGCTAACCTTTTCATTTCCTTGACTTTTCCTCTCTCTCCGTCTCTCTGTTCTTCTTTGTACCTGTATCCACCTATTAAAAGTTTTATCATTGCCGTTTTAATTACCCTTTGTTATAATGATACTACTTCAAGCTAGACCAGCGGAATTATTATGCCAGTGACGTAAGAAATACATTTTCATGGCCTCATGGTCATGTTTGTAAAGTGGATGAATGCGATGTAAACAAATAAGTGTACATAATGCTATTTACAAATCTGAGATTCAGATCGACCTGAAAAATGAAGTCATCCAAAATGAAGTACATTTTTATCACGCGCTCTTTCCTTTCTTACGTTACTTCCCTCTTCGAATTCTCTCTTCTTCTTTTACCTTTCCTCGCTCCATTTCTCTTTGATACATTCTATTCAGCTATTTCATCTATTCCTCTCAATACATTATTCATCTATAAATAAATAACGTTTCAAGTTTATTTTTCAACACTCACAAAGAAATGAAATAGATGTAAAACTTTGCTTTGCATTATGTACAGAATAAAACAATCATTAACACAGTAACGTAGAAATGAATTATATTTATTATTGTTCCACAGTTTTGGAACAATAAACATTATGATGCTTCTGCATATTCTATATCCATAACATAAAACATAGGGCCTATGTATTATACGAACTTCGCGTTTCATATAGGCCTATACACTTGAAGAGGTTTGAGGCAAAGACATTCTCTGTATTTAAAGAAAAAACTGTGAACATGAGAAAAGTAGAGATCATTTACTATAAGGATGTTCTACCTCTTACAAAGAAAACCGGTAAGTGCTAGAAAGGGGATAGTTGTTACACGGATTGCATATTTTTTCTGTAAAATATACTCAATCAAGACAATACAATGCACTTTTCTCCATTGCAGAAATACAAAATGAAACATGGTACATAAATGCATGTTCATAGTATAATAAAATGATACGAATGCACTAAAATGAGCAGTGATAAAAGCGTCTTAAATCTATTTTCAAATATCAATAATTTTAGATATGTCATAAGACATACATTGTATTGTGTATCATCATTGCAGTGAAAACACTATTATTTCATTTTCACATATATTACAGCCAATGAACTAGGACCTATTTTTTACAGTGCTTGGCCCAAATACCTTTTTATACATTTCTTTTCAAAATCTATTGTGAGTTTACCTGTCACAAAACAATCATCCTCTTTTCATATTCAGAATTTAACAATTCTGTCATACCATGTCTTTTTTTTTATATGCGAGATAAAAAAAAAGTCAGTGTAATCTGCAGACATAATTTGAAATATCCACAAAACAATAGGATATCACTGAATCATAAACGCGAACAATTAAAATCAGGATCTTATCTCAGATATGCAATATACATGATAAGGAATCATGCTTCATTGAACAGATTACAAATTACGGTCAACCTCATCTTCATCGAATCTAAAGGGACTTTGAAATTCTACTTGTTCGATATACAGTCCTTTAGAGAGCGAAAGGACATGTTTGAGAAATTATTACACGAACTATAGGAATACTGACTGTGGACCTATGAAGGACAATGTGTATAGAACGCAATAAATTCACTGAATACATGTATATGTTCACGGCAATTCCTGACATGCATACATATTTATTAATCATGCATGTTACTGACTGCCTCTCTGTCTTACCACGACAGTGTTCCTTCGCCACTCCCATCGAGATTTAGGCTTTCATCATTACGTTCCGTAATAAACATCGTATTGTAGCTTCATATGTCATCCATTCTCTTCCACTCAAACGCGGTTTTATTTTCAATTTTACGACACGAAAATAATTCAAATCAAATTAGAAAGGGAATTGTTGATAATGAAAATAACTGCATGATGTGAAAAGGCTAAACGCTGGTTTGCAAACAGATCTGTGCTAGCTCTTCATGCACAAACAAATGGGGAAGTAGTGAGTAAATTACATCGTCTTGTCAAATTCAGTACCTCTGTGAATAGTGAGTTTCATATTTTCGACGCAAACGCTTAAGGACGACGCTAATTTGGTGAACAACGGTGTTCTGCGCATGTCCAAGGCACCTGTTTCCATTATCTAACCGGGAAGGCTGCGTCGTTTTAGCGTTCGCATTGCAGGTGTAAAAATCTTTACTGTTTCCGTAAAACATGAAAAACAAAGAAGTACAAGCGATTCTTCTTTTTTATATTCTAATTCTGAGGTGAATTCTAATGAAACCTTCCTGTTCTGTTTCTTTGTCTGCACCCTTCTTATTCGCAGTCATCCTGCTACACAGAGTACAGTCACTGTTTACGTAAGGTCAAGGCGATAAGACGTTTTCCCGTTGGTGCCGTAAATAATGAATTAACATATATCTGAATATAAGAACGACCAAAGTCCTTGGGAGACCATTTCAAGTAAACTTAAAAAAAAACATCATATCTTTTTTTATTTGTCCAATAATATTCTATTTAAATGTGATGGGAAGGCAACATTGTATATACAAATTAGAACATATGACAATTTACATTTACATAAATTGTGGAGAGGCCATTTTGTGTGATGGACTTGGGTCGTTCTTTGAATCATATTGACTTGGGTCGTTCTTTAAATCATATACATGATATTCTGCTATATTATATGAGAGAAGGATGAGAGAGGGCGCTACAATACGAATGTAAAATGAACCAAGTTCTTCATTCTTACATTCATATCAAAGTTTTAACTCATTCATTTCGGGCACTTCCGGGAGTAATTATGATTTATCATTTATACACAAGATGAGTCCATGCATAAGCTACAATTTCCCACGTCAAACTGAATTTGGCCAAACATTATTGGACTTGGGTCGTTCTTGTATTCAGGTCTTCGTATACATGCCATGGATGAGAAATGAACCAGCTGCTTTCATTAACTTCTCTGGTACCTAAACCTTTCCTTATCAGGGACTTTGAACAATGTGTACAGTGCTAAGGTGTTTTCACCCAGACTAGGAATCCGTGCTCAAAAATTGTTTACAGCCTTCATGAATACTGAGTACTTTGCATATCACTGGTATCGTCAAAGTGCAAACCTAGTCTACCTTGGAATATCCTGCCACACTGCGTGCCCATGCGGTGCCCACGGCGGTATACATGATGTCCTTCACTGCACATTGAAATAAATATTTCTTCCATACAAGTGTTATGCAGTTACAATCTTTCCAACAGATTGGGTCGGGGATTGAATATTTTGTTTGACAGTTGACAGCGATAAATGGTTTAAAGATAATTGTGCCACATGCATGAATAAGACTATAGATAGGGTACGATAATGTCATTCCCGTGTCCTTTTTAGTTTCTTTTGTGATAAAATTCTATTGATAAAACTGAGTCGTATTTTCCCCTTTAATCTTATTTCGAGTTGCCTTGCTAGGCAGTGAAATGACTTGTCTTTTTGTGTCTACTGTGTCAAGACAGGAATCATGCAAGCCTATTGGATAAGACTTCAACAACTGTGCATGGCGTTTTATCAGCTTACGTAACATACGGGACTTGAAATATTTTATTGATTGTATTCATCAATAGCTTGTTTAAATCAAAAACACACTGTAAGGAATTCTACTAATCTTCTTCTTCAAGTCCAAGTTCTGCAATCTTCAAACACAATTTTTCAATCCTGTGACTTAAGGTACAAAAATAGTTATCGATATCTAGATTAATGATAGTTACGTGTTGAGGCTGCTAAAGGATAGTTAATGGTGTGCAAATTGTTGATAGTCAACAGTTGATAGCTCTTGGTGGATAGTTAGAATGTCAACGTTGTTTGTAAATATGCTTCAATTAGCTACTTTCCCCTCGTTACATCGCTCTTCAAGTTAAATCATTAGTATTATTTAAAGTGGTTTTGATATTGGACACTGGACATAAACTTGCCCTACTTCAATACTGCAATTACACGCAAAACACGGATTTGAAATCATGTTACTAAAACAGAAATTTGTATAATGTGTAGTATCGATTAAAGTTGGTGAAATGGACTTTGTGTTTATCAGCTATCAGGCTTCTTTAACTTTCAAAATCACACAAGAACTTCAAAAAATATCATTGGAAAAGAAGTCAAGAAAACGCCTCTGATTGTTCTCCTTGTTCCTAGTTTACCCCACCAACAATCCAGTTGAAACTGGCATGGCGGTAATTTTCAAAACTATAAATTCCTAATCCTACTGTAGAAATCGTAACATATCCCACTCAAACTGCATTAATTTGCAAAACAATAATCCTTCAAAACAGTAACATCTATCATGTGCGATTTCGCATGGACACCTGTAGACATGGTTGCACGTCACGAGACCCGTCACCCACGAGTTATACAGCCTACAAGTCATACAGCTCATGAGTCATACAGACCATTGGTTTGACACTAAGCCAACAAGGCCCACGAGACCGACACATTACGCCAAGTGTTGTATCTGTCGAACTCGTTGGCTGTTTTTACCTAGTGTCGAACTCATGGACTGTATGACTCGTGAGCTGTATGAGTCATGGACCTGTTTTCAATATCTAACTCGTGGACTGTATACGACTCGTGGGAATCGGTCTAGTTGGATGATCACGTAAACATGGATAGCTCGGTCGATACATGCAATCTGCACTGTTTCCTAGATATGACGTCTGTATTATTTTGATTATCATGAATAAGATCGGAAAAGATTGTGGCGAGGAACCGCTGTCTGAAAGTGTTACATTTGCAATTGCAATTCACCATAACTTCGTATATAATTATACACTCAACCAAAAATGTTAGTTCCCCCCTAGCATTTTTGGATATATCTCAAAAAAGTATTTTACCGATGTTCATAATTCAAACGGGAATGGATAGGGAATTTTATTACTCATAACATGAATGGTATATCATTGCCACCAGATATCATCATTGGTGTGAAAAAAAAATGCATTTTATGTCAAAATGCATGGAAAAAGACGTTGCACTTAAGGTTATGAAGCACATTGCGTACATTTCCTATGCAAGTTAGCAAATGCCCTTTTTAAATTGTTATGTAAGTCTCATGAATTTCTCCAGGTACAATGTGCTTCCATATTAAACAGATGTTATGCATACAATAGGCCTCTTCAATATGAAAATGTTGGTCGAAGCCATGTGCTTTTCAATTCCAATTTGGGTTGATCACATTAATGTGCTTATGGCCATTTTGCATCATGCCGCACCTGCATTTTTTTGAAAGAGGGAGAGCTACAGCTTTCCATGAAGCTGGGGTTCCGGTTAAGGACGTTGCCAGGAGACAAGGGGCGTCTCCCAACGCCATAAGGAAACTTAGAGCAAAGTTTCAGGAAACTGAAGAGGTCAAAGATCTGCCAAGAAGGGGCCGACCAAGGGTGACATCTGTCATGCACAATGTCCATAATCAAATCACTAAAGTGCAACTTTTTTTTTCCATGCATTTTGACATAAACTGCTTTTTTCACACCAATGATGATATCTGGTGGCAATGATATGCCATAAATGTTATGAGTAACATTCCCTATCCATTCCCGTTTGAATTATGAAAGTCGAAAAAAGCTAAGGGGCAATATGTATATATATATATATATATATATATATATATATATATATGAAGGGTTTGTTTACAAAAACCGATAAGTCCATTTTTGAAGACTTTGAAGTACGATCTTTGTCATAAAGTACAAAATAATACATTTTAAATGATATATTGGTCACTACAAATAAAGGTGTATTTTTGAAGTTGTGGTCAAAAGAAGCAAAAATTGTTTTATTATTCTTTTTATTTTTCTTGACTTTTAATCGCAAATATCTCCATTTGGCAAATATGGACTTATCGGTTTTTGCAAACAAACTCTTCATATATATATGTATATATATATATATATATATCTATACTGTATATTTACAGATATATAATAATGCATTGTTATATCTATATATATATATATATATATATATATATATATATATATACATATATATATAATCAATTTTATAATTGATGACAAATGTTTTGTAGTAAATGTTTAGAGTTTAGCTTTCGAAAAATTGAAACAGTTTCAAATTTCATTTGTACTTACAATCCCTCTTTAACATGCAGTTTGATGTCGTGCATTTTGATATAGTTTGAAACTGTAAATGAACTTTCGATTGCTCAACCAAACAATAATAACAACGTTATGATAATAGTTCTTTTACATCAAAATGTAACCAAATTCTTGTTTGGGTTTTATTGAAAAAATAAAATTTTATGATACAAACAAGGAGAAGATGGAGAGAAAACATAAACAAATGAAACTAAGTTAAAAGGTCTCATATCATACTTTTAGTTTTCTATAGAAGACATAGTGATAACGAACGTTACAAAAGCGTAATTATGGAGGCAAAATGGAGGATACATGTTTCTGAAGAGATTGAACGTTAAGGAAAATCCCTCTCAACGCACCGAAGTGAACCTATTGCATGTTAATGAAAGACCATACTAATCAACTCTTAAGAGATGTTCAAAGAAAACAAAAATATAAAAGAATACCAGTTTAAACGTAAACTGCTTTACCAGAAAAAAAAAGAAAACTACTGATGACAATGAACAAAGAGACAAAGAGATGTCTATGGAAAATTACAATATTGGCAACAAAGTCAAAACCGTACAGTTGCCATTAAGCCGTTCAAGGAATGCGCATTTACATGGGAAGTGAAGAACAGGGACAAAATCAGAAAAAAAAAGAAATCAATTAGATACCACAAATCATGTATACTATTATTTTACAGTTTGACAATATCTAAACAAAACAAACTCAAAGTATTTGAAAATAAATGTTGCAAATGGCTGACTATAATCATTTTGATAACAGTCTAATCTCGATGCCAAGTTCATAGGAAATTGAAAATTCAATATTTGTATTGTGAATGTGTGATTATTAGCATGACCTTATGTTTCTTGGGTAATATTTCTTCTTTAATGGGTTGGCTTTTGATAACCATTTTCATTCCATTTCAACTCTAGGGACTAAGCGCTTTCACAATATCATCTGTCAAATATAAATTCGAGTGAACAAAGGATATGTGCAAGTCTCTATGAAATATGCGTTGCCTTTCCGGTTGCGAGAGTTGTTCCAGTATTCGCATATATTATTTTAGAGGAAAATATATTGTATGTAATTTCCTCTTTAATAAAGAGAAACCATATATTTCGGTACTTCAGAATAAATCAGACAAGGGCAGCAAGTAGTTTAACCATTCCCAGACATGCCTTCTCATTCGACCTTGTCATTCCCGGAAGACAAATAGTGTGAAATGAAAGAAAGATATTGCACTTCGAATATAATAGATTTGCCGCTATGTTATCATGAAAGATATGTCGAAAATCGTCTTTTTCCAAAAACTGGAAGTACCATTGAATATAAACCAAAGGCGAAAAAAAAATATTCTCTGTTTCTTTATTCTCCTGTCATAGCTATTTTGTATACTCTCATGTATAAACATATCTTCTCATATTCAACACAGGAAAAGACAAAGAAATACATAAGAGAGAAAATAGTGCGACAAAATTGATATCAGGCCTGCTCTTTCCACAGTTGTTCTTACATATTTTTCTATTGCTCCAATGGCCATAAAGGCTCTCTGTGTAGTGTGATGATGTCAGACGTTTTTCAGGCTGCTGTGAGGTTGTTTCTTCTTTCTTCTCAGTGACATAAACATGATCTGACTTCAATGGCACCACTTTGGAATACGTGAAGTCGAGGCAAAACTCAGGAGCTTTTTCACATTGTAGTGCATAAGAACAGCAGTTGATAGAGGACGTAGCACCCATCCAGAAGGTAGCTTGGACTTCATCAACAAAATATTTGGCCTGGCTCAAATACGGCGCCTTTCTACCATGTTGGAAGCAGACGATTGATCCCTGTGGATTCGAATCCATTCCTAGATGAGCAGTGCAGTGTACCTCGACCCAGTCCGGAGAATACGATGATGACAGGTTTTTACACACAGCAGGTCCAGGTGGAGTGATGACATCGATGTACACATCTATTACGTCATGAAACCTTTCACCATCCCTGTGTCCTGTAACAAGTAATATATAGACACCTTTATCTTCCGTCCGCACATCTCTGACAATGAGAGTAGCAGTCAACTCATTATTAGTGTTGTTCTCTTTTACTGTAAACCGTTCCGCCTGTCCATTTTTCAAACATTGCTCCTCGACAAACGCTCCGTTTCCATAGAATAAGCAGTCAAAATGCCCAGAATAAATTTCATACACGTATTCAAAATCGACTTGAAGAGATGGATGGAATATTATGTCATTGTCCGTTCCCATGCACAAGTTGTAAACCTGGATGGAAACTGTTAGATGGCAGTTCAAGACCATCGTCGCCAACAGGGGTAGGCTTACTTTGTTGAGAAAATGCATTGTTATACATCCAAAATTTCGATGGAAGAGTCAAATCCGAGTGCTTTCAATAGCCTTGTTCTTATACAGACCACGTCTGATGAAATAATGTGTGAGATTTGAAGGCCATGACTATACGTATAATCGGATGAAGTTCAATGCACACGACTCGGCCTGTATACTGATTATTGTTGTGTGAACCATAGCATCTGCTGTCTCCCATTGATAACACTGATGTAAATATGATTGAATTAGCTAACCAGAACTACTGTTTGCATTATTATCTAAGATAGACTTTTGTGAATATTTTGTTGTTGTTGTTACCCTTCATAATCGTGCACTCCAATCTGTTAATTCATTCATGTGCAGTAACATTAGACGGTATAAGGACTAACGGCTTCTGTCATTTCGTACATGATATCAAGAGTCTGTGACCATCGTTACTAATCTGATAGTTTAACTGGACACTTAGCAACTATATTCCGCTCTAGTCAGCACGCTGTACTTTCCCCGAGAGATGTCAAGCAAAACACACTTCTCATGATGCATTGATGACTACATTAATTGTTACTTGTTGATGTATTAGTTGATCACACACTGACATTTACAAAGCACTTCTACCTGCTTTTCATGTGGTGTCGTTGTTGTTGCTTTTTTCTGTGTGTATGTGTCATGAACGTACGTAAACCCCGAAGGATTGGGGTGAATCCCCCGCTCTCGGAGGAGGGAAATGGCATAATACAAACATCCCCCTGGAAATAAAAATATATATATATTCAAGAAGAATTTGATTGCATTAATTTCAGCATAATGCATGACGTTCTATCGCTTAGAGAGAGCTAAACAGAACTTATCAGTATTCTATCTTTTTAGGATTTTAATAATTTTTGCAAAATTTCAACTTAAAGCATAGTTCAGATGTTGAAAACGTAAGATACCATAGTAGTATACCTAGTATGATATTCGCCACTTCTGACCATATACCTACGAAGAAAAAAAAATAAAGCAAAACCGGCAGAATTTTAAATCTAGTTTGGATTCGCTCCTGCAGGCAGCCCAAAATTGATGCTTCCGCCATCTCCATACCTCACATACATATCACACATTCATGTGAAGTTTCGGTTTGTGAAGGCATTAAAACCATGGAAGTATTTACAGTCAATGAAAAAGGTACATCTCTCTAAACTTGTTTTTCCAAAACACTCAACACTAATATTGATATTGAAGAATCCGTTTTTCCTTGGAAACAGTTTCAATATGAAACATGGGCCTTTTTTCTCGAAAGACCATTGGTTCAAATCAATGTTGTTGTTGTTATTGTTGTTATATCGATTTTTAAGGCACGTGCCATTCAATTGTGAATGTTTACGCCTATACATATACTTGTTTTCATGAAAAGGAAACGAATTCAAATCGATAAGGGAGAAAAACTACGCTGCGTTATTGACGCAGTTTTGGAGATTATGAACAGACTGTCATGACAGCCATGGAGTGTCCATATAATTGTTGTTGTTCTTGTTCTTGTTGTTGTTTTGATTTTGATGGCGTGTATCACTCAGAATTGAGTATTTACGCCAATTGTCAGTTGTCTAACCACAAGTTGTCTGGCTTCCAGACGGTCTGTTTCTACTATTTTTCTATAGAGTATATTGGCGCCCTCAACGTTGAAAACTGGAGCAGATCTAGGTGGATTTGCCTTCGGGAAAGGCGGTGACGAAGCAGAGGGTGCATTCTGTAAAAGGAGTGCAGTTGTCAAAGGGTCTGGAAATCATTCCTTTAATTACATACCCAAGTAAGAAATAATCTCACATCCGCATCTGGGAATCTACACCCTACAAGCAATGCTTCTATGTAGATTCCTCATATTTCACATGTTTTATTGTCTTATAAGCTGTACGTGACAATTCATCCAGGCTTTTGTATCGTGATGTCTATGTTTTATGTATTTGTTGAAATGTGGAATATGGAACAATAAAAAAAAAAACAAACAAATACTGAGTCACAAACTCAGTATAAATGATATTTATTATTTATTATTATTATTAAACAGCCACAATTGACCTAAAACTATTGCTTGCAACTTGTTCCATAAATTACAATACTTAAAGCATTATAATGGCCCATGTAAAGATACCATGGTAACAAAGCAAGGTGGCATACTCAATCAAACGAAACTACTCTTTGAGTCTTTCAAAGTTCTTTTTAGTAGGTTCCTCATATTACACGTCACTCATAATGTTATGTCTTTATGCGTATTCCTACATGCAATTTTGTTGGCGCCCTCAACGTCGTATTATTCCCTTATATAACTCAGGCAAAAAGTGTGACATGAACAATTATAGACCAATATCTATTTGTATACATGTAAAATATCATTTGTTGTGCATAAGCCTGGGAAAAGGGCCTTAGCATAATGTTAATGTTACCATGATATATCCAATATCTAGCCCCATCTCTCTCTAACTCTCTCTCTCTCTCTCACTGTATAAATTTTGTTTAGCTCTTTTTCTAACTCTTGTCTTCATCAGTCATCACAATAGGTCCAGGTGGAGTGAGTACATCGATATTTACTGTATCTACGACGTCTTGATACCGTTCAACATCGCTGTCTCCTGCAACAATTTAGTAGACACCTTGGTCTTCCTTCTGCACATCTCTGATAATGAGTGTTACCGTCAGCTCATGCCCAGAATACAATTGTTTCTCATATTCTGATTTGTTTCGAAGCGAAGAACGAAAAGTTATATCATTGTTCGTTCCTTCACAGATGCTATAAACCTGAAGTGAAGCTGCTAGACGGCAGGTCAGAACCATGGTTGCTAAAAGATGTACACCCATTCTCTTGACGAAATACATTGTCACAGTTTTCCTCATTTGTTAAATACGTTGTTTATCCAATAGTATTGTTGGGTATACTTACAGACCCGAAATGACGTACTCATTGATCAAAGTGAAAATAAAGGTTCAGTAACATGGATCACTGACTGGAGGACGTGAAGAATTTGAAGGTAATGGTCACGTGACCACAGGGTGGGGTCAGGTCACTGATCTCTATTCTCTGCATGGATTGGTGACCAATTGTCACTGACTGAAGCCCAAAGGGTTTACAGGCAAAAGAGCCTGAATGAGAATGGAGGCTGACGCGGAAGGGAGTTGCCATAAATACGCTTGTATTGCCCGACACTGTACTGTCATTGAACAATAGATGGCAGCACACAATTATAAGCTCTCCATTTACTCGAATAACCGTTCGTCAACCTATCCAGTTCAAAGTAGAGATTACTTGAAGTTCGACGAGTGTGACGTGTAACCTACCTTTCTTTTTGTTTGCAGCTGCCATTCGAGTATCTGACCAGTCATTGCAACAAAGTGGCGCGTGTCAAACGAATGTTTCCCTTTAACCCCTCGTTATTGTGTGCCTGCTGTCATTTCTAGTTTGGATCTCACGTCACATCCCCCCCCCCCACACACACAGTCCCCTACGACAAGACAGATTGAAAAAAAAAATCAAAGAAAACGTGTAATATCATTTGTACGTTGTACACTGTATTAGCAAACACCTGATTATGAGCTCGCAGTCACACAGCACGATTCCACCTGCTTCAGCAGACCAAAATACTCATTGAGTATTATCATTGCCAGTCAGAAATTTAAAGGCAGTCGTCTGTCAAGCATCGTTGAATTTCGTCAACGGAGATAAGACGACCTGCAAACTGGGTGTAGGAGAACAAACATTTTTCGGGTAGTTTTGAGAAGGAGTGTGGAGGTAGTGGTGGATGACTGTAAGAGAGTGATATCATTTGCTTTTGTCAAAGCTAATCTTAAGGTAAATCAATTCCCTCGACCTATATTGTCCCTGTATAACTAGAAAGGTAGACTTTGCTGGCCTACGTGTATCATCACAGCAGAGTGTTAAACGATATCTTTGAAGGCAAATATTTGTGGATGACCTATTTTATTCATATTCAGGGACAACCATCACATAATTATCATATTTTTGCACCCTATAACATTTAATTCATATGCAGCTGCAGGCGCATGGTACAACTGAGTATATGAATATAAGAATGACCCAAGTCCATGGAAGACCATTTTGAGTATAAAAAAACAAAAACAAAAAAAAACCCGTCATATCTTTTTTATTTGTCCAATAATATTCTATTTAACTGTAATGGGAAGGCAACATTGTATATACAAATTATAACATATATTATTATGACAATTAAAATTTACATTAATTGTGGAGAGGCCATTTTGTGTGGTGGACTTGGGTCGTTCTTTGATTCATATACATGGTATTCTGCTATAGAGATGAGAGAAGGATGAGAGAGGGCGCTATAATATGAATGTAAGAATGACCCAAGTCCTTCATTCTTACATTAATACAAGATTTAACTCATTCATTTCAGGCACTTCCGGGGCTAATTAGGATTTGAAATTTTATACACAAGTCTGATGAGTCCATGCATAAGCTACAAGTTCCCATGTCAAACTGAATTTGGCCAAAAATTGGACTTGGGTCGTTTTTATATTCAGGTCTTCAACTGCTAATGGATACTGGTACGCAATATCTAACGACTGTTGTGTAATACTGCAAAATAATAACACAATTAAAAGAAAAAAAAATAATATTTTAGCTTTACAGTTACATACAGCCGCTCTATTAGACGATGAGTAAAATTTAATGCAGAAGCGACCAACAGACGTACGAAGCCACCGGCAGGTTCCCGACCCGATAAACTCCCCGCGGGCGCATCGGTGCGATCCGCAGAAACAGAAAGGTTGCTCCAAAACACGTGGGACATGAACATTCCGTGGTGCCACGGAGTAAACATATCCTTGAATACAAATTTATATAAAAATCATGCAAAATATTAAGCACTTTCATTCATCTAAAATGCTCTAAGAAGACTGTATAGTTTTTCGTAGACATCATGTCCATAGAGAAGGTGATTTGTCACACGAGACAGTGTACTCAACTTTCTTTATATCTCTGTCTCCAGATATCATCTCCTCATGGATATGTATTATACAAGCGATTTTTACTTGTTTCAGTTCGTTGTTTCAATATCCTTGCTGTCATTTCACAGACTTTCTCTTGCATAAAACTGCTATACCAAATTAAACAACAAAATACTGATAAATTCTCCTCTACTGAAAAGTAGAACAAATGTTTAAAAGCGGTATCAACTTTCATTAAATCTAAAACTGTTTTCCCCACATCATACCACAAACATCTCTAATGAATTCCTTCCCCCTCTTCTTTCCTCATTATCCTATTGCATAAGACCAACAATTGCTGCATGTGTCAACCCATGGACCTACAAAGTCGTTGTAGGTCCATGGTCAACCACATACTTCAGTATTAAACAGTACTGCATGTAAATTGACAGTCTTTGTTGTACATCATAAACAAACCTGTGAAAAAAGACACCGCTGGGAAGACCCTACATAGGTTGACCTGACAGCCAACATGACGTCATAAAGGAGGTGATTTTTACATGAAGCAATTCATTCAACCATCCCTTATAATTCTCTGTCTGCAGATCGTCCTATTGGTATTACACTCCAGTGATTTCGTTTGCTTATTTCAATATCCTTGTGATTTTAGTAGTGCCCACTTTCCTGACACTGCTCTACCAAACTACATATCCAAACACCATTTACTATAAAATCATGCTGAGGAGTATATAGAACAGATGTAAAATTGGGTATCAACATGGAATGATATCAATTTCCTTAAGAAATACATGTTCATGCTCACTTCCTGACTACTTAACAGTGCAGTGTCCTTCCCAATTAAGCTCATTGTCAGGTATACCATACCAGGATATAATGTAACTATCAACAACCCAAATATCTATTCCATGTATCTCAACTGGAGAAGTGTTCTGTTTTTTTTTCTTTAAAATGTATGACCATTCCGTTTATCTTACTTTCATTCAGTCTAAGACTGTTTGCAATGAGTTCTTATACTCGTCTTTATTATTCCGCTAAATGAGTCCAACAATGGTTGTCATCAGTATATTTCAAAATTGAAATATTGCTGCAACTAAACTGACATTCAACACATCATTCTAGTGTACCATATGAACAAAACTGGAGACAAAACAAGCCCTTGAGGAGACCCTATACATGAGTTATCATAGCATCATACAGGTCATCTGACTGAACTCTATAAATTAAAAAAAAAATTGCTAATTCAAAGTAGCAATGTATAGGATTCACACCAAAATCTGCAATTTTTCAATTACCCTTATGAGGGTCATTTTATTGAAATGCAGAGGAAATAGTATGAGCAAAAGTCACACGAGCATAAAGTCCTCAACTCTCCGAATGTCGTTGAATGAATAACATCAGTGTTAGTATTGCATCGTCTACAGTTTCCTCGATTTCCTTGATTAATTATGCAAAGTGCAATACGTCGAGACAATAAGAAGTTATGTATAATGTGCAATAAGTATCGTCTCACAAAGTAAGGATCTTGCAATGGCTTTTAAAGGAAAAGAGGTTGAAATTGATAAAGTTTGGACAGCAGACATGAAGCGTATCCTTAGTCAGCCATTAATAAATTTACGTCATAGGCAAGTTGAATGAAATTTTCTGCCAACAGCATAAATGGACAATAGAGGGCGTCACAAGTTGCCCCAAGAACATTATGCTTACGTCGCAATGACCGAGAGCTCATTGTTTTTTTACTGAAATTTTCACAATCCCAATGCGGTGCAGTACGTAGACGGTAAGTGTGTGTGTAGTGATGCCATGTAAGAAAGTGATGAAATAGAGCAGAACAGAAATGTGAAAACATTACATTTAAATCCGATTACATTTCATTTATTGTTTTTGCACGGTACAAGTATTCAACCATGATCACTTTCGGAAATATACACATGGTTCATCCTTATTCATGGCTGATTTGCACATGACGGGTAAACAAATCATTGTGACAGATAACGGAAATAAAATAAATTGAAATAAGAATTAAAACACAGTACAGGAGGTTCCCCAGTAAGCCAAGCTTCATATTGGGGCCTCATTGATTACACAAAGAAATAAATAAACAGTTTTAACCAACTAACGTCTTACTTAACTACAGCAAATGCAAACTATTTCACACAACAAAACATTCATGGTCATGTACACAGGTGATGGTTAGAAAGAAAAAAAAAACAAAGAAAATGGATAGCGATGATAGAAGATGGTGAGAAAGGACAGGAGAGAAAGAAATAGAAAGATTCCTCGTTCACTGTACAATAATAATCTGTACAAATACACTATTTAAGGCGCATTCACACTGTTGCAATCACGGCTGGGCGAAGCAACGCATGGACCAGTTGTTTACACGGAAATAGAGAAAACATTCCATGGCATGCCTACGACAGAAGGCAGAGGATAACATAGAATGAAAGTGCTTTAAGTAACAAAAGAATCAATGTTCTGAATGATAGGTCACTGATATTTGGCAACAAGCATAGTTTAACGAATCTTTTAAAAGCAACAATATTGAGCAAATTGCACGGGGCTGACTAGCAAAGATGGAAAAGAAATCCATACGTCTTGTCTGGTGTGTCGTGTCGAATTGATTCCTGAAGCTGAACAAGTTCTGGGATTTATGAGGTGAATATTGGAAGCGGTTCTTATAGGGTTAGATCAGATTTGTTTATTGAGTTTGAAAATATTCATAAAATAAGACTGTAAACACTGAGTAATGTAGCGAAACATGAAGTTAGCAGTATGTAAGAAGTAATGTCGCCAACTTTCAAAATTTTATGCTTTTGAAATATTGGGTCTGCGTGAGTTCTATATTCAGTTCCAGCACAGATACGCATGGTTTTCTTTGGGGCAAAAATATTGAATTTGTACTACTGTATGACGTTGCCCAGGCAGTGTAGCACAAATTTGTCTATTTAAACGAGTGAATTATACAATAAATGAAAAGAGTTTTTATCGGAAGATAATGCCGTGATATTAGAACGCAATGTTGAGTGTAATAGGAGAAGATATATGTCTGACATGATCAGACCATTTTAAATATTTATTTGTAACAGCATCCAAAAATTATATGCATGATTTTTGTTCAATTGCAATATCACCTACTAGTAACACATTATTTTCTGGATCATGATTTGTTTTTCTATAACCTTTAAATGAATGAAACTTGTTTTCGACAAGTACACTGCTCCGGAACCAAAGTGACAATTTCTTAGTTCAGTATTTAGTTTCGAAATGAGACAATATTGTAATTAGCATGGGAAAAGAATACATTCGTATCATCGGCAAAAAAGGAATGTATTGCAATGAATCTGACACATTAATCAAATCATTTAAATATGTGACCGTGCAACACAAAACAAGCAAAAAGTCGCACCCCGTGATTTTACGTAAGGACTCAAAACAGTCGAAATGGGTCAACTAAGTCAATCTTGAGTTTTTCATTGAAAGCGCTATTTTTCTCCTACATTATTCTTTAGTTTGGGATCATAACACGAATGGGAAAGTGTGTTTTCAGCAGTTTTTCTTCAATCCCTAGGGGGGGGGGGGGGGGTAGAATGATCAGGTATGTATTAGAGGCCCCTTTACATTTCTTGAAATCCTTGTACACTCTTCATTTTCAAGTCCAATTTCTTTTGAAAGTTATAGGAAGCAAAGTAGATGAATCAGTGTCGTTAACAGTATGCTGTTTTCTATTTGATTAATAACTCACAAACCAATCAACGATCAAGGCTGAAGCCCCGTACACCGTACTGCTGCAATTTTGAAAGTAAGATAACATGATCTGGAGTATTGACCGCCTTGCTGCGTTTTCTTTTATATGCTTACGTCGTTACAATTCTATCTGTCGATTTATTCATCAATGGATAGCACTCTGCTGACGTTTCTCTTTTGCTGAAATGTCTGTTTTCTATTTCTTGTGAGTCATGTCGGGTTTTTCTACTCTTACGGACGTATCACCTCTTGACAATAAAGACAAAGACAGAAAAATAGCAAACAATATAATAGATTGACAGCAAGATGTCGGTGCCTATTTCCATTGCTCTCCATGCTCTCTGTGTGGTTTAATGTTATCAAACTGGTTGCAGGCTGCTGAAAAGTTGTTCCTTCACTTTTCTGGGTGGGATTCTCATCAAAAGACCTCAATTGGACCATTTAAGAAAACGTGAAATTAAGGCAAATCTCAGAAGGTTTCTGACACTGTGGTAAAAAAAAAAAAACATTCGCGACCTCGACGTCGACCCAGAAGACAGCTCGACTTTTGTTGACAAAGACTAGTGATCAGGCTTTCCTAAAAAGGGGCCTTTCTATTACCATTTTGGAAGCAAGCATCTTCCATCCGCACATCTCTGACAATGAGAATAACCTCACCGTTAGTGTTGTTCGCATTTACTCTAAGCCGTTCAGCCCATTCATATTTTTAAACAATACTCCTCAAAGATTCTCGATTTTGACGAAATAAGCAGTCAAATGTCTAGAATACATTTCATTGCCATATTCAGAATAATTGATTTGATGTGAAGAGTGGAATGTCATAATTATCATTGTCCGTTCCCTCACAGACACTGTAGACCTTGACTGAAGCTGCTAGATGGCAGGTAAGAGCCATTGTCGCCAAAGGTGAAAGACATTGTCACACTTTTCTCAAAATGGTGCAAAATTGGGTAGGTTTTTTTTTTTTTTTTCCCCCAGTAGATTTGTACGATATATTCACAGACCACGGGTGTTGCAATCATTGACATAAAACAAAGGTCCAGTATGTATCACTAGCAGTCGAGCACAAGTGACGTGAGAATTAAAATCATGACCACGTGACCACAGGGTGTAAGGTTGCCACTGGTCTCTGCTCTTTGCGTGGATTGGTGATCACTGATTGAAGACCAAAAGGTTTACAGCCAAAAGAACGTGAATGAGAATGAAGGATGTAGCAGATGAAGGAAGCTGCTATTGCAGCCATAGACGCTTCTATTGACCGACATTGTACTGTCATTGAACAATAGATGGCAGCACACAATTTATAAGCTCTCCATTTACTTGTATTTGTGACCCTGCACCACAAAACAAACAAAAAGTCGGCAGACATGAATTTTTAGTTAAGACAATATTCTGAAAGAGCAGACTTTGAGCTTTAAAATGACGTATAACTCAAATCAAATGGACTCTCCCAACCTATCTAAATATCGGGAAATTTCGAAAACACAAAGTCAGGAAAAGTGTGAACTGAGAAAGGAGGCTCTGAAGTACAGTGTCTATTCAAGCGCTTAATCTGTACCAAACCGTGCTGGCTGTGAGATGAATTGGACAAAAAACAGGAAGTAAACCATCCGATTAACAACAATGAAGGGATTATCAGATCAAACTGAAATTGTCGAAAGCACGCCTCATTAACACATTCTGTCTATAATTAATGCCAACTTTCAAAGCAGTAGCACTATTCTTTCAAAAGTTATTGGAGTTGAAAGTGAAGAGTGTGTACAAGGTTTCTCAGAAATGAAAAAGGGACTCTAAAGACACACCTGATCATACTATTCTACCAAAAATGTTCGAGATAAACTGCTAAAAAGCACACATTCCCGCCCGTTTTATGACCCCAAAATTTAAAGAAGACTCTTGCTCTTTCAGAAAATATGAAAAAGTCAAGTTCGGCTAGGTTGCCCCATTTCACTGATTTTCAGTCCTCACGCAAAATCAGTGTGTGCGACTTTTTGTTCGTTTTGTGGTGCACGGTCACATTTGTATTTGTTTTAGATAAAATCTTTATTCAGACTGGTGACTGAATCATGTCAAATGTGTACAATTTATGTATGTTTTATTTATATTTTGCACACAACCTTTTGTTGTTATTATAGTTATATTCTGTGTCATTACAATGTAACAATATCATTTGATTGGTTTGAATAAAGGCTATAAAAAGCGTCCCCCAAAAAAAATTACTCCAAATCGTTCGTCAACCTATCCAGTTCCAAGTACAGATTAGTTGGTGTAGTTGGACAAATAATGTGACCAGAGTCCTGTAATCTATCCTTCTGTTCATATGCCGCTAAACGTGTATACATTATGTCATGTAGGTGAACCAATGTTCATCTTTCTTTCGTTATTGTGTTGTCTGCAGCTGCATAATATGCGTATAAAAAATATAATATTACTATATTTTGGAGGTTGCATTAGCAGAAACCCGATTCTGAGCTCACAGACATACATTATCATGATTATCACTCCAATTTTATGGTCTCAGCATATCAAAATACTATTATTATTAGTATTATTATTATTGTCAGTTTGAAATATCTAAGAAGTTGTCCGTCAAGCTGTCAGTTAGCATAGTGGAATTAGGTCAACGGAAATAAGACGACCTTCAAACTGGTTTTATGGGGAAATTTAAGATTTCAGTTTTTTTCGAGGAGTGGAGGCAGGGATAGAACTGGCATGAGAGAGCGTTGTCCGTTATTTGTGTTGTCAAAGGCAACCGGAAGGTAAAGTTCAATTAACTTATGTACATTACCAGAATAGGACAGGTATTGTTTGCAGTAACACTTGCAGGTTCTGGAAGATAAATATTTGAAGATGAACATTTTCATTTATGGAAACTATCATCTTTCATTTTCTGCACCCTAAACTATCCCAGCTGCATGTACATGGTAGGGCTAATGGATTCTGGTACGCAATGTCTCACGCCTAACCCATAATACTGCAAAATATATGAGTGCGAATCAAATCAACTGTGTGTTTGCCTATGCTATATGTGACCCTGCACCACAACAGCAATAAAAAGTCGCCTGACATGGATTTTTAGTTAAAGGCGGATTCTGAAAGAACAAGCTCGAAGCTTTAGAATGATGTATAACTCAACTCAAATGGACTCTCCTAACCTATCTAAATATTGGAAAGAAAGCACACACTCTGGAAAAGTGTGAACTGAAAAAAGATGCTCTGAAGTACAGGGTCTATTCAAGCGCTCAATCTTTACCAAGCCGTGCTACCAGTGGGATGAATAGGACAAAAAGCAGAATGTACACCACCACAGCAATAACAATGAAGTGATTATTAGATTAAGTTGAAATTTAGCATGCTTAATCAACTTATTCTGTCCATGACGAATTGTAACTTCTTAAGCAGTAGCCTTATTCTTTCAAAAGTTATCAAGAGTTGAAAGTGAAGAATGTGCAAAGGACTTGCAAGAAATAAAAATGGGCTTCTAACAACGTCTAAGACGTACCTGACCACACTACTCTACCAAAAAAGGGTTGTAGAAAAACTGCTGAAAATCCACTTTCCCATTCATGTTATGATTCCAAACTCAAGAATAATGTAGAAGAAGAGTAGCCCTTTTAGAAAGCGTGGAAAACCCAAGATTGACTTGGTTTACCCATTTCACCTTTTGTGAGTCCTTATTTAAAATCAAGGGATGCGACTTTTTGTTCGTTTTGTGATGCACGGTCACATATTGTCGGTCAAAGCCATTGTCGCCAAAATGCGCACACCCAATCTTAAGACGAAAGACATAGTCATAATTTTACCCCAATGGCTAAGATTGGATAATTTCATGTGCGTTGTGTATCCGACAGTGTTGTTTAATATACAGTACTTACACTCCTCAAATAACGCAATAATTGATCGAAGCGAAATAAAGGTTCAATAACATGGATTGCTGACTGGAGGACGTGAAGAATGTGTAGGTGATTGTCACATGACCACAGGGTGTGGTGCTATCAAAGTATATTTTTTTGCCTGCATTGGTGACCTATTGTCACTGACTGAAGTCCAAAAGGTTTACGGGGGAAAAGAGTGCAATTGACAATGGGGGCGGTCGTGGAAGGGAGTTTCCGTTGCTGTCATAGCCGCAACTGTCTTGCCTAACATTGTGCAGTCATTGAACAATAGATGGCAGCACACTATTATTTACTCTCCATTTATTCCTATACTCATACATCAACCTATCCAGTTGCGAGTAGAGATTATTGGTGAAGTTCAATCATTGTAACCGATATCCTACCCTCCTTTTTTTGTGTGTGTGCCGCCATACGTGTATCTGATTGGCCATTGCCAGAAAGTGGCGCGTGTCAAACGATTGTTTACCCACCTTTAGTCTCGTCATTGTGTTGCCTGCTGCCGTATTATAATTTGGACGTTGTATTATCAGATACCTGATTCTGAGCTCGCAGTCACACATTAAGACTCTAGTTTTATTGCATCGGTAGGGGAAAATGCTCATTGGGTATTAGTATACTATTAGTAGGAAAAATTATAAGGGCAGTTGTCCATCAAATCTGTCCGAAAGAATTGTTGAAGTTGTGTCAGCGGAAATGAGATAATTTGCATATCTTTGACAATGGCCAGCTTTACTACATTAAAACTAGAAAGCGCAGGAGCATGATGCAGCGTATTTGTGTGTGTGTGTGTGTGTGTGTGTGTGTGTGTGTGTGTGTGTGTGTGTGTGTGTGTATTATCAACAATACTTAACAGCACTGTTATTTCCTTTCGTATCAATAAAGTAAAATTTTCGATTCGCCTTCCGGGTTGTAGTATTGGGAAACAGAATGTCGACGGTGTGTTTTGCTCAAGTGCTTTTGCTCAAGTGACTATAACGTCGTGACAGCAGTATTGTATATCAAGCAGAGTGATAACATTACAACCGGCTGTATTCTCTTAGGAGATATGACTGTTGTTAACAGTGACGAAAAGGTATTCTTGGCAGATTTTGCCTTCCAGCCACCAGGTGGCGCCATTTTCACTCGCAAAAGAATGATTGTGACATTCATTGATCTCGCCAAACGGGGTTCATTTCCAGTCCGGTCGACAGTCCAGTAGACGTCTACTTGAAATTTGCACTCCCGACCAGCTGGCTTTGTTGGCGATGCAGTTACAAGTTTAAACCCAGAAATCAGGGGTGGTTAATCGGAAACACATCGACGCTTATCCGGAAATGAAGGATTTTCAAAGAAAAGCCTCTAAATCCATTGAAAATGATGATTTAGCGCCTTTTGGAAGCAAGCTTTTCAGATGTAAATGGACCCATTTTCTGAACTATACAGGCCCATAATGTATGTGAAGCCTCCATTTATCAAAGAGACCCATCTGCTCACGCTCAATGGTTCTGATAACATCATTTTCAATCACATTTTTCTCGATCATGTCTGTACAATTCAAATGTTACTGCCGAAAGTTTATGTGTTTAATGCAGACTAAAATAATATGTACATAATATCACTTTACACACCAAATAAAGATAGATATGGAAAATGCAAAATAATAGTCATGAGAAACCTAGTCTTTTCTCGAGTTTCTTTCTCTCGTCGGATGTTCTACTTTCCATTTATTCGTGTTGATCTATCTTCCAAACTATCTTTTTATCAATCAATCTATCTATCTATCTATTTCTGTACGTTTCTCAGTCCCTTTTTCTGCTATCGCTTTTGTTGTTGTTGAATGAATGAATGAATGAATGGATGACGCTCATCTTACTGTTAATGTTTGCCATAATGTAAACATAAAAGTTAATGGCACAGAGCAGCGTAGTTTCTTTGAAGTCCCCGGGACCTTATAACGAGGATAAGATTATTGTCACCATCTTTACTGCAATCATTGTTAGTGGTATGGCAGTACAAGCAGGACGTATACCACGTTCATTTCAATTCAATTCAAATCAAAGTTTATTTCATTTGTCGACAAAACATGTGTTTCACTTCTTTTGATAACAGAGAATAAGGTAAATAGAACATAGTGAAATGAAAAGACTGTACAACAATTGAGGACCTATAGTAGTCATACATTGTTCCTTATAACCCCAAGAATACATAATTCTAGGAGCCAGCAAACGTTACTACATTATTTACATTGAGGTCTAGTGAAAACAAGCAAAGGAAACCGCTAATAGCTGTATAATCCACCTGCTCCTCTTTTGAATATCAATAAACAACTCAATTTTAAGAGTATTTATATTTGTCTGTCAACCATGCGACGCCATCACAACAATCGATCATACCTAAATAGTGCATGGTAGGGTAAACACTGCCTTATCAAAATGTAAATACATGTACCATTAAGTAGGGGTTAATCGTTAAGTGTCTATTTTTTGTTCAACTTAGATGCATGAAAGCATCGCTTCACAAATTATTTAACACCCAAATGTCCACAACGCTTGACTACACAGCAAGTGAATATTTCTTACATGTCAGTGTTCTGGAACTGAAATCTATGGGTACAGAGCTAGGCGAATACCGTTTTTTTGTGTGTGTTTTTGTTTTTGTTTTTGGGTGTTTTGGGGTGTTTTTACAAAAATGATTGACGCTTTACGATGATAATATATGCCCTGCCTGAAACTTTGAGCATGGTGAGTAGCGAGGTGGTGGTCTTATCGCCGTGTATGATATACACTTTTTTGATTGTGTTCTGAAAGCATCTGAAGTATCAAAGTCCTATAACTTTTGTATTGCTTTTTCCCGTCTAATATTAAACCGTATCGTTTCTGTCTCGTATCTTCTAGTTCAAATTTACCCAGTTTACACAGAAGTGGATCATAAATGGAAGACTAAATGCACATAGTTATATAAACAGTCGCGGAGCCCAATGACAGTCAAAGTCAAAATAATATTTTTTTTTTTCTATTTGAACAGCTGCACCATCTAGATGTATAAAGAACTCTACACCTTTGACATCTCCTTGCCACAAGTTTGTAAACATTACAAAACTAGATCCATGCTGATCTAAATGAATAGAACGAAGTCATACAAACATTGAATATTGGACGTAATAAGAAACATGTGCTGTGAAAATGTTTCAACATTGGTGTCATTTGGCACAACCACATGCTTTTATATTTTTCCTGTTTTTTTGCTAGAAATTAACAAGTTACCAAATCATCGTCCCAAAATAAAATTAATCACTAACTTGTCTACTAACCAAGCGGAAAGTTGTAAGGTGATATCATCACCACTTCCGTAGTTTGTTTGCGAAAGCTGGTGTAAGGCATGTTATTTTCAAACACAATTTCTCCTTCATATATGGCATTATAACATTTAGAAATTCAGTTGCTTATTGATAGCTGGTATTCTATAGTCAATGATTGGCGTTTGAAAGTAGATTCATGTAGGTGATACTTGATTTATGATATGTCTCTTGATAATTAACACTTGATAGTGGATATTTGATATTTACTTGGTAGTTGGTTGATGATAAAGATGGTAGGTAATAGCTCACACATACACACACACACACACACACACACACACACACATACACACACACACACACACACACACACACACACACACACACACACACACAATGATAGTTGTTATTGATAGTCGATATGAAGGATATGCGTGGGTTGGTAGATTTACCAGTAGGTATTAAGGCTTGTTGGTAGTTGCTTATTCATAGGTGGTTGCTAGCAATAGTTGGTTACTGCTTATTGAGTGTTGCTGTGAATTACGGATAGTTAAAATTCGTAGTTGATGGATGATAAAAATGATAGCTGATGACTGAGAATGATTGTTGCCTGTTAATGCTTGGTACAAACTGTAATTGGTATAGCTAATATCTTATGAATGCTGGCAGTTGAACCCTTATTGTTGATTTTTATTCTATGACAGTTGTTCACCAATAATTGGTACAGTAGTTGATTTGCTAATTGTTTGCTACAGTTTATAGTTGCTGCACTGACAAATAGGTTCCACCTTATCACACTGGAAGAATCCGTAAAGGTGCAACTTTGCACCTTTCAGATCAGTGTCATTACATGGTCTGACTGCTGGTACTCTTATGGTGCAAAGTTAAAGCTTTCATCTCTACTAATTGTGTACATGATTAGATGCTTGTTGGTATTCGCCAGCTGATAGATAATATTTCAATTAATAGTTGGACGTTGGTGACTGATATCATATTCATATATATATATATATATATATATATATATATATATATATATATATATATATATACAGTGCGAGAAGAAGAGCATTCATGGACGTAGCTAGTGATCAACGTTCGTGTTTATTGCCGAGCTTTCGGTCTCGTTAGGACGAGTGAGTCATTTTTGTATACAGCCCTGATGAAGGTCCTAACGAGACCGAAAGCTCGGCAATAAACACGCACGTTGATCACTATCTATATCCACGAATGCTCTTCTTCTCACACTGAATATACATAGTGAAGAAGCTACACTGGTGCTGTACATGGTCGGGACCCCTTCTCGCACTCTATATCATTATTGAAGAGTTTCTTCGCACAAACCGATAAGTCCATTTTTGAACATTTTCAAGAGCGGTCTCTGTCATAAAGTACAAAATAATACCTTTTGAATGATATATTGGTCACTACATGATATAGATACATTTTTGAAGTTATAGTCAAAAGAAGCAAACATTTCTTATTATTCTCTTTATATTTTTGTCCTTTAATTGCAAACATATCCATTTGGCAAATATGGACTTATCGGTTTTTGCGAACAAACCCTTAAATGTACATAAGATATAATTATGGAACATAGTAACTGGACAAGTATAGTCAATGTAGAGCGACATTTATCTTGCAAATAATTAAATTCAATCTCAAAGTTTCTCCAATAGTAAAGAATGGAACGCTCAAAGATTATTTCAATAAAGTTTTTGCTGCAGAAGTGATGTTATTGCTTGCTTGTGTTTCAGCAACTAAAATCAAACAAAAATCAATTCAAATTTCTATTACCAGAATTACAACAACAATTTCTGCTCTGATATTATAAGAGTTAAGCCACATAACAATACAAAACAAAAGTCTTTCGGATGGATGGGAGGGAGGGGGTGGATGTGGTGGGCAGTACAGAGTTGTACGTGTCATCAGACATATTTATGAAATTCATTTTGCTTATTACTGTTCAGTGTTTCTTTTTCATCTACGGGAATAAAATCATATCAAACTTCAAACTTTTCTAGTATGAAAATGGTACCCTTCAAAACCACAAATCTTATCATTATGACTGTTAGCTAATAGACACATTATATCTTTGGTACTTGTTAGTAAGGGCTCGCGGTTAACAGATATACAAATACCAACCTGCATCATTTCCAAAACGATGTAGCCAGACTTCAACTTCAGGCTGTTCCTGGCCATCGGGCAAACGCTAATATCGAGCCATGTACAAAGAATAGTGGCGGATTATGTACCCATTCTTCAGTTGTGTAGTTGAGGTTGAGTCGAAAACCAGATTTTTTGATATCATAAAGAAATCAGGATCTCAATAGAAGATCAATATAACCAATTGACTGGCCGACTATTATATTTTCATCAATGTTCCAACTATACTTAGCTTAGAATAGAGAAAACAAAAATGTGAGTACATATGTTTAAAACACTGCATGACACTGCATGATGACACAAGTTCCCTCGAGCGTCTCGGATTTTACCCCACGAGTTCTTTGTATGCGATAGGGAGAATTTGACAACATCCGATCATTTCGGAGGTATGAAAGGATTATCCCTTTCATCCTTTTTATCATGTATTAATAATAATTATAGAATAATTCATCTATTTAATTAGTTGTCTATGTGTTTATCTATTTATTCATTTATTTAGCTATCAATTCTTCCTATGAGACGTCCTAGGAAAAAATGTTCCATTCTAAGAAAAATCAACATTAAAGACATTATTTACCATTTTCAGATGAAACAAAAACTAAGCGTTAGTGCTTCAAAGTTGTCCTAAAATGTCAGTTAGGAGTAGAAACAACCCATGCAAAAATTTGAATCAGTGTAATTAATGATAAGTATTGTTCAATATACAAAATATGAACAATACTTATAATAAGAATGTTTCTAGACTAAATCACCTACAGTTATGGTTTAGTGAGAAAAACGTGATATCTTTTTATGATATATGCTTTATTGCGATAGTTATACATGGTAAGATTTTGGTGAAACAACTGATCGACACATTTCGTGCATCAAAATGTGAAATCTTGGACATTTTAAATCACTGCTCCCAATGGTAAAGAGTGCCTTTAAATAGGAAATATTTTGTAATTGAATTAGCAATTATGCACACTCAGTATCATCTAGGTAATAATTAGTATGTGTGAACACGCTTTTCATGCTTTTTTTTCCCATTTAAACCAGGTCCAATTTTCTTATTTTTTTCTACAGATCAATATCAAGATACCAAGAGCATAATCATGAATTATGTAAATGCAACGTGAAGTCTAATTGGTTGCTTGCAACAAAAGCATTTTGGAATCGTGACAAAGGCATATAATCGAAGTCATTATGTTCGTGACGTTTTTTCTTATATTGTTTGTTTTTTAGACATTTAAAGAAAAAAATAAACTGAAAAACAAACAATGAATCCATGAGTAACACCACAGCGAAGTCCAAAATAAATCTTTTCAATTTTTTTTGGTTTTTGTTCCATCCGTGAGACTACAACTCCAAATTATAAGGCCAAAAATATCTTCATTAAGCGAAAAATAGTGAAGAATTGTTTGAAATACCCAAAAAAGGAGAAAATCTTACAGATACAATATTTTACTACAAAAGTCATTTAAAGGGCATTACAAAGAATCGTAATATTCAAGTGTACGGAAGAATGAAAGACACATAATCACATAATCACTTGTTGCCTACTGGTTCACTTTATGATCACTCATATTCAGAAGCACATCTACTGCCATCTGTTAATTTATCCCCGTGATAGAAGGGCTCCGTTTGTGTGTGTGTGTGTGTGTGTGTGTGTGTGTGTGTGTGTGTGTGTGTGTGTGTTTGTCTTTGGCACAATCATTTTCTCTCTCTCCTGTGATGCAGATTTTTTTTTCTCATAACAATCATTTATACAACAAAACACAGTTCACAAAGAAAACAGTGCCAAAGAACTGCACTATGACTGCTATGAATAGGCCTTGCCCATTGCTACCGAGGCTCTCTGCGTATTTCAATGTTGACAAACAGATTGCATCTTCAGTGGTCTGCTTGTCATTTTCATCAGAAGGAATCAATGAAGCTGCTACAGGATATGTGAAATCCAAGCAAAGCTCAGGAGGTTTCTCACACTGCGGTGTAAATGAACAGCAGTTGATAGGAGACTTGACATACATCCAGAAGGTAGCTTGGATATCATCCACCGAGTGGTCTGGTCGACCAAACAATGGCGCCTTTATGCCTTTTTGGAAGCAGGCGATAGATCCTGATGGATTCGAATCCATTCGTAGAGGTGCAGAGCAGTGTACCTTGATCCAGTGTATAGAATACGATGATGACCCATTCTCACACTCAACAGGTCCAGGTGAAGTGATCACTTCGACGTATACATCTACGACTTCATGCTCTATGTCACCGTCCTTGCCTACTGCAACAAGCAATATGTATGACCCTTTGTCTTCCTTCTGCACATCTCTGACTGCGAGAGTAACGGTCAACTCACCTCTTGTGTTATTTGCTTTTACTGTAAGCCTTTCAGCCTGTCCAGTTTTTAAGCAATGCTCCTCGACATACTCTCCATTGTGATGGAATAAGCAATCGAAATGTCCAGAATACATTTCGTAGTCATATTCCGTATAATTGATTTGAAGTGAGGAACGGAAAGTAATATCATTGTCCGTTCCTTCGCAGATGCTGTAAACCTGGACGGAAGCTGCAAGACGGCAGGTGAGAACCATGGTCGCTAAAAGATGTATATCCATTCTCTTGACAATATACATCGTCACAGTTTTTCTCAACGGTTAAAACTGGATCGGCTCACATATGCTGTTTATCCAATAGTGTTGTTGAGTATACCTACAGACTCGAAATGAAGTAATCATTGATAGAAGCGAAAATAGATGTTCAGTACAAACATGGATCACTGACTGGAGGACGAGAAGAATGTGCAGGTGTTTGTCACGTGACCACAGGGTGGGGTCAGGTCACTGATCTCTATTCTCTACATAGATTGGTCGTCAAGACTAACTGAATGAAGCCTAAGTTTACAGGCAAAAAAGCGTTAATGAGAATGGAGGCGGACGCGAAAGGGAGCTGCCATTGCGACCATAGACGATTGTATTGCCCGACGCTGTACTGTCATTGAACAATAGATGGCAGCACACAATCATAAGCTCTCCATTAATAATCGATTCCTATAAAAATGTGATATAAAAGTGTAGTATTCTGTTAGACCTCATGTCCATGCAGAATGTGATTTGTCACATGAGACAGTTTACTAAACCTTCCTCATATCTCTGTCTTCAGATATCATCTCCTCATTGATATACATTAAATCAGTGATTTTCACTTTTTTGTTTCAATATCAATGTTGTCATTTCACAAACCTTCTCTTTCCTAAAACTGCTAAACCAAGTTAAACAAGAAAACACAATAAACTTTCCACTACTGAAAAGTAGAAGAAAATAATTTTTAAAAGTGGTACAACTTTCATTAAATCTAAAACTGTTTTCACATTACATCAGTCTACAATGTTTTAATCATCTTATAAAAACGTTCTTCTCGCAGTGTACCACTCGAATTAGAAATTACGCTGTAGTTTTATTGTTCCCAACTTCTGAACACTGTACTCATCGCTTTTCTTCTCCCCTCTCTTTCCTCCACTCTTCCTATTCGGGTACCTTATTCTCGGGCTTTGTTTTGTTTAGTTTTGCCCTTCTTTCGTCGTTATACATACTCCACCAGCGTCCTTGTGTTGTCCTTTTTGGTCAAATGACAATGAAAATACTTTAAAGATTTTCATCTTAAAGATCGGAAATGATATTTATGTATTATTTCACATGATTATATATTTGTAATGCGACATTTTTTTAAATATGTTCATGACTAATGAATAATATGTTCGATATTGATACACTTATCTTATGTTATGTACAAGAGGAGAAATGAAACTTACTGAAACTGAAACTAAAATATTATGCTTCAAACATTTCCGATAACTTCCTCTCAACTCTTCCGTCCTCATTATCTTATTTGTATAAGACCAACAACGGCTGCATGTGTCAGCGACATACCTCTGAATTAAACAATACTACAGGTAAATTGACAGTCTTTGGACAGGTGTACACCATAAACAAACTGGTGAAAATAGACACAGTTGGGAAGACCCTACATAGGTAGACCTGACATCACACATGACGTCATAAAGGAGGTGATTTTTACATGAAGCAATTCTTTCAACCATCCCTTATACTTCTGTCTGCAGATATCGTCCCATTGGTATCGCACTCTAATAATAGTTATTTCGTTTGCTTATTTCAGTATCCCTATGATTTTAGAAGTACCCCTTTTCTGAGACTGCTCTACCAAACTACATAATTATCCAAACACCGCGTACTTCCCACTATACTGAGGAGCAGAACAGATGTAAAAGTGGTGATAGCAATATGAAATGATCTCAATTTCCTAATAAGAAACACATTCTCATGCTCACTTACTGACTACTGCAGTGCAGTGTCCTTCCCAGTTAAGCTTGTTGTCAGGTACTATACCATGCAAGACACATGTAACTACCAAGAACCTGAATATCTGAAGAGTTTGTTCACAAAAACCGATAAGTCCATATCTGCCAAGCGGAGATATTTGTGATTAAAGGTCAAGAAAAAAGAAGAGAAAAATAAGAAAATGTTTGCTTCTTTTGACCATAACTTCAAGTATGTACATTTGATTATGTAGTGAGCAATATACCATCTAAACGGTATTATTTTGTACTTTATGACAGAGACCGTACTTCAAAATCTCCAAAAATGGACTTATCGGTTTTTGCGAACGAACTCTTCATCTATTCCATTTATCGTAACTGGAGAAGTGGTCTGTTTGTCTTTCCTAAAATTTATGACAAATCCGTGTTTCTTGCTTTCATTAATAGTCTTAGACTGTTTCCTATTAGTTCTTCTTATGCTCTTTTTTATTATTCCGCTTAATGAGTCCTACAATGGCTGTGTTAACAGTATATTGCAAAATTGAAATAGTGCTGCAACTGGACTGACAATCATTGGTAAACATTGCACACAAAACTGGAGACAAAACACACCCTTGAGGAGACCCTATACATGAGTAATCATAGCATCAGAGAGGACATCTGATACAAGAACTGACTGAACTCTATAAATCAAAAAATCACTAATTCGAAGTAGCAATAGAGGATTCACACCAAAATCTGCAAATTTTCAATTACCTTTATGAGAGCTATTGTATTGAAATCCAGAGGAAATATCAGCAAAAGTCAAACGAGCATAAAGTCCTCAAATGTCCAGATGTCGTTGAATGAGTGGCATAGTGTCAGTATGGCATCATCTACAGATTTCCTTAATTGATATGCAGAGTGTGATCTGTGGAGACATCCGGCCAGTAGAAGTTATGTAAAATGTTCAACAAGTATAGTCTCAAAAATGCCTCTTTTTCGATGGCTTTTGGAGGAAAAGAGATTAAAATTGATACATCTTGGAAAACAGACATGATGCCTATCCCTATCAGCAATGGATACATTTACGTCACAGGCAAGATGAATGACATTTTATGTCAACAACAATAATGGACAACAGAGGGCGTCTCAATATCGTTGCCCTTGGAACATTCTGCTTACGTTACCATCATCGAGAGTACTTGGTATTTTCACAATCCCACTACTAGGCAGTTAACGGTTCATGTGAGCGTAGTGGCGCCACGTAGGAAGGTCATGAATAGAGCAGAACAAAAATATGAAGACATTACATTTAAATGCTTACATTGTTACCATTTCTATTTGTCAATTTTCGCCAGAGAATAGCACTCTGTTGACGGTTTTCTTTTGCTCAAATTTCTGTTCTCTATATGCTGTGAGACAGATTGTTGTTTTTTGTACTCTTACGGACGTATCTCCTCTTGACAATGAAGATAAAGACAGAGAAAGATATTATATAGCCCATTAATGATGCAAGAATTTATCTGAGCAAAATAAAGCCTGCATAATATGTCACCGCATGGAGAATCCGTATGAATATATGCAATTGTATACGAATATCGTGGCATATGGAGCAAATAACACAACGATATATCTTTTTGTGTGTGTGCTGGTAGGCATTTTTCATGGCATTCGTCACATCCATGCCAGCATTTTTCTTTTCTTTTTTTGTAATTCTAACCTCGACTTACACCTTGAGTGGTGGTGCTGGGGGATCACGAGTTGGTTCAGGGAAAGAATGAGAGATCACATTTGAACTTCTTCCTTTGTATCATTTTCTATGTTTATAAGGGTTCACCCATTAGGACAAAATAAATGAATAACTGAAACTATGCATGACTTGTAGATTGTCTTGCCAAACACATAATTCTGAGCTTCCAGACAAAGGGAACAAGGGCACTTATTTGTGACTTACCTCAGTCGAGGTATTAGTATAATGCCTGTAAGGAAAAATTCACACTCATGAAGCAAGATCATTTTTTTTTATTAAACACACCAGCATTTTTATTGCACACAATGTGCAATAATCTTACAATTGTGTTTTTTATCTTTAATTGTGACACTGCACCTCAAAACAAACAAAAAGTCTACACTCAAATCAAATGGACTCTCCTAACCTATCTAAATATTCGAAAGAAAGCATAAACTCAGGAAAAGTGTGAACTGAGAAAAGAGGCTCTGAAATACAGTGTCTATTCAAGCGCTTAATATTTACCAAACCGTGCTTGCTGTGCGATGAATGGGACAAAAAAAAAAAAAAAAAAAAACAGGAAATAAACCACCGGAGTAACAACAATGAAGGGATTATCAACTTGAACTGAAATAAAATATGCTTTATTAACACACTCTGTCCATAATTAATGCCAACTTTCAAAGCAGTATCTTCATCCTTTCAAAAGTTATTAGAGTTGAAAGTGGGAAGTGTATACAAGTTTTCTCAGAAATGAAAATTGGACTCTAAAGACACATCTAATCACACTATTCTACCAACAATGTTCGAGATAAACTGCTGAAAAACACACTTTCCTGCCCGTTATATGCTCCCAGATTTTAGCATAATGTAGGAGAAGACTTGCTCTCTCAGAAAACATGAAAAAGTCAAGTTCGGCTAGGTTGACACATTTCACCTATTTTCAGTCCTCACGCAAAATCAATGTGTGCGACTTTTTGTTCGTTTTGTGAGGCACGGTCACATAATATGAACTTGGGTCGTTCTTTGAATCATATACATGTACATGATATTCTGCTATATGACATGCGAGAAGGATGAGAGAGGGCGCTATAAATGTGAATGGAAAAATGACCCAAGTCCTTAATTCTTACATTCATATTAAAGTTTTAACTCATTCATTCCAGCCACTTCCGGGAGTAGTTAGGATTTATCATTTGTATACAAGATGAGTCCATGCATAAGTTAAAATTTCCCATGTCAAACTGAATTTGGCCAAAAATTATTGGACTTGGGTCGTTCTTATATTCAGGTCTTCATATACATGCCATGGATGAGAAATGAACCAGCTGCTTTCATTAACTTTTCCGGTATCTAATCAATTTCCTTATCACGGACTTTGGACAATGTGTACAGTGCTAAGGTGTTTTCACTCAGACTGGGAATCCGTGCACAAAAATTGTTAACAGCCTTCATGAATACTGAGTACTTTGCATATCACTGGTGTCGTCAAAGTGCAAAGCGAGTCTACTACCTTATCCTGCCACACTACGTGCCCATACGGTGCCCATGGCGGAATAATGTCCTTCACTTCACTGCACATGAAATAAATATTTCTTCCAAACAAATGTTATGCAGTTACAATCTTTCCAGCAGATTGGGTCGGGGATTGAATATTTTGTTTGACAGTTGACAGCGATAAATGGTTTAAAGATAATTGTGCCACATGCATGAATAAGACTATAGATAGGGTACGATAATGTCACTCCCATGTCTTTTTTAGCTTCTTTTGTGATAAAATTTTATTGATAAAACTGAGTTGTAATTTCCCCTTTAATCTTATTTCGAGTTGCCTTGCTAGGCAGTGAAATGACTTTTCCTTTTGTGTCTAATGTATCAAGACAGCAATCATGCAAGCCTATTGGATAAGACTTCAACAACTGTGCATGGCGTTTTATCAGCTTACGTGACAAACGGGACTTGAAATATTTTATTGATTGTATTCATCAATAGCTTGTTTAAATCAAAAACACACTGTAAGGATTTCTACTAATCTTCTTCTTCAAGTCCAAGTCCTGCAATCTTCAAACACAATTTTTCAATCCTGTGACTTAAGGTACAAAAATAGTTATCGATATCTAGATTAATGATAATTATGTGTTGAGGCTGCTAAAGGATAGTTAATGGTGTGCAAATTGTTGATAGTCAACAGTTGATAGCTCATGGTGGATAATTAGAATGTCAACGTTGTTTGTTGATATGCATTAAAAAGCTACTTTCCCCTCGTTACATCGCTCTTCAAGTTAAATTATTAGTATTATTTAAAAGTGGTTTTGATATGGGATACTGAACATACTAACTTGCCCTACTTCAATATTGCAATTACACTCACAACACGGATTTAAAATCATGTTACTAAAACAGAGATTTGTATAATGTGTAGAATTGATTAAAGTTGGTGATAATTATAGACTTTTTGTTTATCAGCTATCAGGCTTCTGTAAATTTCAAAATCACACAAGAACTTAAAAAAAGAAGAAGATATTATTGGAAAAGAAGTCAGGAAAACGCGTCTGAATTTTTCTCCTTGTTCCTAGTTTATCCATCAACAATCCAATTGAAACTGGCATGGCGGTAATTTTCAGAACTATAAATTCCTAAACCTACTGTAGAAGTCGGAACATATCCCACTCAAACTGCATTAATTTGCAAAACAGTAATCCTCCCAAACAGTAACATTTATCATGTGCGATTTCGCATGGACAGCTGTAGACATGGGTGCACGTCACGAGACAGTCACCCACGAGTCATACAGCCTACGATTCATACAGCTCATGAGTCATACAGACCATTAGTTCGACACTAAGCCAACAAGGCCCACGAGACCGACACATTAAGCCCCGTGTTGTATCTGTCGAACTCGTTGGGCTGTTTTTTCCTAATGTCGAACTCATTGGCTGTATGACTCGTAAGCTGTATGAGTCATGGACCTGTTTTCAATATCTAACTCGTGGACTGTACGACTCGTGGGAATCGGTCTAATTGGATGATCACGTAAACATGGATAGCTCGGTCGATACATGCAATCTACGCTGTTTCCTAGATATGACGTCAGTATTATTTTGATTATCATGACTAAGATCGGAAAAGATTGTGGCGAGGAACCGCTGTCTGAAACTGTTATATTTGCAATTGCAATTCACCATAACTTCGTATATAATCATACACTCAACCAAAAAATAATGTAAGTTCCCCGCCCCCTAGCATTTTTGGATATATCTCAAAAAAATATTTTACCGATTTTCATAATTCAAACGGGAATGGATAGGGAATTTTATTACTCATAACATGAATGGTATATCATTGCCACCAGATATCATTATTGGTGTGAAAAAATGCATTCAATATGTCAAAATGCATGGAAAAAGAAGTTGCACTTAAGGTTATGAAGCATATTGCGTACGTTTCCTATGCAAGTTAGCAAATGCCCTTTTTAAATTGTTATGTAAGTCTCATGAATTTCTTCAGGTACAATGTGCTTCCATATTAAACAGATGTTATGCATACAATAGGCCTCTTCAATATGAAAATGTTAGTCGAAGCCATGTGCTTTTCAATTCAAATTTGGGTTGATCACATTAATGTGCTTTTGGCCATTTTGCATCATGCCGCACCTGCATTTTTTTTTTTTGAAAGAGGGAGAGCTACAGCTTTCCATGAAGCTGGGGTTCCGGTTAAGGACGTTGCCAGGAGACTAGGGGCTACTCCCAACGCCATAAGGAAACTTAGAGCAAAGTTTCAGGAAACTGAAGAGGTCAAAGATCTGCCAAGAAGTGGCCGACCAAGGGTGACATCTGTCATGCACAATATCAATAATCAAATCACTAAAGTGGAACTTTTTTTTCCATGCATTTTGACATAAACTGTTTTTTTTTCACACCAATGATGATATCTGGTGGCAATGATATTCCATTCATGTTATGAGTAATAAAATTTCCTATGCATTCCCGTTTGAATTATGAAAATCGGAAAAATACTTTTTGAGATATATCCAAAAAAGCTAAGGGGCAATATATATATATATATATATATATATATATATATATATATATACTGTATATTTACGGATATATATATAATGCATTGTTATATATGAGTATATGAATATAAGAACGACCCAAGTCCATGGAAGATCATTTCGAGTAAACTGAAAAAAACTTCATATCTTTTTTATTTGTCCAATAATATTCTATTTAACTGTGATTGGAAGGCAACATTGTATATACAAATTAGAACATAATATGACAATTAACATTTACATTAATTTTGGAGCGGCCATTTTGTGTGGTGGACTTGGGTCGTTCTTTGATTCATAAAAATGGACTTCGGTCGTTCTTTGATGCATATACATGATATTCTGCTATAGAGATGGGAGAAGGATGAGAGAGGGCGCTATTATATGAATGTAAGAATGACCCAAGTCCTTCATTCTTACATTAATATAAGATTTATCTCATTCATTTCAGGCACTTCCGGGGGTAATTAGGATTTATCATTTACACACAAGATGAGTCCATGCATAAGTTACAATTTCCCATGTCAAACTAAATTTGGCCAAAAATTGGACTTGGGTCGTTTTTATATTCATATACTCATATATCTATATATATATATATATATATATATATATATATATATATATATACATATATATAATCAATATTATGATGGATGACGAATGTTTTGTAGTAAATGTTTAGAGTTTAGCTTTCGAAAAATTGAAACAGTTTCAAATTTCATTTGTACTTACAATCCCTCTTTAACATGCAGTTTGATATCGTACATTTTGATGTAGTTTGAAACTGTTAATGAACTTTCGATTGCTCAACCAAACAATGATAACAACGTTATGATAATAGTTCTTTTACTGAATGTAACCAAATTCTGATTTGGGTTTTATAGAAAAAAATGAAATTTTATGATACAAACAAGGAGAAGATGGAGAGAAAACATAAACAAATGAAGCTAAGTTAAAAGGTCTCATATCATACTTTTATTTTTCTATAGAAGACATAGTGATAACGAACGTTACAAAAGCGTAATTATGGAGGCAAAATGGAGGATACATGTTTCTGAAGAGATTGAACGTTAAGGAAAATCCCTCTCAACGCACCGAAGTGAACCTATTGCATGTTAATGAAAGACCATACTAATCAACTCTTAAGAGATGTTCAAAGAAAACAAAAATATAAAAGAATACAAGTTTCAACGTAAACTGCTTTACCAGAAAAAAAAAAGAAGAAAACTACTGATGACAATGAACATAGAGACAAAGAGATGTCTATGGAAAATTACAATATTGGCAACAAAGTCAAAACCGTACAGTTGCTATTAAGCCGTTCAAGGAATGCGCATTTGCACGGGAAGTGAAGAACAGGGACAAAATCAGAAAAAAAAATCAATTAGATACCACAAATCATGTATACTATTATTTTACAGTTTGACAATATCTAAACAAAACAAACTCAAAGTATTTGAAAATAAATGTTGCAAATGACTGACTATAATCATTTTGATAACAGTCTAATCTTGATGCCAAGTTCATAGGAAATTGAAAATTCCATATTTGTATTGTGAATGTGTGATTATTAGCATGACCTTATGTTTCTTGGGTAATATTTATTCTTTAAGGGGTTGGCTTTTGATAACCATTTTCATTCCATTTCAACTCTAGGGACTAAGCGCTTTCACAATATCATCTGTCAAATATAAATTCGAGTGAACAAAGGATATGTACAAGTCTCTATTAAATTTGCGTTGCCTTTCCGGTTGCGAGAGTTCCAGTATTCGCATATTATTTAAGAGGAAAATATATTGTATGTATTTTCCTCTTTAATAAAGAGAAACCATATATTTCGGTACTTCAGAATAAATCAAACAAGGGCAGCAAGTAGTTTAACCATTCCCAGATATGCCTTCTCATTCGACCTTGTCATTCCCAGAAGACAAATAGTGTGAAATGAAAGAAAGATATTGTACTTCAAAATATAATAGATTTGCCGCTATGTTATCATGAAAGATATGTCGAAAATTGTCTTTTTCCAAAACCTGGAAGTACCATTGCATATGAACCAAAGGCGAAAAAACAAATTCTGTTTCTTTATTCTCCTGTCATAGCTATTTGTGACCCTGCACCTCAAAACAAACAAAAAGTCGCCAGACCTGAATTTTTAGTTAAGACCATATTCTGAAAGAACAGACTTTAAGCTTTAAAATGATGTATAACTCAAATCAAATGGACTCTCCTAACTATCTAAATATTGGAAAGAGAGCACAAACTCAGGAAAAGTGTGAACTGAGAAAAGAGGCTCTGAAGTACAGTATCTATTCAAGCGCTTAATCTTTACCAAACCGTGCTGGCTGGGCGATGAATGGGACAAAAAACAGGAAGTAAACCACCAGAGTAACAACAATGAAGGGATTATCAGATTAAACTGAAATTAAGCGTGCCTCATTAACACATTCTTTCTATAATTAATGCCAACTTTCAAAGCAGTAGCACTATCCTTTCAAAAGTTATTAGAGTTGAAAGTGAAGAGTGTGGATAAGGTTTTTCAGAAATGAAAAAGGGGTTCTAAAGACACACCTAATTACACTATTCTACCAAAAATGTTCGAGATAAACTGCTAAAAAACACACTTTCTTGCCCGTTTTATGATACCAAGTTTTAGCATAATGTAAAAGAAGACCCACTCTTTCAGAAATTATGAAAAAGTCAAGTTCGGCTAGGTTGACCCCTTCACTTATTTTCAGTGTGTGCGACTTTATGTTCGTTTTGAGGTGCACGGTCACATTTTGTATACTCTCATGTATAAACGTATCTTCTCATATTCAACACAGGAAAAGACAAAGAAATACATAAGAGAGAAAATAGTGCGACAAAATTGATATCAGGCCTGCTCTTTCCACAGTTGTTCTTACATATTTTTCTATTGCTCCAATGGCCATAAAGGCTTTCTGTGTAGTGTGGTGTTGTCAGACTTTTTTCAGGCTGCTGTGAGGTGTTTTCTTCTTTCTTCTCAGTGACATAAACATGAACAGGCCTCGATGGCACCACTTTGGAATACGTGAAGTTTGTTTGTTTGTTTGTTTGCTTTTATTTCTGCATTCAATCAGATGCAATTTGAATGCAAACTTCAAAAAGTACAAAGACAAAGAATAACAAGTGCAGTGAAATAAATCGATAACAGTACATAAATAGATTCACATAGGTGATTGCATTGAGCAATGTAGATACACAGAAACATAAAATAAAATATACAGTATTTTTCAGTAAACAACAGAGATAATTGAATGCAGGAGACCACCATCATAAGCGATTAAGCTTGAAATGGATGAAGTCGAGGCAAAACTCAGGAGCTTTCTCACATTGTAGTGCATAAGAACAGCAGTTGATAGAGGACGTAGCACCCATCCAGAAGGTAGCTTGGACTTCATCAACAAAATATTTGGCCTGGCTTAAATACGGCGCCTTTTTACCATGTTGGAAGCAGACGATTGATCCTTGTGGATTCGAATTCATTCCTAGATGAGCAGTGCAGTGTACCTCGACCCAGTCTGGAGAATACGATGATGACAGGTTTTTACACACAGCAGGTCCAGGTGGAGTGATGACATCGATGTACACATCTATTACGTCATGATACCTTTCAAGATCCCTGTGTCCTGTGACAAGTAATATGTAGACACCTTTATCTTCCGTCCGCACATTTCTGACATTGAGAGTAACAGTCAACTCATTATCAGTATTGTTCTCTTTTACTGTAAACCGTTCCACCTGTCCATTTTTCAAACATTGCTCCTCGACAAACGCTCCGTATCCAGAGAATAAGCAGTCAAAATGGCCAGAATATATTTCATGTCCATATTCAAAATTCGCTTGAAGAGATGGACGGAATATTATAACATTGTCCGTTCCCATGCACAAGTTGTAAACCTCGATTGATACTGCTAGATGGCAGTTCAAAACCATCGTCGCCAACAGGTGTAGGCTAACTTTTTGAGAGAATGCATTGTTATGCATTAAAAGAGGTTGGATGGAAGAGTCAGACCCGCAGCCTTGTTCTGATACACAGACAATGTCTAATGAAATAATGTGAGCGTAGTGACATAGGAAGGTCATGAATAGAGCAGAACAAAAATATGAAGACATTACATTTAAATGCTTACGTTGTTACCATTTCTATCTGTCGGTTTTTCACTAGAAAACAGCACTCTGTTGACGGTTTTCTTTTGCTCAAATTTCTGTTCTCTATATGCTGTGAGACAGATTGTTGTTTTTATTTTACTCTTACGGACGTATCTCCTCTTGACAATGAAGATAAAGACAGAGAAAGAAATTATATAGAAAATAATGTAAGTGATTGACAACACGGCATCTGTGCCTATATATTTTCCGTTGCCCCCTAGGCTCTCTGTGTAGTTTAATGTAGTCAGACTGGTTGAAGACTGCTGAGAAGTTGTTTCTTCCCTCTTCTGGGTGGCATTCCTTTGACCTCTCGATTCTGTCGATAGAACTCTTGCAGGATATATGACATCCAAACAAAGTTCAGGAGGTTTTACACACTGCGATGCAAACGAACAACAGTTGATAGAATACTCAACGTCCATCCAGTAGACAGCTTGAATGTGATCGACCGAGTGCTCAGGTTGACTCCGAAATGGCGCCTTTTTATCATTTTGGAAGCAGACGATTGAACCTGCTGTATTCGAATCTATTCCTAGAGTAGCAGAGCAATTTACCTCCATCCAGTCTTGTGAATACGATGATAATACAGTCTCACATTCAGCCGGTCCAGGTGGAGTGATTACATCGACGTATACATCTATGACGTCATGATACCTTTCACCATCTCTGTATCCTGCAAGAAGTAATATGTAGACACCTTCGTCTTCCTTACGCACATCTCTGACAGTGAGAGTAACAGTCAACCTATCGTAAGTGTTGTTCTCTTTTACTGTAAACCGTTCTGCCTGTCCAGTCTTCAAACACTGCTCCTGTGCAAACGCTCCATTTCCATAGAATAAACAATCCAAATACCCAGAATATATTTCATACTCATATTCTGAATTGTTTCGAAGTGATGAGAGGTATATCATATCATTGTCCGTTCCTTGGCAGAAGTTGTAAACCTGGATCGAAGCTGTTAGAGTGCAGGTCCAAACCAACGGAGCCAAGAGGTGTAGGCCAACTTTTTTGAAAGAAGACATTTGCCTAAATATTGACGCACGTTTCCTCATAAGTTAACATTTAAGAGCTAAACGGGGGGTGATACATCCGAGGGTGTTTTTCGATATGCCTGCAGCTATGGCCCATCAGTGATGCAAGAATTTATCTGAGCAAAATAAAGCCTGCATAATATGTCACTGCATGGAGAATCCGTATGAATATATGCACTTGTATACGAATGTCGTGGCAAGAAGCAAATAACACAACGATATATTTTGTGTGTGTGTGCTGGTAGGCATTTTCGCAATTCATGGCATTTGTCCTGTGCATACCAGCATTTTTTTTTTTTTTTTTTTTTTTTGTAATTCTAACCTCGACTTACCTTGAGTGGTGGTGCTGGGGGATCACGAGTTGGTTCAGGAAAAGAATGAGGGATCACATTTGAATTTCTTCCTTTGTACCATTTTCTATGTTTATTAACATTGCCACTAGGACAAACGAATAAATAAACTAAGTATGATTTGTAGATTGTATTGCCAAACACATAATTTTGAACTCGCAGACAAAGGAAAAGAAGGGCACTTATTTATGACTTGCCTCAGTCGAGGTATTAGGTGTACATGTATAATGCCAGTGGGGAAAAATTCAAACTCATGAAGCAAGAGCGATTTTTCGATAACACGCCATACGTTTGTCTGGGATGTTTGAAAGGGGGGGGGGGGGTTCTTTCCGATTTCAATGAAACAATGTGTCATAATCTTACATTTTTTGTTTTTTATTTTTAATTGGACTCAATTTCCCTGGCTGTACAGATGAATCACTTACATTCATAGTTAGTTTCCAAGTAAATTCGAGCAGATGCAGTCATGCAGAGCATGTATTATTTTCTTGACTTTCCTTTTTCCTCTCCCTCACTCTCTTCCTGAGAACCTTTTCATTTCCTTGACTTTTCCTCTCTCTCCGTCTCTCTGTTCTTCTTTGTACCTGTATCCACCTATTAAAACTTTTATCATTGCCGTTTTAATTACCCTTTGTTATAATGATACTACTTCAAGATAGACCAGCGGAATTATTTTGCCAGTGACGTAAGAAATACATTTTCATGGTCTCATGGTCATGTTTGTAAAGTGGATGAATGCGATGTAAAAACAAGTAAGTGTACATAATGCTATTTACAAATCTGAGATTCAGATCGACCTGAAAAATGAAGTCATCCAGAATGAAGTACATTTTTATCACGCGCTCTTTCCTTTCTTACGTTACTTCCCTCTTCGAATTCTCTCTTCTTCTTTTACCTTTCCTCTCTCCATTTCTATTTGATACATTATATTCAGCTATTTCATCTATTCCTCTCAATACATTATTCATCTATAAATCAATAACGTTTCAAGTTTATATTTCAACACTCACAAAGAAATGAAATAGATGTAAAACTTTGCTTTGCGTTATGTACAGAATAAAACAATCATTAACACAGTAACATAGAAATGAATTATATTTATTATTGTTCCACAGTTTTGGAACAATAAACATTATGATGCTTCTGCATATTCTATATCCATAACATAAAACATAGGGCCTATGTATTATACGAACTTCGCGTTTCATATAGGCCTATACACTTGAAGAGATTTGAGGCAAAGACTTTCTCTATATTTAAAGAAAAAACTGTGAACATGAGAAAAGTAGAGATCATTTACTATAAGGATGTTCTACCTCTTACAAAGAAAACCAGTAAGTGCTAAAAAGGGAATAGTTGTTACACGGATTGCATATTTTTTCTGTAAAGTATACTCAATCAAAACAATACAATGCACTTTTCTCCAATGCAGAAATACAAAATGAAACATGGTACATAGATACATGTTCATAGTGTAATAAAATAATATGAATTCACTAAAATGAGCAGTGATAAAGGCGTCTTAAATCTATTTTCAAATACCAATAATTTTAGATATGTCATAAGACATATTGTGTATCATCATTGCAGTGAAAACACTATTATTTCATTTTCACATATATTACAGCCAATGAACTAGGACCTATTTTTTACAGTACTTGGCCCAAATACCTTTTTATACATTTCTTTTCAAAACCTATTGTGAGTTTACCTGTCACAAAACAATCATCCTCTTTTCGTATTCAGAATTTAACAATTCTATCATACCATGTTTTTTTTTTATTTGCGAGATAAAAAAAGTGAGTGTAATATGCAGACATAATTTGAATTATCATCCACAAAACATATATCACTGAATCATAAACGCGAGCAATTAAAATCAGGATCTTATCTCAGATATGCAATAATTTATACATGATTAGGAATCATGTTTCAGTGAACAAATTACAAATTATGGTCAACCTCGCCTTCATCGAATCTAAAGGGACTATGAAATTTCGACTTGTTCGATATACAGTCCTTTAGAGAGCGACAGGACATGTTTGAGAAATTATTACACGAACAATAGGAATACTGAAAGTGGACCTATGAAGGACAATGTGTATAGAACGTAATAAATTCACTGAATTTGATTATGCTCCCGGCAATCCCTGACACGCATGTATATTTATTAATCATGCATGTTACTTACTGCCTTTCTGTCTTCCCACGATAGTGTTCCTTCGCCACTGGACTCCCATCGAGATTTAGGCTTTCATCATTACGTTCAGTAATGAACATCGTATCGTAGATTCATATGTCATCCATTTCCTTCCTCTCAATCGCAGTTTCATTTTTAATTCACGACACGAAAAAAATTCAAATCAAATTAGAAAGGGAATTCTTTGTAATGAAAATACGTGCATGATGTGAAAAGGCTACTCGCTGGTTTGCAAACAGATCTGTGCTAGCTCTTCATGCACAAACAAATGGGGAAGTAGTGAGTAGATTACATCGTCTTGTCAAATTCAGTCCCTCTGTGAATAGTGAGTTTCATATTTTCGACGCAAACGCTTTAATAAGGACGACGCTAATTAGGTGAACAACGGTGTTCTGCGCATGTCCAAGGCACCTGTTTCCATTATCTAACCGGGAAGGCTGCGTCGTTTTAGCGTTCGCATTGCAGGTCTAAACATCTTTACTGTTTCCGTAAATCATAAAAAACTTACAGAAGTATTCTTCTTTTTAAAATTATAATTCTGAGGTGAATTCTAATGAAACCTTACTGTTCTGTTTCTTTGTCCGCACCCTTATTATTCGCAGTCATCCTGCTACACAGAGTATAGTCACTGTTTACGTAAGGTCAAGGCGATAAGACGGTTTCCCGTTGGTGCCGTTTACGAATTAACATATGAGTATCTGAATACAAGAACGACCCAAGTCCATGGAAGACACGTTTGCCCTTCAGCAAGGCACTTTATCCACATTGCTGCTCTCCACCCAGGAGTATAAATGGGTACCCGGTAGGATGAGAAAGCTTATGTTGGTTGATCAGCATGTGCGCGCCTGTAAAATGGCTGCGACTGGCTGGAATGCTCCCCAGGGAGTGGAGAATGAGCACTGTTAGTGCTGGTTGGATATAATGTATCCAGTGACCGGGGTAATAATAGATTGTAAAGCGCATTGAAACCCTGAAGTGTGTGAAATGCGCTATATAAAAAACCAGCTATTACCATTTCAAATAGACTTTACAAATTCATCACTTTTTCTTTGTCCAATAATATTCTATTTAACTGTGATGGAAAGGCAACATTGTATATACAAATTAGAACATAATATGACAATTTACATTTACATGAATTGTGGAGAGGCCTTTTTGTGTGATGGACTTGGGTCGTTCTTTGAATCATATTGACGTGGGTCGTTCTTTAAATCACATACATGATATTCTGCTATATGACATGAGAGAAGGATGAGAGAGGGCGCTATATTATGATTGTAAAAATGACCCAAGTCCTTCATTCTGACGTTCATATCAAAGTTTTAACTCATTCATTTCAGGCACTTCCGGGAGTAATAAGGATTTATCATTTATACACAAGATGAGTCCATGCATAAGCTACAATTTCCCATGTCAAACTGAATTTGGCCAAAAATTTATTGGATTTTGGTCGTTCTTGTATTCAGGTCTTCATATACATGCCATGCATGAGAAATGAACCAGCTGCTTTCATTAACTTCTCTGGGACCTAAACCCTTTCCTTATCAGGGACTTTGGACAGTGTGTACAGTGCTAAGGTGTTTTCACTCAGACTGGGAATCCGTGTACAAAAATTGTTAACAGCCTTCATGAATACTGAGTACTTTGCATATCACTGGCATCGTCAAAGTGCAAACCGAGTTTAGCTTATCCTGCCACATTGCGTGCCCATGCATGCGGTGCCCACGGCGGTATACATGATGTCCTTCACTTCACTACACATGAAATAAATATTTCTTCCATACAAATGTTATGCAGTTACAATCTTTCCACCAGATTGGGTCGGGGATTGAATATTTTGTTTGACAGTTGACTGCGATAAATTGTTTAAAGATAATTGTGCCACATGTATGAATAAGACTATAGATAGGGTACGATAATGTCATTCCCCTGTCCTTTTTAGCTTCTTATGTTTTTACCTATTAGTGTTGAAGTCGTGGGCTGTATGACTCGTAAGCTGTATGAGTCATGGACCTGTTTTAAAATATCTAACTCGTGGACTGTATACCACTCGTGGGAGTCGGTCTAGTTGGATGACCACGTACAACGTAAACATCGATTGCTCTGTCGATACATACAATTTGAACTGTTTCCTAGATATGACGTCTGCATTATTTTGATTATCATGAATAAGATCGGAAAATATTGTGGCGAGGAACCGCTGTCTGAAACTGTTATATTTGCAATTCCATTCCACCATAACTTCGTATATAATTATACACTCAACAAAAAATGTAAGTCCCCCCCCCCCCCCTAGCATTTTTGGATATATCTCAAAAAGGATTTTACCGATTTTCATAATTCGAACGGGAATGGATATGGAATTTTATTACTCATAACATAAATGGTATATCATTGCCACCAGATATCATTATTGGTGTGAAAATGCATTTTATGTCAAAATGCATGGAAAAAGAAGTTGCACTTAAGGTTATGAAACATATTGCGTACATTTCTTATGTAAGTTAGCAACTGCCCTTTTTTAAACATATTCTTGCCGACCGTATTCACCTTTTTTTTTCCTTCTTTTTTTCTACCCAAAAACATTTTGCCGCAGCTACTACACTGTATTATCTGGAAAGGGGGGTGGGGTGCGGGGTGGGGATAGGGCATAGGGGATAATGGATAGATTGTATTTTTGTTTGTTTTTTTTTTTCAATCATGGGTGATGTTTTACAGGGTATAATAAATGTATATTGTTATCCTGAATGTATGATGTAAGACGTATTTTAATTTTACATCGTTATACATTTTATTCAACTTATACATATCATATTCAGTTTTATACTTTGATTGCCGTTTTAACTTGTGGTATTTTGTATTGTACTTTATGTAATATATTGTTACAGATTGTAACATTATACTGTTTCAAATTTGTTTCAAATTGTAAATTGTATTTTAATATTTTCATGTAATACGGGGCTCTCTTGTAAAGCAGTTTTATGTACTGAAGAGACTACCCTGTATAAAGAAGACAGAATAAATAAAAAAATAAATAAATAAATTGTTATGTAAGTCTCAGGAATTTCTTCAGGTACAATGTGCTTCCATATCAAACAGATTGTATGCATACTTTTTAAACAATAGGCCTTTACAATATGAAAATGTTGGTCGAAGCCATGTGCTTTTCAATTCCAATTTGGGTTGATCACATTAATGTGCTTATGGCCATTTTGCATCATGCCGCACCTGCATTTTTTTGAAAAAGGGAGGGCTACAGCTTTCCTTGAAGCTGGGTTTCCGGTTAAGGAGGTTGCAAGGAGACTAGGGGTTTCTCCTAACGCCATAAGGAAACTTAGAGCAAAGTTTCGGGAAAATGGAGAGGTCAAAGATCTGCCAAGAAGTGGCCGACCAAGGGTGACATCTGTCATGCCCAATGTCCATAATCAAATCACTAAAGTGCAACTTTTTTTCCCCATACATTTTGACATAAAATGCTTTTTTCACACCAATAATGATATCTGTTGGCAATGATATGCCATTCATGTTATAAGTAATAAAATTCCCTATTCATTCCCGTTTGAATTATGAAAATCGGAAAAATACTTTTTGAGATATATCCAAAAGAGCTAAGGGGAAATATGTATATATATATATATATATATATATATATATATATATTTACAGATATATATTATATATATATATATATATATATATATTTACAGATATATATTATATATATATATATATATATATATATATATATATGTATGTGACCCTGCACCTCAAAACAAGCAAAAAGTCGCCAGACATGAATTTTTAGTTAAGATCATATTCTGAAAGAGCAAATTGTAAGCTTTAAAATGATGTATAACTCAAATCAAATGGACTCTCCTAAATAATGGAAAGAAAGCACAAACTCAGGAAAAGTGTGAACTGAGAAAAGAGGCTCTGAAGTACAGTGTCTATTCAAGCGCTTAATCTTTACCAAACCGTGCTGGCTGTGTGATGAATGGGACAAAAAAAAAAAACATGGAAGTAAACCAACCAGAGTAACAACAATGAAGGAATTATTAGATTAAACTGGAATTAAGCATTCCTCATTAAAACATTCTGTCCATAATTAATGCCAACTTTCGAATCAGTAGCACTATCCTTTCAAAAGTTATTAGAGTTGAAAGTGAAGAGTGTGGACAAGGTTTTTCAGAAATGAAAAAGGGATTCTAAAGACACACCTAATCACACTATTCTGCCAAAAATGTTCGAGATAAACTGCTAAAAAAAACACACTTTAATGGCCATTTTATGATACCAAATTTTAGCATAATGTAAAAGAAGACCTGCTCTTTCAGAAAATATGAAAAAGTGAAGTTCAGCTAGGTTGACCCATTTCACTTAATATTTTCAGTCCTCACGCAAAATCAGTGTGTGCGACTTTATGTTCGTTTTGAGGTGCACGGTCACATATATATTTACAGATATATACATTGTGTTATATATATATATATATATATATATATATATATATATATATATTGTTATATATATATATATAATCAATATTATAATGGAACACGAATGTTTTGTAGTAAATGTTAAGAGTTTAGCTTTCGAAAAGTTGAAACAGTTTCAAATTTCATTTATACTTACAATCCCTTTTTAACATGCAGTTTGATGTCGTGCATTTTGATATAGTTTGAAACTGTAAATGAACTTTCGATTGCTCAACCAAATAATAATAACAAGGTAATGATAATAATTCTTTTACATTAAAATGTAACCAAATTCTGGTTTGGGTTTTATTGAAAAAATAAAATTTTATGATACAAACAAGGAGAAGATGGAGAGAAAACATAAACAGATGAAGCTAAGTTAAAAGGTCTCATATCATACTGTTTTTTTTTCTATAGAAGACATAGTGATAACGAACATTACAAAATCGCCGTTATGAAGGCAATTATATGAATGGAGGATACATGTTTCTGAAGAGATTGAACGTTTAGGAAAATCCCTCTCAACGCACCGAAGTGAACCTATTGCATGTTAATGAAAGACCATACTAATCAACTCTTACGAGATATTCAAAGAAAACAAAAATATAAAAGAATACAAGTTTTAACGTAAACTGCTTTACCAGAAAAAAAAAGAAAACTACTGATGACAATGAACATAGAGACAAAGAGATGTCTATGGAAAATTACAATATTGGCAACAAAGTCAAAACCGTACAGTTGCTATCAAGCCGTTCAAGGAATGCGCATTTGCACGGGAAGTGAAGAACAGGGACAAAATCAGGAAAAAAAAATCAATTAGATACCACAAATCATGTATACTATTATTTTACAGTTTGACAATATCTAAACAAAACAAACTCAAAGTATTTGAAAATAAATGTTGCAAATGGCTGACTATAATCATTTTTATAACAGTCTAATCTTGATGCCAAGTTCATAGGAAATTGAAAATTCCATATTTGTATTGTGAATGTGTGATTATTAGCATGACCTTATGTTTCTTGGGTAATATTTATTCTTTAAGGGGTTGGCTTTTGATAACCATTTTCATTCCATTTCAACTCTAGGGACTAAGCGCTTTCACAATATCATCTGTCAAATCTAAATTCGAGTGAACAAAGGATATGTACAAGTCTCTATTAAATTTGCGTTGCCTTTCCGGTTGCGAGAGTTCCAGTATTCGCATATTATTTAAGAGGAAAATATATTGTATGTATTTGCCTCTTTAATAAAGAGAAACCATATATTTCGGTACTTCAGAATAAATCAAACAAGGGCAGCAAGTAGTTTAACCATTCCCAGATATGCCTTCTCATTCGACCTTGTCATTCCCAGAAGACAAATAGTGTGAAATGAAAGAAAGATATTGTACTTCAAAATATAATAGATTTGCCGCTATGTTATCATGAAAGATATGTCGAAAATTGTCTTTTTCCAAAACCTGGAAGTACCATTGCATATGAACCAAAGGCGAAAAAAAAAAAATTCTGTTTCTTTATTCTCCTGTCATAGCTATTTGTGACCCTGCACCTCAAAACAAACAAAAAGTCGCCAGACCTGAATTTTTAGTTAAGACCATATTCTGAAAGAACAGACTTTAAGCTTTAAAATGATGTATAACTCAAATCAAATGGACTCTCCTAACTATCTAAATATTGGAAAGAGAGCACAAACTCAGGAAAAGTGTGAACTGAGAAAAGAGGCTCTGAAGTACAGTATCTATTCAAGCGCTTAATCTTTACCAAACCGTGCTGGCTGGGCGATGAATGGGACAAAAAACAGGAAGTAAACCACCAGAGTAACAACAATGAAGGGATTATCAGATTAAACTGAAATTAAGCATACCTCATTAACACATTCTTTCTATAATTAATGCCAACTTTCAAAGCAGTAGCATTATCCTTTCAAAAGTTATCAGAGTTGAAAGTGAAGAGTGTGGATAAGGTTTTTCAGAAATGAAAAAGGGGTTCTAAAGACACACCTAATTACACTATTCTACCAAAAATGTTCGAGATAAACTGCTAAAAAACACACTTTCTTGCCCGTTTTATGATACCAAGTTTTAGCATAATGTAAAAGAAGACCCACTCTTTCAGAAATTATGAAAAAGTCAAGTTCGGCTAGGTTGACCCCTTCACTTATTTTCAGTGTGTGCGACTTTATGTTCGTTTTGAGGTGCACGGTCACATTTTGTATACTCTCATGTATAAACGTATCTTCTCATATTCAACACAGGAAAAGACAAAGAAATACATAAGAGAGAAAATAGTGCGACAAAATTGATATCAGGCCTGCTCTTTCCACAGTTGTTCTTACATATTTTTCTATTGCTCCAATGGCCATAAAGGCTTTCTGTGTAGTGTGGTGTTGTCAGACTTTTTTCAGGCTGCTGTGAGGTGTTTTCTTCTTTCTTCTCAGTGACATAAACATGAACAGGCCTCGATGGCACCACTTTGGAATACGTGAAGTTTGTTTGTTTGTTTGTTTGCTTTTATTTCTGCATTCAATCAGATGCAATTTGAATGCAAACTTCAAAAAGTACAAAGACAAAGAATAACAAGTGCAGTGAAATAAATCGATAACAGTACATAAATAGATTCACATAGGTGATTGCATTGAGCAATGTAGATACACAGAAACATAGAATAAAATATACAGTATTTTTCAGTAAACAACAGAGATAATTGAATGCAGGAGACCACCATCATAAGCGATTAAGCTTGAAATGGATGAAGTCGAGGCAAAACTCAGGAGCTTTCTCACATTGTAGTGCATAAGAACAGCAGTTGATAGAGGACGTAGCACCCATCCAGAAGGTAGCCTGGACTTCATCAACAAAATATTTGGCCTGGCTTAAATACGGCGCCTTTTTACCATGTTGGAAACAGACAATTGATCCTTGTGGATTCGAATTCATTCCTAGATGAGCAGTGCAGTGTACCTCGACCCAGTCTGGAGAATACGATGATGACAGGTTTTTACACACAGCAGGTCCAGGTGGATCCAGTGATGACATCGATGTACACATCTATTACGTCATGATACCTTTCACCATCCCTGTGTCCTGTGACAAGTAATATGTAGACACCTTTATCTTCCGTCCGCACATTTCTGACATTGAGAGTAACAGTCAACTCATTATCAGTATTGTTCTCTTTTACTGTAAACCGTTCCGCCTGTCCATTTTTCAAACATTGCTCCTCGACAAACGCTCCGTATCCAGAGAATAAGCAGTCAAAATGGCCAGAATATATTTCATGTCCATATTCAAAATTCGCTTGAAGAGATGGACGGAATATTATAACATTGTCCGTTCCCATGCACAAGTTGTAAACCTGGATTGATACTGCTAGATGGCAGTTCAAAACCATCGTCGCCAACAGGTGTAGGCTAACTTTTTGAGAGAATGCATTGTTATGCATTAAAAAAAGGTTGGATGGAAGAGTCAGACCCGCAGCCTTGTTCTGATACACAGACAATGTCTAATGAAATAATGTGAGCGTAGTGACATAGGAAGGTCATGAATAGAGCAGAACAAAAATATGAAGACATTACATTTAAATGCTTACGTTGTTACCATTTCTATCTGTCGGTTTTTCACTAGAAAACAGCACACTGTTGACGGTTTTCTTTTGCTCAAATTTCTGTTCTTTATACATTATGCTGTGAGACAGATTGTTGTTTTTATTTTACTCTTACGGACGTATCTCCTCTTGACAATGAAGATAAAGACAGAGAAAGAAATTATATAGAAAATAATGTAAGTGATTGACAACACGGCATCTGTGCCTATATATTTTCCATTGCCCCCTAGGCTCTCTGTGTAGTTTAATGTAGTCAGACTGGTTGAAGACTGCTGAGAAGTTGTTTCTTCCCTCTTCTGGGTGGCATTCCTTTGACCTCTCGATTCTGTCGATAGAACTCTTGCAGGATATATGACATCCAAACAAAGTTCAGGAGGTTTTACACACTGCGATGCAAACGAACAACAGTTGATAGAATACTCAACGTCCATCCAGTAGACAGCTTGAATGTGATCGACCGAGTGCTCAGGTTGACTCCGAAATGGCGCCTTTTTATCATTTTGGAAGCAGACGATTGAACCTGCTGGATTCGAATCTATTCCTAGAGTAGCAGAGCAATTTACCTCCATCCAGTCTTGTGAATACGATGATAATACAGTCTCACATTCAGCCGGTCCAGGTGGAGTGATTACATCGACGTATACATCTATGACGTCATGATACCTTTCACCATCTCTGTATCCTGCAAGAAGTAATATGTAGACACCTTCGTCTTCCTTACGCACATCTCTGACAGTGAGAGTAACAGTCAACCTATCGTAAGTGTTGTTCTCTTTTACTGTAAACCGTTCTGCCTGTCCTGTCTTCAAACACTGCTCCTGTGCAAACGCTCCATTTCCATAGAATAAACAATCCAAATACCCAGAATATATTTCATACTCATATTCTGAATTGTTTCGAAGTGATGAGAGGTATATCATATCATTGTCCGTTCCTTGGCAGAAGTTGTAAACCTGGATCGAAGCTGTTAGAGTGCAGGTCCAAACCAACGGAGCCAAGAGGTGTAGACCAACTTTTTTGAAAGAAGACATTTGCCTAAATATTGACGCACGTTTCCTCATAAGTTAACATTTAAGAGCTAAACGGGGGTGATACATCCGAGGGTGTTTTTCGATATGCCTGCAGCTATGGCCCATCAGTGATGCAAGAATTTATCTGAGCAAAATAAAGCCTGCATAATATGTCACTGCATGGAGAATCCGTATGAATATATGCAATTGTATACGAATGTCGTGGCAAGAAGCAAATAACACGATATATTTTGTGTGTGTGTGCTGGTAGGCATTTTCGCAATTCATGGCATTTGTCCTGTCCATACCAGCATTTTTTTTTTTTTTTTTTTGTAATTCTAACCTCGACTTTACCCTTGAGTGGTGGTGCTGGGGGATCACGAGTTGGTTCAGGAAAAGAATGAGGGATCACATTTGAATTTCTTCCTTTGTACCATTTTCTATGTTTATAAACATTGCCACTAGGACAAACAAATAAATAAACTAAGTATGATTTGTAGATTGTATTGCCCAACACATAATTTTGAACTCGCAGACAAAGGAAAAGAAGGGCACTTATTTATGACTTGCCTCAGTCGAGGTATTAGGTGTACATGTATAATGCCAGTGGGGAAATATTCAAACTCATGAAGCAAGAGCGATTTTTCGATAACACGCCATACGTTTGTCTGGGATGTTTGAAAGGGGGGGGGGGGGTCTTTCCGATTTCAATGAAACAATGCGTCATAATCTTACATTTTTTTGTTTTTTATTTCTAATTGGACTCAATTTCCCTGGCTGTACAGATGAATCACTTACATATATAGTTAGTTTCCAAGTAAATTCGAGCAGATGCAGTCATGCAGAGCATGTATTATTTTCTTGACTTTCCTTTTTCCTCTCCCTCACTCTCTTCCTGAGAACCTTTTCATTTCCTTGACTTTTCCTCTCTCTCCGTCTCTCTGTTCTTCTTTGTACCTGTATCCACCTATTAAAACTTTTATCATTGCCGTTTTAAATACCCTTTGTTATAATGATACTACTTCAAGCTAGACCAGCGGAATTATTTTGCCAGTGACGTAAAAAATACATTTTCATGGTCTCATGGTCATGTTTGTAAAGTGGATGAATGCGATGTAAAAACAAGTAAGTGTACATAATGCTATTTACAAATCTGAGATTCAGATCGACCTGAAAAATGAAGTCATCCAGAATGAAGTACATTTTTATCACGCGCTCTTTCCTTTCTTACGTTACTTCCCTCTTCGAATTCTCTCTTCTTCTTTTACCTTTCCTCTCTCCATTTCTCTTTGATACATTCTATTCAGCTATTTCATCTATTCCTCTTAATACATTATTCATCTATAAATCAATAACGTTTCAATTTTATATTTCAACACTCACAAAGAAATGAAATAGATTAAAACTTTGCTTTGCATTATGTACAGAATAAAACAATCATTAACACAGAAACGTAAAAATGATTTATATTTATTATTGTTCCACAGTTTTGGAACAATAAACATTATGATGCTTCTGCATATTCTATATCCATAACATAAAACATAGGGCCTATGTATTATACGAACTTCGCGTTTCATATAGGCCTATACACTTGAAGAGGTTTGAGGCAAAGACTTTCTCTGTATTTAAAGAAAAAATTGTGAACATGAGAAAAGTAGAGATCATTTACTATAAGGATGTTCTACCTCTTACAAAGAAAACTAGTAAGTGCTGAAAAGGGAATAGTTGTTACACGGATTGCATGTTTTTTCTGTAAAATATACTCAATCAAAACAATACAATGCACTTTTCTCCAATGCAGAAATACAAAATGAAACATACATAAATGCATGTTCATAGAGTAATAAAATGATATGAATTCACTAAAATGAGCAGTGATAAAAGCGTCTTAAATTTATTTTCAAATACCAATAACTTTAGATGTGTCATAAGACATATTGTGTATCATCATTGCAGTAAAAACACTATTATTTCATTTTCACATATATTACAGCCAATGAACTAGGACATATTTTTTACAGTGCTTGGCCCAAATACCTTTTTATACATTCTTTTCAAAATCTATTGTGAGTTTACCTGTCACAAAACATTCATCCTCTTTTCGTATTTAGAATTTAACAATTCTGTCATACCATGTTTTTTTTTTTTTATTTGCGAGATAAAAAAAAGTGAGTGTAATATGCAGACATAATTTGAAATATCATCCACAAAACATATATCACTGAATCATAAACGCGAGCAATTAAAATCAGGATCTTATCTCAGATATGCAATAATTTATACATGATTAGGAATCATGTTTCAATGAACAAATTAGAAATTATGGTCAACCTCGCCTTCATCGAATCTAAAGGGACTTTGAAATTTCGACTTGTTCGATATACCGTCCTTTAGAGAGAGAAACGACATGTTTGAGAAAGTATTACACGAACAATAGGAATACTGACTGTGGACCTATGAAGGACAATGTGTATAGAATGTTATAAATTCACTGAATATATGCTCTCGGCAATCCCTGACACGCATGCATACTTATTAATCATGCATGTTACTGACTGCCTTTTTGTCCTCCCACGACGGTGTTCCTTCGCCACTCCCATCGAGATTTAGGCTTGTATTATCATTACGTTTAGTAATAAACATCGAATCGTATGTCATCCATTTTCTTCCTCTCAATCGCAGTTTTATTTTTAATTTACGACACGAAAATAATTCAAATAAAATTAGAAAGGTAATTTTTGATATTAAATGAAAATAACTGCATGATGTGAACAGGCTAAACGCTGGTTTGCAAACAGATCTGTGCTACAGATGTAGCTCTTCATGCACAAATGGGGAAGCAGTGAGTAGATTACATCGTCTTGTCAAATTCAGTCTCTCTGTGAATAGCGAGTTTCATATTTTCGACGCAAACGCTTAAGAACGACGCTAATTAGGTGAACAACGGTGTTCTGCACATGTCCAAGGCACCTCTTTCCAGTATTTAACCGGGGAGGCTGCGTCGTTTTAGCGTTCGCATTGCAGGTCTAAAAATCGTTACTGTTTCCGGAAAACATGAAAAACTTAAACAATTATTCTTTAACAAAAAATCTAATTCTGAGGTGAATTCTCATGAAACCAAACTGTTCTGTTTCTTTGTCTGCACCCTTATTATTCCCTTTCATCCTGCTACACAGAGTACAGTCACTGTTTCCGTAAGGTCAAGGCGATAAGACGTTTTCCCGTTGGTGCCGTAAATAATGAATTAACACATTCACATTGAATTAACATAAGGACGACCCAAGTCCATGGAAGACCATTTCAAGTACACTTAAGAAAATAAAACTTCATATCTTTTTTATTTGCCCAATAATATTCTATTTAACTGTGATCGGAAGGCAACATTGTATTATGACAATTTACATTTACATAAATTGTGGAGAGGCCATTTTGTGTGATGGACTTAGGTCGTTCTTTGAATCATACTTGGGTCGTTCTTCAAATCATATACATGATATTCTGCTATATGAGATGAGAGAAGGATGAGAGAGGGCGCTATAATATAAATGTAAAAATGACCCAAGACCTTCATTCTTACATCCATATTAAAGCTTTAACTCATTCATTTTAGGCACTTCCGGGATTAATTAGGATTTATCATTTATACACAAGATGAGTCCATGCATAAGCTACAATTTCCCATGTCAAACTAAATTTGGCCAGAAATTATTGGACTTGGGTCGTTCAGGTCTTCATATACATGCCATGGATGAGAAATGAACCAGCTGCTTTCATTAACTTCTCTGGTACCTAAAACCCTTTCCTTATCAGGGACTTTGGACAATGTGTACAGTGCTAAGGTGTTTTCACTCAGACTGGGAATCCGTGCACAAAAATTGTTAACAGCCTTCATGAATAATGAGTACTTTGCATATCACTGGTATCGTCAAAGTGCAAACCGAGTCTACCTTATCCTGCCACACTGTTTGCCCATGCATGCGGTGCCCACGGCGGTATACATGATGTCCTTCACTTCACTACACATGAAATAAATATTTCTTCCATACACATGTTATGCAGTTACAATCTTTCCACCAGATTGGGTCGGGGATTGAATATTTTGTTTGACAGTTGACAGCGATAAATGCATAAATAAGATTATAGATAGGGTACGAAAATGTCATTCCCCTGTCCTTTTTGGCTTCTTTTGTGATAAAATTTTATTGATAAAACTAAATTGTATTTTCCCCTTTAATCTTATTTCGAGTTGCCTTGCTAGGCAGTGGAATGACTTTTCTTTTTGTGTCTACTGTATCAAGACAGCAATCATGCAAGCCTATTGGATAATAATTCAACAACTGTGCATGGCGTTTTATCAGCTTACGTGACAAACGGGACTTGAAATGTTTTATTGATTGTATTAAAAAATAGCTTGTTTAAATTAAAAACACACTGTAAGGAATTCTACTAATCTTCTTCTTCAAGTCCAAGTTCTGCTGCAATCTTCAAACACAAGTTGTCAATCCTGTGACTTAAGGTACCAAAATAGTTTTCGATATCTAGATTAACAATAATTACGTGTTGAGGTTGATAAAGGATAGTTAATGGTGTGCAAATTGTTGATAGTCAACAGTCGATAGCTCATGGTGGATAGTTAGAATGTCCACGTTGCTTGTTGATATGCATTAACCAGCTACTTTCCCCTCGTTACATCGCTCTTCAAGTTAAATCATTAGTATTATTTAAAAGTGGTTTTGATATTGGACACTGGACATAAACTTGCCCTACTTCAATATTGCAATTACACGCAAAACACGGATTTGAAATCATGTCACTAAAACAGAAATTTGTATAATGTGTAGTATCAATTAAAGTTGGTGAAATGGACTTTGTGTTTATCAGCTATCAGGCTTCTTTAACTTTCAAAATCACACAAGAACTTCAAAAAATATCATTGGAAAAGAAGTCAAGAAAACGCCTCTGATTGTTCTCCTTGTTCCTAGTTTATCCACCAACAATCCAGTTGAAACTGGCATGGCGGTAATTTTCAAAACTATAAATTCCTAATCCTACTGTAGAAATCGTAACATATCCCACTCAATCTGCATTAATTTGCAAAACAATAATCCTTCCAAACAGTAACATCTATCATGTGCGATTTCGCATGGACACCTGTAGACATGGTTGCACGTCACGAGACCGTCACCCACGAGTTATACAGCCTACAAGTCATACAGCTCATGAGTCATACAGACCATTGGTTTGACACTAAGCCAACAAGGCCCACGAGAAAAAGATTGTGGCGAAGAACCGCTGTCTGAAACTGTTATATTTGCAATTGCATTCCAACCATAACTACGTATACATATATACATACATATAATTATATATATATATATATATATATATATATATATATATATATATATACATATATATATACATACATAATATATATATATATATATATATATACAGATAATATTCATTATTATTGTATATATATAATCAATATTATAGTGGATGACAAATGTTTTGTAGTTCATGTTTAGAGTTTATCTTTCGAAAAATTTAGACAGTTTAAAATGTTAATATGTACTTACAATCCCTCTTTAACATAGGCAGTTTGATGTCGTGCATTTTGATATAGTTCGAAACTGTAAATGAACTTTTGATTGCTCAACCAAACAATAATTACAACGTTATGATAATCATTGTTTTACGTGAAAATGTGACCAGATTCTGTTTTTGGTTTTATTGAAAAAATGAAATTAAAGTTTTATGATACAAAAAAGGAGAATATGGAGAGAAAACATAAACAGATGAAGCTAAGTTAAAAGGTCTCATATCATACTTTTATTTTTCTATAGAAGACATAGTGATAACGAACGTTACAAAAGCGTAATTATGGAGGCAAAATGGAGGATACATGTTTCTGAAGAGATTGAACGTTCAGGAAATTCCCTTTCAATGCACCCAAGTAAACCTATTGCATGTAAATGAAAGACCATTCAATTCTTAAGAGATGTTCAAAGAAAACTAAAATATGAAAAGAATACAAGTTTAAACGTAAACAACTTGCGTTACGAGAAAAAAAAAACTACTGGTGACAATGAACATGACTTTTGAGTGACAAAGAGATGTCTACGGAAAATTAGAATATTGGCAACAAAATCAAAACCGTATAGTTACTATTAGGCAGTTCAAGGAATGAGCATTCGCATGGGAAGTGCAGAACAGGGACAAAAGTCAGAAAAAAAGTCAATTAGATACCACATACCATGTATATTATCAAATTACAGTTTGACAAAATCTAAACAAAACAAAGTCAAAGTATTTAACAATAAATGTTGCAAATGGTTAACATTAATCATTTTGATAACAGTGTCATCTTAATGCCAAGTTCATAGACATTTTCAAATTTCAAAATTTCATATCAAAGTTTGTATTGTGAATGTGTGATTACTAGCATGATTTTAGGTTTCTTCAGTATCATAAGTCTTTAAGGGGTTGGCTTTTGATAAACATTTGCATTTCATTCCATCCATTTGAACTCTATAGGGACTAGGTGTTTTCACAATATTGTCGAGTGAACAAAAATGTGCGCAAGTCTGTATTAAATTCACTTTGTCTCCCTGGTTGTGAGCGTTTCAGCATTCGCATACATTTAGAGGAAAACATATTGTATGTATTTTTCTCTTTAATAATGAGAAACCATAACTTTCAGTACTTCAGAATACATCAAACAAGGGCAGCACGTAGTTCAACCACTCCAAGACATGCCTTTCCATTTGACCTTGTCATTCCCGGAAGACAAAATAGTGCAAAATGAAAGAGAGATATTGCACTTCGAAATAGAATAGACTTCCCGCTATACCATATGAATGGTATGTCGAAGATTGTCTTTTTCCAAAAAATGGAAGCACCGTTGAATATGAATCAAAGTAAAAGAGATGTTAATTCTCTGGGTTTTCTGTTTTTTGTATACGCTCATGCATAAACGTATCTTCTCTTGTTTAACACAGGAAAAGACAAAGAAATACATAAGAGAGAAAATAGTGCCACAAAATTGATATCAGGCCTGCTCTTCCCACAGCGGTTCCCACATATTATCTTTCTATTGCTCTCGAGGCCATGAAAAAAAAAATGCATTTTCCAACAAGCTGCATGCCATTAATTCTAGTGCGGAAGATGTGAGTTTCCTGATTTGTTGATTATCGATAATCGATTAGGAATATTACGTAGCAACAATGATTGAATAAGTTCCAGGATTGTGATAAACTTTTAGTGTGTGTGTAGGTGTGTGGGTGTGTGTGTGTGTGTGTTGTTGTTGTTGTTGTTGTTGTTTTGTAATAGGCCTATTTCGCATTTTCGTCATGACCCAACTGAAATCGTGTTATTTGTATCACAGAGTCATTCCACACGTTTCTTATGCAAATGTGTACATCTTCGAGCAATATTCCACAGTTCTGCTGGCGGCATACGAGAACTGTTCTGGAAAAGGATTATTCATCATTCATTCATTTGTGGACTCCTAATAATCACGTATGTGTGGTGCCACGATTGCAGTCTGTAGGCAGACATACACTTAATTTACATCATCGGTAGACTATCATTATATTTTTTTTTTAGTGGCAAGCTTCGTCTCTTGATGATAGCAGCCACACCTCGTATGATAGACATTGTAATCAACATATCCCAGACAGCTGCCAAACCATTTCCGGTAAATTGTAAATAAATGCTGCGGTTGGCTAGTAGTATCTATCAGATACTGTACCTCATGAGTTTAATTGTCCTAATTTTCCACTGGAAGAGAGCACCCGATTTTAATCTTAATTAAAGTGGGATACATATCAATGTAAGATGTTAACAATAATACCAGCGTCAGGACTGTTCTGAGGTGAATAATTGTTTTGCTGCTACATGAGACTTTTTATCCTGCTTGGGATCATAAAATGAATGGGGAATTGTGTTCTTAACAGTTTTTCTATCAAACTTTTTCTAGAATATTATGATTACGTGGGTCTTAGATTCTGCTTTTCATTTCTTTAAAAAAAATCGTTTAAGCACTCGTCACTTTTGAATTTAATAACTTTTAAAAGAATGAAGCTATGCTGCTTTGAAAGTTTGCATTAGTCATGAATTCAATCCATTTATAAAGCATGATCAAATTCAGCTTTATCTGATGATTTCTATATTGTTTTTGCTATAAAATTCTATATCCTACTTTTTGTCTCATTCATTGGACAGAGCATGGCTCGGTATTAAGATAAAGCGCTTAAATAGATCCTATACTTATACCCAGCCTCTTTTCTGAGTACACATTTTTCCCAGAATGTGTGCTTTCTTTCTAGCACAACAAATGTTTTGATAGGTCATGCGAGTGCATTTGAATTGCGTTATATGTAATATAAAAGCGTAAAGTCTGCTCTTTCAAAATCTGCTCTCAACTGAAAATCCATGTCTGTCGAATTTTGATTGTTTTGTGATGAAAGGTCACATTTTTTCCTCTAGATGAATTCAATTTTAAATTGTCTCTTCTAATAAAGAATGAAATACTTAAATATGACTATAGTGGATGATTTTATCAAAGCTTTTGCCACGGAAGTAATTTCATCACTTGAACTTGTTTAAGCAACTAAAGTTGTGATGCAGATTTTTTTTCCATAACAATGATTACAACCAAAAATAGATCACAAAGAAAAAAGCGCCGAAAAACTGCACTGTTACTGATGTAACTAAGCCTTGTCCATTGCTACCTAGGCTCTCTATGCATTTCAATTTTGGCAGACTGATTGCAGTTTTCCTCATTTGTGTATCAATTTCATCAGAAGATATCAATGAAGCGTCTAGAGGGATTGTGAAATCCAGGCAAAGCTCGGGAGGTTTCTCACACTGTGGTGCAAATGAGCAGCAGTTGATCGACGACTTGACATCCATCCAAAAGGTAGCTTGGATATTATCCACTGAGTGTTCTGGTCGACCAAACAATGGCGCCTTTACGCCATTTTGGAAGCAGGCGATAGATCCTGATGGGTTCGGATCCATTCCTAGAGAAGCAGAGCAGTGTACCTCGACCCAGTGTAGAGAATACGATGATGACACGATCTCACACTCAACAGGTTCAGGTGGAGTGATTACTTCGACGTACACATCTACTATTTCATGAACTATTTCACCATGTCTGTCTCCTGCAACAAGCAACATGTATAACCCTTTGTCTTCCTTCCGCGAATCTGTGACTGTGAGGGTAACGGTCAACACATTGCTCGTGTTATTCGCTGTTACTGTAAACCTTTCAGCCTGTCCAGTTTTCAAACAATGCTTCTCAACCCACTCTCCATTTTGATTGAATAAGCAATCAATATGTCCGGAATACATTTCGTAGTCATATTCTGTAAAATTGATTTGAAGTGAGGAACGGAAAGTAATATCATGGTCCGTTCCTTCGCAGATGCTGTAAACCTGGACCGAAGCTGCAAGACGGCAGGTGAGAACCATGGTCGCTAAAAGATGTACTCCCATTCTCTTGACAATATACATCGTCACAGTTTTTCTCAATGGTTAAAATTGAACAGGTTCACATACGCTGTTTATCCAATGGTGTTGTTGAGTATACTTACAGACCCGAAATGACGTAATTATTGATAGAAGCGAAAATAAATGTTCAGTACAAACATGGATCACTGAATGGAGGACGAGAAGAATGTGCAGGTGATTGTCACGTGACCATAGGGTGGGGTCAAGTCACTGATCTCTATTCTCTACATGGATTGGTCGCCAAGACTAACTGAATGAAGCCCAACAGTTTACAGGCAAAAAAGCGTTAATGAGAATGGAGGCGGACGCGAAAGGGAGCTGCCATTGCGACCATAGACGATTGTATTGCCCGACGCTGTACTGTCATTGAACAATAGATGGCAGCACACAATCATAAGCTCTCCATTAAATGGAGAGCTTATGATTGTGTGCTGCCATTGTGTGCTGCCACTGATTATTTAATAATCTATTCCTATAAAAATATGATATGAAAGTGTAGTATTTTCTTAGACCTAATGTTTATACGGTAGGTGATTTTTCACATGAGACAATGTATTCAACCTTCCTCATATCTCTGTCTTCAGATATCATCTCCTCATTGATATACCCTATAAGATTGTTACCCTACAAGCTTTGCTTTTTAAGTGGGACCCTCCATTTCCATTCTAATCTTTGTATTAGGTATATACCTTAGAAACGAAATTCTGTTGTTACTCGTGACCACTTGTACGTTTTCTTTGAAATTGTTATAAATTTGTTCTGTAAATGTATTGTATATATTTTTTTCTGTTTATTCAATGGAAATGGAAATAAAATTGAATTGAAAATTGAATTGATATACATTATACCAGTGATTTTGAGGTTTTTATTTCAATATCCTTGTTGTTATTTCACAGACTTTCTCTTTCCTAAAATTGCTAAACCAAGTTAAACAAGAAAATACGAATAAACTTTCCTCTACTGAAAAGTAGAACAAAATGATTTTTAAAAGTGGTACAACTTTCATTAAATCTAAAACTGTTTTCACATTACATCACTCTACAATATTTTAATCATCTTATAAAAACGTTCTTCTCGCAGTGTACCACTCGAATTAGAAATTACGCTGTTGTTTTATTGTTCCCAACTCCTGAACACTGTATCTCATTGCTTTTCTTCTCCCCTCTCGTTCTTCTACTCTTCCTATTCGGGTACCTTATTCTCGGGCTTTGTTTTGTTTTGCTGTGCCCTTCTTTCGTCGTTATACATATTCCACCTTCTGCTGTCCTTTTTGGTCAAATGACATTTAAAATACTTTAAAGATTTCCATCTTAAAGATCGGAAATGATATTTATGTTTTATTTCACATGATTATATATTTGTAATGCGACATTTTTTTTTAATATTTTCATGACTAGTGAATAATATGTGACCCTCCACCTCAAAACAAACAAAAAGTCGCCAGACATGAATTTTTAGTTAAGACCATGTTCTGAAAGAGCTGACTTTAAGCTTTAAATTGATATATAATTCAAATCAAATGGATTCTCCTAACCTATCTAAATATTGCAAAGAAAGCACAAACTCAGGAAAAGTGTGAACTGAGAAAAGAGGCTTTAAAGTACAGTGTCTATTCAAGCGCTTAATCTTTACCAAACCGTGCTGGCTGTGAGATGAATGGGACAAAAAACAGGAAGTAAACCACTAGAGTAACAACAATGAAGGGATAATCAGATGAAACTGAATCTAAGCATGCCTCATTAACACATTCTGTCCATAATTAATGCCAACTTTCAAAGCAGTAGCACTATTCTTTCAAAAGTTATTAGAGTTGAAAGTGAAGAGTGTGGACAAGGTTTTTCAGAAATGAAAAGGGGATTCTAAAGACACACCTAATCACACTATTCTACCAAAAATGTTCGAGATAAACTGCTAAAAAACACACTTTCCTGCCCGTTTTATGATACCAAATTTTAGCATAATGTAAAGAAGACCCGCTCTTTCAGAAAATATGAAAAAGTCAAGTTCGGCTAGGTTGACCCATTTCACTTATTTTCAGTCCTCACGCAAAATCAGCGTGTGCGACTTTATGTTCGTTTTGAGGTGCACGGTCACATATGTTCGATATTGTTATACTTATCTTACGTTATGTACAAGAGGAGAAATGAAACTTACTGAAACTGAAACTAAAGCATTATGCTTCAAACATTTCCAATAACTTCCTCTCCCCTCTTCCTTCCTCACTATCCTATTCGTATAAGACCAACAACGGCTGCATGTGTCAGCGACATACCTCTGAATTAAACAATACTACAGGTAAATTGACAGTCTTTGGACAGGTGTACACCATAAACAAACTGGTGAAAATAGACACAGTTGGGAAGACCCAACATAGGTAGACCTGACATCACACATGACGTCATTAAGGAGGTGATTTTTACATGAAGCAATTCTTTCAACCATCCCTTATACTTCTGTCTGCAGATATCGTCCCATTGGTATTGCACTCTAATAATAGTGATTTCGTTTGCTTATTTCAATATCCCTATGATTTTAGAAGTACCCCCCTTTTCTGAGACTGCTCTAACAAACTACATAATTATCCAAACACAGCATACCTCCCACTATACTGAGGAGCAGAACAGATGTAAAAGTGGTGATAGCAATATGAAATGATCTCAATTTCCTAATAAGAAACACATTCTCATGTCACTTACTGACTACTGCAGTGCAGTGTCCTTCCAAGTTAAGGTTGTTGTCAGGTACTATACCAACATGTAACTACCAAAAAACCTGAATATCTGAAGAGTTTGTTCACAAAAACCGATAAGTTCATATTTGCCAAGCGGAGATATTTGTGATTAAAGGTCAAGAAAAATAAAGAGAAAAATAAGAAAATGTTTGCTTCTTTTGACCATAACTTCAAGTATGTACCTTTGATTATGTAGTGAACAATATACCATTTAAACGGTATTATTTTGTACTTTATAACAGAGACCGTACTTCAAAATTTTCAAAAATGGACTTATCGGTTTTTGCGAACAAACTCTTCATCTATTCCATTTATCGTAACTGGAGAAGTTGTCTGTTTGTTTTTCCTAAAATTTATGACAAATCCGTTTTTGTTTTTGGCTTTCATTTAGTCTAAGACTGTTTCCAATTAGTTCTTATGCTCTTCTTTATCATTCCGCTAAATGAGCCCAACAATGGCTGTGTTAACAGTATATTGCAAAATTGAAATAGTGCTGCAACTGGACTGACAATCATTGGTAAACATTGTGCACAAAACTGGAGACAAAACACACCCTTGAGGAGACCCTATACATGAGTAATCATAGCATCAGAGAGGACATCTGATACAAGAACTGACTGAACTCTATAAATCAAAAAATCACTAATTCGAAGTAGCAATAGAGGATTCACACCAAAATCTGCAATTTTTCAATTACCTTTTTGAGAGCTATTGTATTGAAATGCAGAGCAAATAACAGCAAAAGTCAAACGAGCATAAAGTCCTCAACTGTCCGAAATGCTGAATGAGTGGCATCAGCGTCAGTACGGCATTATCTACAGATTTCCTTAAATGATATGCAGAGTGCTATGTCTGTGGAGACATTTAGAAGTTATGTAAAATGCGCAACAATTATAGTCTTTTTCGATGGCTTTTGGAGAAAAAGAGATTGAAATTGATACATCTTGGAAAACAGACATGATGCCTATCCCTATCAGCAATGGATACATTTACGTCACAGGCAAGATGAATGAAATTTTATGTCAACAACAATAATGGACAACAGAGGGCGTCATAATTTCGTTGCCCTTAAAACATTCTGCTTTAATACGTTACCATTATCGAGAGTACCTGGAATTTTCACAATCCCACTACTAGGCAGTAAACGGTTCATGTGAGCGTAGTGGCGCCACGTGGGAAGGTCATGAATATAGCAGAACCAGAATATGAAGACATTACATGTACCTTTACAATTTGTAAATGCTTACGTTGTTACCATTTCTTTCTGTCAATTTTTTTTTTACACCAGAGAACAGCACTCTGTTGACGGTTTTCTTTTGCTCAAATTTCTGTTCTCTCCATGCTGTGAGACAAATTGTTGTTCTTTTGTACTCTTACGGACGTATCTCCTCTTGACAATGAAGATAAAGACAGAGAAAGACATTATATAGAAAATAATGTAAGTGATTGACAACATGGCATCGGTGCCTATATATTTTCCATTGCCCCCTAGGCTCTCTGTGTGGTTTAATGTAGTCAGACTGGTTGAAGACTGCTGAGAGGTTGTTTCTTCCCTCTTCTGGGTGGCATTCTCTCGACCTCTCGATTCTGTCGATAGAACTCTTGCAGGATATATGACATCCAAACAAAGTTCAGGAGGTTTTACACACTGCGATGCAAACGAACAACAGTTGATAGAATACTCAACGTCCATCCAGTAGACAGCTTGAATGTGATCGACCGAGTGCTCAGGTTGACTCCGAAATGGCGCCTTTTTATCATTTTGGAAGCAGGCGATTGAACCTGCTGGATTCGAATCCATGCCTAGAGTAGCAGTGCAGTGTACCTCCATCCATTCTGGTGAATACAATGATGATACAGTCTCACATTCAGCTGGCCCTGGTGGAGTCATTACATCGACGTAAACATCTACGACGTCATTGTACCTTTCACCATTCCTGTATCCTGCAAGAAGTAATATGTAGACACCTTGGTCTTCCTTACGTAAATCTCTGACAGTGAGAGTAACAGTCAACCCATCGTAAGTGTTGTTCTCTTTTACTGTAAACCGTTCTGCCTGTCCAGTTTTCAAACACTGCTCCTGTGCAAACGCTCCATTTCCATAGAATAAACATTCCAAATGCCCGGAGTATATTTCACACTCATATTCTGAAATATTTCGAAGTGATGAGCGAAATATCACATTACTGTCCGTTCCCGGGCAGAAGTAGTAAACCTGGATCGAATCTGTTAGAGTGCAGGTCCAAATCAACGGAGCCAAGAGGTGTAGGCCAACTTTTTTGAAAGAAGGCATTGCCCGAGATATTGACGCCGTTTCCTCCAAAGTTAAAATTCAAGAGCTTAACTGGGGAATTCATCCAGTGGTGTTGTTCGATATGCCTACAGCTATACCACATTAGTGATGCAAGAATTTATCTGAGCAAAATAAAGCCTGCATAGTATGTCACTGCATGGATAATCCGTATGAATATAATGCAATTGTGTATGAATATCGTGGCATATGGAGCAAATAACACAACGATATATCTTTTTGTGTGTGTGCTGGTAGGCATTTTTCTAATACATTTGTCACATCCATACCAGCATTTTTTTTTTTTTTTTGTAATTCTAACCTCGACTTTACCCTTGAGTGGTGGTGCTGGGTGTTCACGAGTTGATTCAGGGAAAGAATGAGGGATCACATTTGAACTTCTTCCTTTGTATCATTTTCTATGTTTATAAGGGTTCACCCATTAGGACAAAATAAATGAAACTAAGTATGATTTGTAGATTGTATTGCCAAACACATTATTCTGAGCTTCCAGACAAAGGGAAACAAGGGCACTTATTTGTGACTTACCTCAGTTGAGTTATTAGTATAGTGCCAGTAAGGAAAAATTCACACTCATGAAGCAAGATCAATTTTTCGATAACGCGCCAGCGTTTTTATTGCATACAGTGTGCAATGATCTTTCATTTTTTTTTCTTTAATTGAACTCAATTTCCCTGGGTGAACAGATGAATCACTTACATTCATAGTTAGTTTCCAAATAAATTCGGGAAGATGCAGTCATGCAGAGCATATTTCATTTTCTTGACTTTCCCTTTTCCTCTGCTTCACTCTCTTCCAGCGAACCTTTTCATTTCCCTGACTTTTCCTCTCTCTCTGTCTCTCTGTTCTTCTTTGTAGCTGTATCCACCTATTAAAAGTTTTATCATTGCCGTTTTAATTACCCTTTGTTATAATGATACTACTTCAAGCTAGACCAGCGGAATTATTATGCCAGTGACGTAAGAAATACATTTGCATGGTTTCATGGTCATGTTTGTAAAGTGGATGAATGCGATGTAAACAAGTATACATAATGCTATTTACAAATCTGAGATTCAGATCGACCTGAAAAATGAAGTCATCCAGAATGAAGTACATTTTCATCACGCGCTCTTTCCTTTCTTACGTTACTTCCCTCTTCGAATTCTCTCTTCTTCTTTTACCTTTCCTCTCTCCATTTCTATTTGATACATTATATTCAGCTATTTCATCTATTCCTCTCAATACATTATTCATCTATAAATCAATAACGTTTCAAGTTTATATTTCAACACTCACAAAGAAATGAAATAGATGTAAAACTTTGCTTTGCATTATGTACAGAATAAAACAATCATTAACACAGTAACATAGAAATGAATTATATTTATCATTGTTCCACAGTTTTGGAACAATAAACGTTATGATGCTTCTGCATATTCTATATCCATAACATAAAACATAGGGCCTATGTATTATACGAACTTCGCGTTTCATATAGGCCTATACACTTGAAGAGATTTGAGGCAAAGACTTTCTCTCTATTTAAAGAAAAAACTGTGAACATGAGAAAAGTAGAGATCATTTACTATAAGGATGTTCTACCTCTTACAAAGAAAACCAGTAAGTGCTAAAAAGGGAATAGTTGTTACACGGATTGCATATTTTTTCTGTAAAATATACTCAATCAAAACAATACAATGCACTTTTCTCCGATGCAGAAATACAAAATGAAACATGGTACATAAATACATGTTCATAGTGTAATAAAATAATATGAATTCACTAAAATGAGCAGTGATAAAAGCGTGGTTTTATTTTTTAATTCACGACACAAATATAATTCATATCAAATTAGAAAGGGATTTTTTTTTATAATGAAAATACGTGCATGATGTGAAAAGGCTACTTGCTGGTTTGCAAACAGATCTGTGCTAGCTCTTCATGCACCAACAAATGGGGAAGTAGTGAGTAGATTACATCGTCTTGTCAAATTCAGTACCTCTGTGAATAGTGGGTTTCATATTTTCGACGCAAACGCTCAAGGACGACGCTAATTAGGTGAACAACGGTGATCTGCGAATGTCCAAGGCACCTGTTTCCATTATCTAATCGGGAAGGCTGCGTCGTTTTAGCGTTCGCATTGCAGGTCTAGAAATCTTTACTGTTTCCGTAAAACATGAAAAACTTAAAGAAGTATTCTTCTTTTTTAAATTCTAATTCTGAGGTGAATTCTAATGAAACCTGTTCTGTTTCTTTGTCTTTACCCTTATTAATCGCAGTCATCCTGCTACACAGAGTACAGTCACTGTTTACATAAGGTCAAGGCGATAAGACGTTTTCCCGTTGGTGCCGTAAATGATGAATTAACATATGAGTATCTGACTACAAGAACGACCCAAGTCCATGGAAGACCATTTCGAGTAAACTTTAAAAAAAAATCATAACTCTTTATTTGTCCAATAACATTCTGTTTAACTGTGATGGGAAGGCAACATTGTACATACAAATTAGAACATATATCATTATGACAATTTACATTTACATAAATTGTGGAGAGGTCATTTTGTGTGATGGACTTGGGTCGTTCTTTGAGTCATACGTTGATAGACTTAGGTCGTTCTTTAAATCATAATACATGATATTTTGCTATATGAGATGAGAGAAAGATGAGAGAGGGCGCTATAGTACGAATGTAAAAATGACCCAAGTCCTTCATTCTTACATTCATATTAAAGTTTTAACTCATTCATTTCAGGCACTTCCGGGAGTAATTAGGATGTATCATTTATACACATGATGAGTCCATGCATAAGCTACAATTTCCCACGTCAAACTGCATTTGGCCAAAAATTATTGGACTTGCGTCGTTCTTGTATTTTAGGTGTTCATATACATGCCATGCATGAGAAATGAACCAGCTGCTTTCATTAACTTCTCTGGTACCTAAAACCCTTTCCTTATCAGGGACTTTGGACAGTATGTACAGTGCTAAGGTGTTTTCACCCAGACTAGGAATCCGTGCTCAAAAATTGTTAATAGCCTTCATGAATACTGAGTACTGTGCATATCACTGGCATCGTCAAAGTGCAAACCGAGTCTACTACCTTATCCTGCCACACTGCGTGCCCATGCGGTGCCCACGGCGGTATACCAAGGAGTACCTCCTTGGGTATACATGATGTCCTTCACTTCATTGCAAATGAAATAAACATTTCTTCCGTACAAGTGTTATGCAGTTACAATCTTTCCACCAGATTGGGTCGGGGATTGAATATTTTGTTTAACAGTTGACAGCGATGAATGCATAAATAAGACTATAGATAGGGTACGATAATGTCATTCCCCTGTCCTTTTTAGCTTCTTTTGTGATAAAATTCTATTGACCGATTCGGGTTCGTTGAGGGCAGCAGACATTTTACGGCACAGGGCGCAGCCATGGTGTGTATCAGCCGACCCCCCCTGCTCTCCCCCACCCCCAGGCAACATGTTTATCACGCCCTTGTAACAAAGGTTCGCGCACTAAGCAAGCATTCGCTCACTCAGTACGAGACGCCCATTGGCTAAAGCAGTTTTTCATTCTGCGCGCGTGCTAATGTAGGGAGAGGGGTGGGGGAGTGTGGAGGGGGGGTCGGATGATACACCCAGTATGGCTGCGCGCATGCCAAAAATACACATAGCGCGTCACAGAATCGGTCAATAGATAAAACTAAAACGGTTTCCCTTTTAATCTTATTTCGAGTTGCCTTGCTAGGCAGTGGAATGACTTTTCTTTTTGTGTTTACTGTATCAAGACAGCAATCATGCAAGCCTATTGGATAATAATTCAACAACTGTGCATGGCGTTTTATCAGCTTACGTGACAAACGGGACTTGCATTTATTTTTATTGTATTCATCAATAGCTGGTTTAAATAAAAAAATCACTGTAAGGAATTCTACTAACCTTCTTCTTCAAGTCCACGTTCTGCAATCTTCAAACACAATTTTTTTCAATCCTGTGACTTAAGGTACAAAAATAGTTATCGATATCTAGATTAATGATAGTTACGTGTTGAGGCTGCTAAAGGATAGTTAATGGTGTGCAAATTGTTGATAGTCAACAGTTGATAGCTCTTGGTGAATAGTTAGAATGTCAACGTTGCTTGTTGATATGCATTAAACAGCTACTTTCCCCTCGATACATCGCTCTTCAAGTTAAATCATTAGTATTATTTAAAAGTGGTTTTGATATGGGACACTGGACAATAACTTGCCCTACTTCAATATTGCAATTACACTCGCAACACGGATTTGAAATCATGTTACCAAAACAGAGATTTGTATAATGTGTAGAATTGATTAAAGTTGGCGATATGGACTTTGTGTTTATCAGCTATCAGGCTTCTTCAACTTTCAAAATCACACAGGAACTTCAAAAAAAAAATATAATTGGAAAAGAAGTCAGGAAAACGCGTTTGAATTTTTCTCATTGTTCCTTGTTTATCTACCAACAATATATGAAACTGGCATGGCGGTAATTTTCAAAACTATATATTCCTAAACCTACTGTACAAATAGGAACATATCCCACTCAAACTGCATTAAATTGCAAAACATTAATCCTTCCAAACAGTAACATCTTTCATGTGCGATTTCGCATGGACAGCTGTAGACATGGGTGCACGTCACGAGACGGACACCCACGAGTCATACAGCCTACGAGTAATGCAGCTCATGAGTCATACAGACCATTAGTTCGACACTAAGCCAACAAGGCCCACGAGACCGACACATTAAGCCCCGTGTTGTATCTGTCGAACTCGTTGGCTGTTTTTTTACCTAGTGTCGAACTCATGGGCTGTATGACTCGTAAGCTGTATGAGTCATGGACCTGTTTTCAATATCTAACTCGTGGACTGTACGACTCGTGGGAGTCTGTCTAGTTGGATGACCACGTTAACATGGATAGTTCGGTCGATACATGCAATCTGCACTGTTTCCTAGTTATATTTTTATTATCATGACTACGATCGGAAAAGATTGCGGCGAGGAACCGCTCTCTGAAACTGTTGTATTTGCCATTGCATTCCACCATAACTACGTATGTATCAGTGCATATATATATATATATATATATCAGTATATATATATGAAGAGTTTGTTCGCAGGAACCGATAAGTCCATATTTGCCAAATGGAGATATTTGCGATTAAAGGTCAAGAAAAATGAAGAGAATAATAAGAAAAATATTGCTTCTTTTGACCATGACTTCAAAAATTTACCTTTATATGTAGTGACCAATATATCATTTAAAAGGTTTTTTGTACTTTATGACAGAGTACGTACTTAAAAATCTTTAAAAATGGACTTATCGGTTTTTGCGAACAAACTCTTCATATATATATATATATATATATATATGTATATATATATATACACGTAGTTATGGTGGAATGCAATATATATATATATATATATAGATATAGATATATATATGCATATAAGTATATATATATAAATACATATATATATATATGTATATATACATGATAGTGAAAGACAAATGTTTTGTAGTAGAGGTTTAGAGTTAATCTTTCGAAAAATTGAAAAAGTTTGAAATTTCATTTGTACTTACAATACCCTCTTTAACATGCAGTTTGATGTCTTCCACTAAAGGGGATGGCTAGTAACTGAATCAGTGGGAATGCTGGGGATGATTGTTCCAATCCTTGTGGGATTCATTTAAGAGTACATTATATATCTATTGTGTCAAAATTATTTGCTTTAGAACGGTCTCATATTCAAGTAATGTGCAGTTTAATGCCCCGCTACTGTACAGGCATGCTAGCCTGGAAACATTAAACTGCACATTATTTGAATATGAGACCATTCTGAAGCAAATAATTTTCACACAACAATAGATATATAATGTAGGCCTACTCTTAAATGAATCCCACAAGATTGGAACAATCATCCCCAAGCATTCCCACTGATTCCGGCTGATCAGTTACTAGCCATTCCCTTTAACATGCATTCTGATATACATGTAGTTTGAAACTGTAAATGAACTTTCGATTGCTCAACCAAACAATAATTACAACGTTATGATAATCATTCTTTTACATGAAAATGTGACCAGATTCTGGTTTTGGTTTTATTGAAAAAATAAAATCCCATATTTGGTTCACATAACCTGACAACAAAATAATTCTTTATGATACTAACAAAGAGAAGACGGAGAGGAAACCAAAAACAGATGAAGTTATGTTAAAAGGCCTCATATCATTTTCTTTTTCTATAGAAGATAATATAGTGATAACCAAAGTTACAAAATCGCCATTATGGAGGCAATATATGAATGGAGGATACATGTTTCTGAAGAGATTGAACGTTTAGGAAATTCCCTTTCAATGCACCCAAGTAAACCTATTGCATGTTAATAAAAGACCATACTAATCAACTCTTAAGGAGATGTTCAAAGAAAAGAAAAATATAAAAAGAATACAAGTTTAAACGTAAACAACTGCGTTACGAGAAAAAAAAAATACTGGTGACAATGAACATGGAGTTTAAGAGACAAAGAGATGTCTATGGAAAATTACAATATTGGCAACAAAGTCAAAACCGTATACACTGTAGTTGCTATCAAGCCGTTCAAGGTATGCTTATTTGCATGGGAAGTGAAGAACAGGGACAAAATCAGAAAAAAAAAAGAAATCAATTAGATACCACAAATCATGTATGTTATTATTTTACAGTTTGACAATATCTAAACAAAACAAACTCAATGTATTTGAAAATGAATGTTGCAAAATCAAATGGCTAACTATAATCATTTTGATAACAGTCTCATCTTGATGCAAAGTTCATAGGAAATTGAAAATTCCATATTTGTATTGTGAATGTGTGATTACTAGCATGACCTTGTGTTTCTTGGGTAATATATAATTCTTTAAGGGGTTGGCTTTTGATAACCATTTTCATTCCATTTCAACTCTAGGGACTAAGCGCTTTCACAATATCATCTGTCAAATCTAAATTCGAGTGAACAAAGGATATGTGCCAGTCTCTGTTAAATTTGCGTTGCCTTTCCGGTTGCGAGAGTTCCAGCATTCGCATACATTTAGAGGAAAACATATTGTATGTATTTTCCTCTTTAATAATGAGAAACCATAACTTTCAGTACTTCAGAATACATCAAACAAAGGCAGGCAGTAGTTCAACCACTCCCAGACATGCCTTTCCATTCGACCTTGTCATTCCCGGAAGACAAATAGTGCAAAATGAAAGACAGATGTTGCACCTCGAAATAGAATAGACTTCCCGCTATACCATATGAATGGTATGTCGAAGATCGTCTTTTTCAAAAAAAAAAAAAGAAAAAATGGAAGCACCGTTGAATATGGATCAAAGTAAAAGAGATGTTAATTCTCTGGGTTTTTTTTTTTTTTTGTATACGCTCATGCATAAACGTATCTTCTCATGTTTAACACAGGAAGAGACAAAGAAATACATAAAAGATAAAATAGTGCGACAAAATTGCTATCAGGCCTGCTCTTCCCACAGCTGTTCCCACAGTTTATTATTATCTTTCCACTGCTCTCGAGGCCATGAAGGCTCTCTGTGTGGTTTGATGTTGTCAGACCTTTTGCAGGCTGCTGCAATGTTGTTTCTTCTTTCTTCTCAGTGACATAAACATGAACAGGTCTCGATGGCACCACTTTGGAGTATGTGAAGTCGAGGCAAAACGCAGGAGCTTTCTCACATTGTGGTGCATAAGAGCAGCAGTTGATAGAAGACTCAACATCCATCCAGAAAGCAGCTTGAATTTGGTCTACCAGTTGTTCGGGCTGGCTAAGGTATGGCGCCTTTTTACCATTTTGGAAGCAGGCGATTGATCCCGGTGAATTCCAATCGATTCCAAGCGAAGCAGAGCAGTGTATTTCTATCCAGAGTGAAGAATATGATGATGTCGCTTTGTTACATTCAGCGGGTCCAGGTGGAGTGATGACATCGATGTACACATCTACAACGTCATGATACCTTTCCCTGTCCCTACGTCCTGCAATAAGTAATATGTAGACACCTTTATCTGTCGTCCGGACGTCTCTGACAGTGAGAGTAACAGTCAAGTCATTATTGGTGTTGTTCTCTTTTACTGTAAATCTTTCCGCCTGTCCATTTTTCAAACACTTCTCCTCGACAAACGCTCCGTTTCCATAGAATAAACAGTCAAAGTGCCCAGAATATATTTCATATCCATATTCAAAATCGACTTTAAGAGATGGGCGAAATATTATGTCATTCTCCGTTCCCATGCACAGGTTGTGAACCTGGATTGAAGCTGTTTGATGGCATGTCAACACCACAGTTACAAAAAGGGTAAAGGTCAAATCTCTCCATGAAGAATTTTTCCGAATATTTCGAAGCATTGTTGATTTAGTCGCATAATTATCAAGGATTCCCTCAAATGCGTTGTTACCGTTGTTACCGTATAATGTGAACATCACTAAGTGGTAGCGCTCAAAGAGTTTACTCAAGTTCGTATCATGGTGAGCTGTAGCTGCTCACGTCGCACTGTCTTGTCGATCCAAGGAGATACTCGAGGAAGACACTCTTTGATTGGTCGTTCGAGTAAAGTAGGGCGTGGCAAGCGACGTTATGTCACTGTGTATATCGCTATCGCTATATTGAGTTTTCAAGAATAGTTTAGGATGGAGACGTGACCAAAGAACAGTCACGTGACTCCAACATTTGCTTACAACCATTCCTGCTTTTAATTGATGTCATTTTTATTCTGTCCACGAGCATCGAGACTGAGCCCAAAAGAAAAGGAATAAGAAAAAACAACTGAGAAAGATAATGAGAAAGGGAGAATAAATGCGTTTATCATCCAAGACAATAATACTCACTTGACATAAAATATGTAACATATCTAGTACATAATATAGAAACGACAATGCATAATAGTGTTCCTAAACTTTTACATGCTCAGTACTGTGCCACTGCACTTTTAGTAAGGTATAGTGATTAAGATTAGGATCAAATGCATAATCTATTCAATAACGTATCTGCTGATATTAGTCATCAACGATACCTGCAAAAACAAAAGTAACATTATTTGTGCCCGTGCACCTCAAAACGAACATAAAGTCGCACACACTGATTTTGCGTGAGGACTGAAAATAAGTGAAATGGGTCAACCTAGCCGAACTTGACTTTTTCATATTTTCTGAAAGAGCGGGTCTTCTTTAACATTATGCTAAAATTTGGTATCATAAAACGGGCAGGAAAGTGTGTTTTTTAGCACTTTATCTCGAACATTTTTGGTAGAATAGTGTGATTAGGTGTGTCTTTAGAATCCCTTTTTCATTTCTGAAAAACCTTGTCCACACTCTTCACTTTCAACTCTAATAACTTTTGAAAGGATAGTGCTACTGCTTTGAAAGTTGGCATTAATTATGGACAGAATATGTTAATGAGGCATGCTTAATTTCAGTTTAATTTGATAATCCCTTCATTGTTGTTACTCTGGTGGTTTACTTCCTGTTTTTGTCCCATTCATCGCACAGCCAGCACGGTTTGGCAAAGATTAAGCGCTTGAATAGACACTGTACTTCAGAGCCTCTTTTCTCAGTTCACACCTTTCCTGAGTTTGTGCTTTCTTTCCAATATTTAGATAGGTTAGGAGAGTCCATTTGATTTGCGTTATACATCATTTTAAAGCTTAAAATCTGCTCTTTCAGAATATGGTCTTAACTAAAAATTCATGTCTGGCGACTTTTTGTTTGTTTTGAGGTGCAGGGTCACATTTACATGCACAAGATAAAAAATGTCTTAACAGAAGCTCGTGAGAAGATTAACTATAGAATATAACATGTGTGTAATATATGAGTGTGCATGCGTGTGTACTCGCGCACTTTCTCCCACACACAAACACGCTGAAATGACTCTTACACTATATATATTTCAGAAATTGGCAGTCGGATACTTTCTGACATCAAAGCGTCATTACACTTTGCTGCAAAATGACAAAATCGAAGTTGTTCTATAGGCTCAATAGCTAATTGTGACCCTGCACCACAAAACAAACAAAAAGTCGCCAGACATGAATTTTTAGTTAAGACCATGTTCTGATGTACAACTAAAAACAACTGGACTCTCCTAACCTATCTAGATATTGGAAAGAAAGCACAAACTCAGGAAAAGTGTGAAGTGAGGAAAGAGGCTCTGAAGTACAGTGTCTATTCAAGCGCTTAATCTTTACCACACCGTGCTGGCTGTGCGATGAATGAGACAAAAAAAAAAAAAAACAGGAAGTAAACCACCATAGTAACAACAATGAAGGGATTATCAGATTAATCTGAAATTGATCATTCCTCATTAACACATTCTGTCCATAATTACTGCCAACTTTCAAATTATCTTTTAAACAAGTTAATGGAGTTGAAAGCACTGGCGTAGCCAGGGGGGGGCGATGGGGGCGGTCGCCCCCCCCTAAGATTTGGACCGGGGATTTGGGAGGCGGAAAAAAAAATGCGTGTATACTGTATGCATGCACATGAAGCGGGTCTCCTTTGCAACCTTTCATCAAATAAGATATATTTTTTTAATATTTCACTCAAAGTGTGCACCAGATCGTTGAATTTCAATTCAAAATATGCAAAATCTCTCGTGCTTGGGAGGGGGTATCCCCCTCCCAAACCCTCCCCCTCTGTGCCTCTTTCCCTAGCCAAGTACACTTTTTAGATTTACAAAAAATTCTGAATAATTCTGAGTGCACAAGACTTATCACTTATATTCCGAAAACTGAAGGTTCCCTCATGTATCTTAAGGGGAATTTCCCCTTTTAATCGACCCTTTCCTCCCTCAGCCCCCCCCCCCCAAAAAAAAAATCAGTTTTTTTTTTTTTTTTTTTTTTTGGGGGGGGTGATTTCTCAAATGTTGATTCCATCAAATATGCGTAAACGAGATATCTCAATTTCAACCTTAAAAAGATAAAAGCTCCATCGGAAGGGAAGGGTGGAGATAACACTCGCCCACGCCTTCTCCCTGCTCGCCCCCCCCCCCCCCCCGGCCATGCAAAGAAGTAGACTGTGGCTATACCCAGATCGCTTTATTTCAATTCTAAAAACGCAAAAGCTCCGCGAGCGGGAAGGGGAATCCCCTTCCCCTAAGCTCTATACGTCATTAGACTTTATACATACGCACAGATGGTGCACATTCGGAATAAGAGCTAAATTCCGTGATTTTAACACTTCGATGAAAAAGTATTGCACCAAAAATTTGCACCAGATCGCTGAATTTCAGGTCTGAAAACGCAAAATCACCTTCGTGTGGGAGGGGATATGCCCCTATCTATACATCCTCGTGTGCATGCTTTTTCTGTTTGATTGCTGAACAGACAGCGTTCATGATATTCAGTGTAAGAATTGATACAAGAAGACTAGTGTATCTAAATTATACCATTTTATAGGCAAATTGTTCAATAATAATCTACACTAAAATATACTGCAACCTTAAACAAGTGGGACTGTTTCAACTCGTTAAAACACGCTAAAACATGCATGAAATTGCACCATTTGCAACATCAAAATGCAAAAAGTTCTCGCCGTGGGAGGGGGGACACCCCCCTCCCACACCCTCCCCTACCCCCTCGCTCGCTCCGCTCGCTCGGGTTCAGTCGCGTTCGTGATATTCAGTGAAGAGAATTAATACAACAAGTGTATCTAAATTATACCATTTTATAGGCAAATTGTTCAATAATAATCTACACTAAAATATACTGCTACCTTAAACAAGTGGGACTATTTCACGTCGATGAAACACGCAAAAGCATGCATCAAATTGCACCATTTGCAAAATCAAAATGCAAAAAGTTCTTAACGTGGGAGAGGGGACACCCCCCTCCCCTCCCCCTCGCTCGCTCCGCTCGCTCGGGTTCAGTCGCGTTCATAATATTCAGTGAAAAGAATAAATACAAGAAGTGTATTTGAATTATACCATTTTATAGGCAAATTGTTCAATAATAATCTACACTAAAATATACTGCTACCTTAAACAAGTGGGACTGTTTCACGTCGATAAAACGCGCAAAAACATGCATCAAATTGCACCATTTGCAACATCAAAATGCAAAAAGTTCTTACTGTGGGAGGGGGGACACCCCCCTCCCACACCCTCCCCTCCCCCCTCGCTCGCTCCGCTCGCTCGGGTTCAGTCGCGTTCATGATATTCAGTGAAAAAAGTTAATACAAGAAGTGTATCTAAATTATACCATTTTATAGGCAAATTGTTCAATAATAATCTACACTGAAATATACTGCTACCTTAAACAAGTGGGACTGTTTCACGTCGATAAAACGCGCAAAAACATGCATCAAATTGCACCATTTGCAACATCAAAATGCAAAAAGTTCTTACTGTGGGAGGGGGACACCCCCCCCCCTCCCACACCTTCCCCTACCCCCTCGCTCGCTCCGCTCGCTCGGGTTCAGTCGCGTTCATGATATTCAGTGAAAAGAATTAATACAAGAAGTGTATCTAAATCATACCATTTTATAGGCAATTGTTCAATAATAATCTACATCAAAATAAACTGCTACCATAAACAAGTGGGACTGTTTCACGTCGATAAAACGCGCAAAAACATGCATCAAATTGCACCATTTACAACATCAAAATGCAAAAAGTTCTTACTGTGGGAGGGGGGACACCCCCCTCCCACACCCTCCCCTACCCCCTCGCTCGCTCCGCTCGCTCGGGTTCAGTCGCGTTCATGATATTCAGTGAAAAGAATCAATACAAGAAGTGTATCTAAATTATACCATTTTATAGGCAAATTGTTCAATAATAATCTACATCAAAATAAACTGCTACCATAAACAAGTGGGACTGTTTCACGTCGATAAAACGCGCAAAAACATGCATCAAATTGCACCATTTTCAACATCAAAATGCAAAAAGTTCTTACTGTGGGAGGGGGGACACCCCCCTCCCACACCCTCCCCCCCCTCGCTCGCTCCGCTCGCTCGGGCTCGGTCGCTTCGCTCCCTCGCAGACTAACCGCCCCCCCTAAGATGAAATCCTGGCTACGCCGGTGGTTGAAAGTGAAGAGTGTGTACAGGGTTATTTAAGAAATGAAAGGCGGACTCTATGAAAAGACACACCTAATCACACTTAAAAAAAAAAGTGTTCAAGATAAACTGCTAAAAAAACACACTTTTCTGTTCATTTTATGATCTCAAATTTTAACATAATGTAAAAGAAGACTTGCTCTTTCAGAAAATATATAAAAGTCAAGATGGACCAAATTGATCCTTTTCACCTATTTTTAGTCCTCACACAAAATCAGCGCGTGCGACTTTTTGTTCGTTTTGTGGTGCATGGTCACAATTAGAAGTGATGATCATCATAATGTTGCCAGTTTGATGGAAAACGGATACACTTTCTGTAACACCGACGAGTACGATTCATTTATGGTATCTCATTCATAAACAGGTGGGAAAGTAGATGAATGATTAGAACCTCATCGGATTGTGCAATATGTATCAATAAATCATGTGTAATGTCACTGCCTCTTGGAAACATTATAAAAGTCAAAGTTTGTGCATGGCTGATTTCAATACAAATTCATTTTCCTGTTTGTTTGCCTAAACTCTTTTTATTTATCTACTGCCATATTGAACAATGATTAAATAAGGATGTAAGCAACAGGTGAAGTGTTCATTCAATAATAATTTTGTGAACCGTCACAACAACAACAAAAAAAAAAAACAGCATGGAAAGCGGTGAGACCTAGACCACCTGCGATAGGCATATCAACCTATCTGTATTGCCAGCCTTAACACTCAACAAATATGGGCTTTCCGACAGTTTCATTACTTTTTTTCTTCCTTTGTCTAAAATAAAAAATACAACGAACTTTTTTAACTCTTTACCAAAGTTCCATCAACAGATATTTTCCTTTCAGTGACTAAAAAGCAAAATTATACTGTCCCATTCTTAAACATGAATTGCTTTTTACTAGTAGTATAATTTTGACGTCACAGTTGAATCACTTTTTACAGCTTCATGATCCATATTTATAACATGAAAAACAATTACAACATAACCAACAACAGGCAGAATGTTCAATTCGTGTTTTTCCAACAAAGCATGTCATAAACTTAGGCAAATCCGCAACATACCATTCGCTTTCGATACTAGATACATGAAATTGATTAATGTCAGATGAATATAGCCATATTAAGTGCGTATTGTCTTTTTCAGGTAGATGTTGAAATGTGTGGGGTATTACAACCTTATGAATACAGGACAGTCAAATCTACTTAATACTCAACGTAATAATCCAGAAGTAGGCCTACTTTAAATCCAAACGCAGAATAATGTTACACACTTCTGCGTTTTACTCGCGCTTGGGCACGTTTACAGGCACTTGATTTTTCAGGGACAGCGAATAGAACAGGAAAAATAATTGCTATTAAATTCCGTAATTACACAACAAATGCCTTGGTGATAAGAATGCAGAATTACCTCGATGTTTAAATACTTGTCAAGGCGACCCGATAACTGATAAACCATCAGCGTATTTTCATATCTAAATTAGGGAAATCAATTTGCTTTTAAGTAGAATTAATGTGGGTAATGCCCACGTGTCTACGTTAGATAACGATTTAATAATCGGTTCTAGCCGATACGTGACACAAATAGTGTATAGTGCGTGCATGTCCGAGACGGTGTCAGCTTGTCATATTATCGTTATTATAGACGTTCTCGTCATTAGGTGAACACGCTTGCAGAAATTTGTCTCGAGACAGGGAAGCAAGTTTCTGTCATCAAAAAGGTAAGTTCTCTCCTTTTGCTATATCTTCACATGTAATTGAAGACCTGAATATAAGAACGACCCAAGTCCAATTTTTGGCCAAATTCAGTTTGACATGGGAAATTGTTAAGTAGCTTATGCATGGACTCATCTTGTGTATGAATGATAAATCCTAATTATCCCCGGAAGTGCCTGAAATGAATGAGTTAAATCTTATATCAATGTTAGAATGAAGGACTTGGGTCATTCTTACATTCACATTATAGCGCCGTCTATCATCCTTCTCTTATCTCTATAGCAAAATATCATGTATATGAATCAAAGAACAACCCAAGTCCATATGAATCAAAGAACGACCCAAGTCCATCACACAAAATGGCCTCTCCACAATTAATGTAAATGTTAATTGTCATAACAATGTATGTTCTAATTTGTATGTATAATGTTGCCTTCCCATCACAGTTAAAAAGAACATTAATTTTTTGGAAAAATAAAAAAGATATGAAGTTTTTTTTAAGTTTACTCGAAATGGTCTTCCATGGACTTGGGTCGTTCTTATATTCATATACTCAATTGTCTGGTACTCTTTTAGCAAATCAAAAGCTTTTGAGCAATTGTAATTACAATCATAAGCTTCAAACGTCTGAAGTTTGCAGTCATTTTGTTATTGTTATTCACATCATCTACGATTCTTTCGCACTGAGTCCTGCACTGATTGAACAAGTACATTACTGTTATATGCCATGAAGAAGGAACTTGACGCTCATGGAAGGTGTTTTGAAGAATAATTATCAATAAAAATTTCTTGACAGCCTATTTTGTGATACCTGTAGAGTGTAGAATATGATATAGACCTGTTTCTACACAGACATTACCCTTCAAGCGGAAAAGAAAAATGCACTTTAGCTGCTTGGTTGTTGTTGTTGTTGTTGTTGTTGTCATTTTCCTCTCCTTTTCAGATGTCTGAAACCTTCAGCTAAAAGCTGTTTTGACTGTCATGTCATCACATTAAATGTTTACCTCCTTTCCACAGTATGCAAGTAACAAAGTATTGTGGTTTTTTTTTTGCTCCATAAAATCGTATAAAATTCAAGATGCAAATTTAAGTTTCATCGTTTGTGTAAAGGCAATGGAAGGGCAGTTCACCTTCATACTATACATGTACATTGGGTGTTTAAAGCTTCTGCTCAATCATTGCTAGATGAGAAGAGTACTACAGCTTGTGCTGTGAAATTCTCTTTATCATATTCCTTATATCGTTCTACGAATGAGATATCATACACTGTAGTAAGTCTTCTCATCCAGCAGTGACTAGGCAGATACTTTAAAACTTCATAACTTTTGACTTGGTTTTCCGATTTCCCCAAGCTTTCACCGATGTGTTCTCCTAATATTGCTGCATTCACTCAATTTACATGTTATGAATGTGGACTTGCCCCTTTAAAATTTCACATCTAAAAACATTTTACCTGGTTTTAATTAACTTCTGCTTCATATCTGTTGTCCTTTATCCATCTCTGCTTACCAGGCTCGCCATGAAACTTTTCGCCGCTACTTTGTTGTCGGCTTTAGCCGCCGTCTCTGCACTGGCACCGGTCTATCGTGTGGATGAAGCGAACGATGGGGTGAGAGGCCGTTTCGCCATCAAAATCAAGGTAAATATCGACACTTTTTAATGCGTTTATGTATACTCAATCAGATTATAGTGCTCAATATACTTTTCAAGTCAATGTACATTATCTATCTTTGTGAGTGGTACGAACGGCGTAATTTGTTCTCAAAAGGTTTTTCTCGAGTATTGTGTGTATTTTGTGAATGTAGATAGTATACAGCACATCAGTGAGAATTAACCCTGTTCCTGCCACACCAGTTTTGTGAACATTGGACTCATTGGCATGGAAAGTGTACTAAAATAAAATGTGGTCTGTCTTTGCTGGATGAGACGGCTACAATGATAGGTATCGTCAAGATTATAATTATACTGATAAAACATCAAGAGAGTCTGAGAATGACATGTTTTTATATAGATAGCTGACCTGTTGATGCATGTCCAAATAATATTGTTTTCTCAGCCTGAAAAGGAAGCAATGAAGTGCTCGGCCATTATGATTGCAAAAATAAAAAAAGAACAACATGTTCGGATATTCCTTTTTCATCATGACTCCTGAATTCATGACATTGTGAAAACAAAATGCCATTCCACCCATTACAACTTTATGTCATAGATGTTGGGCTCGCGAGAAACTAAATTATAACTTCCAAGTATGTACCAAAGTTGATACGCTTTTACTTCATTTCATTGTTTTTCTATCTCTAAGGACGATTTCGACGTCGATTCCGTAGTCGACAAGCTGGCCAGTCTGCCGTCGTTTGGACTTCTGAAGGGAAAGATCTTCCATCGCTACTACAAAGTCATCAAGGGCTTCAGCGCTAAACTCAGTGACGAGTTGGTGGAAATTGTAAGTATCCAAACAAAAAAGAATACGAATTCGTTGTAGGGCCTTTGAGACAAAGTAGGGAAAATTATGACCTATTTAATCCATTGCAGCCTTTAACGTATACGCCGTATTGTCCAACAGATAGTTAGGATAGCATCTTCCTTTATCGTTTTATCGTATCGCAGCATTGTCAAGATAGTCATGAGGTGAACATAAAACAACAGGAAGTTATAGTTCCTTGGACCATTTTGTCAGAGAAAGTGTTCAAACAGACAAACTATTTGAACACAAGGATTCGAACCCAGGAACAAAATCTGATAGTCCATGGCTAAATCCATCATTTTTTAAGGATTTAGTGCTTTTTGGAAGCAAGCTCTTCGTGGCATGTAAATAATTTTGTGTGATACGCCGCACTTTTAAGATCTGCAGTTAGTTACCTCATCACGTCGACTAAAATTATTCATATTTCGGCTGGGGGCATAAGAATGCATGAATATTCATAAGCATCACGTTGCACACGTGTCATTATTCAGAGAACACGTTATTATCCGTGGCTTCCTCGCCCCCTGGGAAGAAGACCAAATGCTCGTGTAACACGCAAGGCTGTTTCTATACCTTACGATAGCGATATCGCGAAGTAAATACTCGTTAATGCGATAATGGGACTTGAAAAATAACAATCTTTGTGTGTTATCTCATTTCGCTTACCAATTAATTACTCCATTAAATTTTCCGCAGAAATCGTCACCGTCAGCGAATTGGCAACCGACACTTTTTTTTTCTACATTTCCTGCATCAGAAAAAAAAAAAAGATTAAAGGGATGACAAAGATTGAATGGAAATGGGACTTCAGGTTTCTAAAATTATTGATTGTTAGATAACAATAAACATCTTATGTAATACGAAGGAGCATTTTATTATAAGAGAAATTCAATGTTATTTAAATGAAGGTATAGTTTTGATATAATGAGATATTCGAGAAAAAAATCCTGATAAAAAGTTTTGATCTATTTTTCATTGTAATTCTTCTTAAAACCACTCTTAATTTTGAACCAATTCTATTATTACCAACATAATGATAACAATGTTCATGAAAGTGAGAAAAAAAAATGGCCAACAACTTTCTAGTCATCATTATCATCATCATCATGCGTTATGATAATCGATATTAGTTGTGCCCTTTTTATTTTCCTGTGGACAATGAATAACCTGTTGATTTTAATGAAGTAAAGAATGAGAGGAAGAGAGAGGAAGAGAAAGCGAGTGAGAGAGAGAGAGAGAGAGAGAGAGAGAAAGTGGGGGGGGGGGAGGGAGAGGGTAGACAAATAAAGACGGAGACGTATTAAAAGTCAAAGAGATAAATTTGCTTTTGGACCCAAATCAAACCATATTTTTGACAGGTGCGTGGTTTGGAAGGCGTGGAGTACATCCACCAGGACACGGTATTCAGGACACAGTCGGTAGCATCGTGGGGCCTCGATCGAATTGATCAAGACAATCTCCCCCTCGATGATATGTACGCTCCGGAGGGAGGTAAAATCACAAAACTATTATATTACTGTTCTTAGACATTGTCAACCCCCCTCCCCCCCCCCCCCCCCCACACACACCCTGTTGTTCGTCCTCCTCATCCTCGTTACTCTTCTCTTTAACTCTTTGTAGTCTCATCTCCTTTTCTTTCCCTTTTCTATCTTATTTCATTCTAATTCTTATGCATTTTCCTGTTTTTTTTTCTGACTCTGACTATTTGTCATTAGTTCTTCTTGTTCTGTTCTTCTTATTTACTTATATATCCCATAGTCATTTGTCCCTTTTCCTTTTTTTATTTCCCTGTCTCTTTGCTCAAACAAAAATACTACTATATAGGGAGTTAGAATTTTGCGAGTACTGCAAAAATGTTTAACGTTCTTTTTTTTTTCTTCAATTCATTTCGATTCAATTCAAAGTTTATTTCATTTTTTCAACAAAACATATATTCACTTCCTTTGATAACAGAGAATAAGGTAAAAAGAACATTGTAGAATGAAAAGACTCCATTGTTATAATTGAGGAACCTTATAGTAATTATACATTGTAGTAAAAAAGAAACAGAAGTGGTTGAAATAAAGTACATTGTATAACCTTACGCAAAGTGCGAAAAATGGAGGGACCAACCAAACACTCAAAAGCAGAGCTTGCAGCATGTGGGCCCCTCTGGAAGAGAACATTGATGGAAAGATAAATTGAAGCACCGTAAAAAAAAAAAAAAAAAAGAAGTCTGGAAGCCCACTGAAATATAGATTAACAGATAGATATGATATTTACATAGCAAACATTAAGCTCTTTATCTTCAACAGGTAAAGAGCGTTGTTGCTGGTAAGTTCTTATGCGAACGAAGAGTACTCAGTAAGATACGGGAGCATTCAGGTACTACAGGTGGACTCTCGGTGTTACTAAATGTTGTTCTCTACGCCTTGTTGATTCACAGCTATTCAAATTTTAGTTTTAATAGTGGCAATTCATTGCCCCACGAAGTCCAAGAGACCTTAATTTCTGTGTGTCAGTGCAGTATTTTGCTTCTGAATATTTCCTTTAGCGTTTTGTAAAGTAAAATAAGAACCTTCTTACCAGTTGTGCTTTTGGTGTTTATATAATACATGATTGTTTGTTCACTTTTAGAATTTTCAAATGCCTGTTAATTTATTAAAGTAGGGCGAGTTCATTATGTGACAACATATTTAAGAAGTTAAAGTTTCTCTTTCTTTGTATCTTTTTATTGAAATGGATTTCGTGCTTTCAATTCATGTTTTAGTGTTTATTCATTTATTACATATATACATGATATATATCTATATATCTATATCTATATCTATATACATATATACATGAAACTGTACATATTCAATGAAATCTATCAGTTAAATGTAATCTTTCTCCAGTATATATTTAGTTCAGATTCTGAACGTGTTTGAGTGGTTTCTATCCTCCCTGTATTTTTTTTTTCGGGCGTGCAAAGTCTCGGGATATCACCACCAAATCCGGCAATGAAAGCACAGGCGTTGTGTGCGAGACTGCCGTGTGCGGTATGCAGAGAGGATGGAACCAAATCAAAAACGTTAAGAATCTGAACTATTATGTATTATGCAGTTCACTTTAGAGTTGCCATTTAATAATGACTGAGTGACAATGACTTCGCTGGGTCAGGTTAAAGAAGAGTTCGGGCTTGCTAAAATTGGCTGACTATAATATGGTCTTTTGCCAAGAGGAATAACCGTCCGTGTAGTCCATGTAATTATTAGAAAGAATACAAGAAATCTATGGGAATGAAGGAAAAAAAATATTAACGCTATCAATGAATGTAGAAACATGCAAATGACAAAGGACATGTCAATGGATATATGGAAGAGAGAGAGAGAGAGAGAGCTAGAGAGAAATAAGAAATACAGTAAGACAATCTTTTCACACCAGTCAAATTCATATTTTCTGGGATAAGATTGTGGGAACTGCGAAGCAAAAATTAAACATGAAAACAAAATCAAGGGATGATTTTGTCTTTTTGGTTTTAAAATTGCCACTCCACTTTATCTTATTTTCTTCAACAGTGTGTGTGTCATATTAATAAATCGCCACGATCTTTTATTTTACCAGGAGTAATGGTTTTCATGTGTGTGTGTGTGTGTGTTTGTGTGCGTGTGTGACTGAAACGACTTGATAGCAATCAATTATAAGCGAATTATTCAAAAGGGTTTCAATTTCAACATGGCTTTACACACTTACATCTCTTTCTATTATCAACTGATTGATTAATATGTTTGTATCCATGTTTATATCATAATTCATAATGTATCTATCGGATAAGTCAATTCATTCATTCTTTCGAAATCAATGTACACCTCCAATGCACTTCCTGATTACTCTACATTCACTTTTCCTATTACCAAGATTTATGTTCGATCTACTGCCATTGATTTATTTGTCTAAATTTGAACTTTGAATTTATACATTGTTATTTTTATTTGACGTTGTTGTGATGATGAATGTAGATGGAGAAGGTGTCAATGTCTACGTGATAGACACAGGCGTCAATACGATGCACCAGGACCTTGAAGGCCGCGCTTTCGTTGGGTATGACTCCCGAACAGATAACCGCGACGACCCTGAAGTAAGCTGAAGGAATTACATCGCCCATAGCTTCCCTCACATATGATAACAGATAAAATATGGATATATCTGTTTGCACATACATAATTATACATACATATGCATACATGTACGTATACAAAGATATGTAAAGATATGATTATTATATTATGATATAACATACACAAATATGTATATATACACATGTATATATATATAATATATATATACATATATATATATTCATATATATATATATACGTATTCATATATATGTATATATATATATATATATATATATTTATATATATGAGGAGTTTGAATGCAAATGAAGATAAATTCCATTTTCAAATTTTTATTTTGAGGTCATCACTCAGCAGAGAAGAATTAGCTTTGTCAGTGATACTTCATTCGTTAAAAAACAATAATCATTTTTGCAGAAATTACTTACATTTTCGCAAAAGTTTGATTCATATTTTGATTTTGCTTTTCAGAAGCTTCCATCTCAAATATACCAAGTTAATGAAAATGCATATATCGGTGTTTTTCATTTACACTCTTCAATTGATATAGGTTGTGCTTGTGTGTTTATGCATATACCTTTGCATTTCATATTAATATGTTATTATCATGGCAGACAAAAAAAAATATAAAGTGCAGAACTGAAGTGATTTCAGGGTATACGCAGTGGGTTGTATATTATTCTTTATAGGGACTGTACGATACTGGTTGAGGTGAGGATTCAGATTTATAGCATTCATAAGTGAGATAATGAGAAACATCTTATGACATATGGAAGAGTATGTCATTTTAAGAAGGATTCAACGTTTATTTAATGAAAATTGGTTTTCAAATGGCTGAGATATCCAAAGAAGTGATAACAATAAAAGGCGACAGGCCACGCCTTTTATTAGGATCTCTTTGTTTCACCTTGTTTTTGGATATCTCAGCCATTTCAAAACCGATTTTCATCAAATAAACTATTGATACCCCTTAGAATTGCATGATCTTTGACATCTCACAGAGTGGTTTCTGAATATCTCGCAAAATGTTAAAAGCTAAATCCTCACCTCAACCAGTACTGTACAGTCCGACACCAATGAATTCTTCAAGTCATGGACTATCATGTTTGCGTTTATATAATTCTCTCTCAATTATCATAATAAGAATATTATGCTACGTTTGTCTCAGTCTGTCACTCTCTCATTCATTTACGTATTCAATATTTGTTTGCTTATCTACTTTGTTTTGTTGATTAATTTCTTTGTTCTCTCCTCTCCACTCCTCAGTACGGCATTGATTGCAATGGCCACGGGTCGCACTGTTCTGGGACGGTCGCTGGGACAAAGTATGGTGTCGCTAAAAAGGCCACAATCTACGGAGTCCGAGCTTTGAGCTGCGTTGGGTTTGGTATTCTTACCGACATTACTGCTGGTAAGGCATCTTTGAACGTTAGGAGACCTGCATGCATTCCTTCATATACATTCACAGACAATTAAACACTACCATACAGACAAGTGAATAATGCATTCGATTTGATTTGATTTGATTTATTTCTGCATTTTTCACAAATTATATACGACATAACAAACATTTTTCCAACACTGTACACATTATCCAACATAAAATGAATATAAAGATATAGTCAGAGTGTACCATAATGAAATCTTGTATAGGTGAATTATAATCATACAAGGACAATTGGAAAATCATTGATTATTCAATCGAATGAATACATACAAAATTCAGGAGACCGTTATCTTAAGCCGAAGCTTGCGTTTGATGGCGGCCTCCAGAAAAAACATAGGATCTTTACAAATCATTTAATACATACCAAATTGTGTAACCGAATAGGGAAGCTACAAAATGCATCAGTGCATCGGTGAGTTAGGGTGCAAGTGCATATGTGCAGTCTTTGTATTTTTATTATTGTTAATGTTATTTAAAGATAAAAATAAAAATCTGTGTAGATTAATTTTCAAATAGGAATATAATATATCTGATTTTTATAATGCTTATGTGTGCATATTATGCATGGACACGAATCATGTAATATAATATTGCTGTGGAAAGAATAAAGTATATTATCAACAATTATAACTGTGTCCGCACACTTTGTTTTATTAGACATGAGACCCTTCAGAAGGTTGCAAATATCAATCTAGGACTAATCTATGAATAAACATCAAATCAAAGTTTTTTTATATCATACAAACATATTATGCGTACTTACACTACCCAGGCATATCTACATGCATTTTATATACAGTAATACCATCTCACTTTGTAATTCCTTGTAAATGGTGTAGACAGAGCATGATTCTGTAGGTATGATTCACTGAATGCTGAATATCGTATAATATTTTAATAAGACATATTATTCAGAAACGAAAGTTGAAGGAGCATGCAAGCGTTGGCTGGTTTATTTATTGCCTCCTGATTTGTATTATTCCACAATCAGGCGTTGCAGGTATTCAGTAAAATGTCTATTAAAATTGTTTACTGACTTTATCATGTGTTTATCCATCCATTTGGTTTGTTTCTTTAACCATGTACATGTATGCTCTTATCAACTTAGTAATATGGCCATCTTTTATTCTTCGATTCATCCTTGTTCATTTATTCTTCCAATTATTCATTCATTCGTTCGTTCGTCCGTTCGTTCGTTCGTTCGTTCGGTCGGTCGGTCGGTCGGTCGTTCATTCATTCATTCATTCATTCATTCGTCCATTTACGCATACAGGATTCGACTACGTGGCAGAGAACGCCAAATTCCCAGCTGTCGCATCTATGTCGCTAGGGGGCGCCAAGAACCCGTTTGTAGATCGTGCGACGCAGGGTCTGATCGATGCTGGCGTGGTGGTGAGCGTAGCGGCCGGAAACAGCGATCGGGATGCCTGCACCTTCTCCCCGGCGAATGTTCCCGATGTGAGTAAGAAGTTATGGTTGCGGATAAGCCAGGGCTGATTACTCGAGAAATGTGACGTACACTCACGTAATATTAAAATTTTAGACACACCCACTTTACTGCACAACAGATAATCCCTTCACAGCCACGATAAGAAAGGGGAAAAGAGAGAGAGAGAAGAAAATAATGATGAAATTAAGAGCAAGAAGGGGATGGAAATGAGCTCCATAGTAAAAAGAACATCTTAAGCGATACAGATAACGGATGAGGATAAATTCAGGTGGGAGGGGAGGGGAGAAAAAGGAGCAGAAGAGAACCGTGAAAAGGAAGAATATTGAGAAAGAGGGAAATGAGCATCTGCGGTATAAGGGGTGAAGGAGAGAGACAATGTTTCCTCTCTGTGCCAGGGTCTTTAAACAGTCATTATTATTATTATTGTTATTAGCATTATCATTATTATTATTACTATTATTATTATTATCATTATTATTATTATCATCACTATTAGTATTATTATTATTATTATTATTATCATTATTATTATTACTATTATTATTATTATTATTATCATTACTATTATTATCATTATCACTATTATTATTATTATTATTATTATCATTATCATTATTATTATTATTATTATTATTGTTATTATTATTATCACTATTATTATTGTTATTATTATTATTATTATTATTATTATCATTATTATTATTATTATTATTATTATTATTATCATTATCACTATTATTATTATTATTATTATTATTATTATCATTATCACTATTATTATTATTATTATTATTATTATTATCATTATTATTCAATTATTTATTTATTTATTCGCCCAGGTAAAGAATATAGGATACATATCAGTAACATCACAAACATGAAACAAAAACCAGAATGAACATTACAAAGGATACACTGTACTGTACACGTTGTACAAAGAGAAAATGAAATGAATGGAGACTACATGAGGGTCAGGGCACACAAAAGTAAATACATTTACTATTGCCCGTAGGCATATGAACCCACACATGTTGGCCCTAAGAAACATTTAACAATCATTAAAGAAATGATCACTCAACCCCTGATCCCTGATCAAGTGTTGTGTTATAACGCTGTAGGTTTTTCTGTGCTAATCTTCACTTAAAGCGCGCAAAGAGTCAAGCTCATGAAAAAAAGAAGTGGAGGAGATAATCATAGAAAGATTAAGCAACCTAAGAAGAATAAGATAAGAGTTTGTATTAGATACAATGATTACAGTGAAAGAGGATCTATAATTAGTGCTTCGGAAAAGAAACAAACAACGCAAACGTTGGCAAATTAAAGGTCAGCAAATTCATAATGGACGTCGAATGGCCGAGGCTTTTATGATTATGATTTGTTGTTCCTTTAGATGTCATCTCGCCTGAAATCAGATTGCTAACATCAATTATAGTTGCTCTTACATCCATATGCTTGTTCAAACCTAATGTTAGTGTTTTAATTTGCCGTTGACATCGTAGAATTAAATTTTCCCAAATATTATGTAAAGTTACGAGACTAGTTGGAGAGTCAGTCTGAATTATCTTCATGTTCCTTCTGTCCTGTTTTCAAATGACAAGTGATTAGTGACAGATACAAAGGAAACTTTCTGATGAGTGAGCATATCGGCGTTTAAACAAAAATACATCAAACCTTTTTTCTTATCAATCCAAGTGGTGAAATCTTAGTCTACATCAACGCTTGCAAACAGATAGGTTCGACATTTTATGGCTGATGGCTGGTTGCCAACTTTCTAATAACTTATGTCAGGAATCTTACAATGTGTACAAACAAAGACAACAATAACAAACTCAACTCAAGTCATCTTTGACTCATCTCCAAATCAGAATCAGCTTATTTACATGTAACTTCTTCGTCGTAAGAATTTGAATCTTGTATATTTTCTGACAATTTCGTTTTATATGTGCAATGAACTGTTGCTGTTTTCAGGTGATATATTCGTGGTGGAATAATGGACGATTTTGTTATGTTTTTATGACTGCATGTCCGTCATGTATAATTAGAAAAGTTGCAGCGATTTTGTCACTGTAAAACATGTAATACCATACATTTGAATACACACACACTTATGCACATTACACATAATTATATAGAGTACATTATACACATACACTTTATACACACACCCGCATCAATACACATCATACACACACATGTTTACAGACACTCCCCTCAAGCGCATGTTTGATATACAGCAAGAGGTTATTTCCTTGTGGTAAGAATCTGAATTTTATATATGTAAGGTTGTGTTTTTGTGATAGCATTTGTTGTATAGTAAAAGACGGTCTTGTTATGTTCTGTGTAGGTCTATGCATGTTCGTCGAGTACAAATGGGAGCAATTCAGTACTGAACAAACAAATCATAATACACTGTACGCTTGAATACACACACGCCAAATGCACACGCGTTAAATGCACACACACATAACCGTATACACATTATCACCACGTGATGTTTAAAGACACATCCTTTAGGCACCTCAGCAGCTGTTCGAAATGCACCAAGAGGCTTTTTACTCTTAGCAAATTATCGGATGCATTTTACCGTGTATGTATATAAAGAATTGCAATTTCATGTTTATATCTGTAGTACAAACAGGTTTGTTATATTCATATGTATACATCATGTCTTTTATGTACAATTGTGAGCAATTCAGCAATCCATATTGCTGCGAGTCACGATTTCAATAAACCATGAATAATAATAATTTCTGCTTAGCTCAAATCAACTCTAATCTAAAGTAGAGGTCATCTAAAGCAATGTTTATGTTATAGTAAATTAACAACTCAATTTATCTAAATCCAACTTAACGTCGAATCAAACTGGAAAAAAATCAAGGTCAAATAAAACTATAAAACTCAACGTCAAATAAAACTAAACTCAAAGTCAAATCAGACTAAACTATAAGAGTCAAATCAGAATGAACTTACATTGAAATCAAACTAAACTTGAGATGAATTCAAACTAAACGCAAAGTCAAATCAAACTGAACTCAGAAGCAAATCAAACTAAACCCAAAGTCAAATCAGACTCAACTCATCTCACTGAGCTACTGTTCATATTCCTGCGCACTCATCAGGCAATTACTGCCGGCGCATCGGATAACACTGACACGAGGGCGTACTTCTCCAACTACGGCGACTGTGTCGACCTTTTTGCCCCCGGCGTTGACATCACCAGCATTTGGCACAGCACTGTGGATGGAACTTACGTAGCTAGCGGCACTTCTATGGCTTGCCCCCATGTCTCAGGTACGTAGAGTAACACTTACAGCTACTACAGTTTATTCATTTTTTTAACATGAATTAAGGCAAACTGAATCCAGATAATGCCGATGACTGAACAAGGGGACACCAGGTGGTCATCATGCCAACAACGACTAAAGATTTAAAGGAAGGGGGTAAAAACAATATTTGTTTCTTACTGTTTCTTTTTAGACGTACATCTAACTGTTCATGAATTTCTTGATTCTTACTGAGCGAAAAAAGAACAAAAAAACTATTGGCATAATTCCTTTATATGCAATCCTATGGGCATTCTTTACTCCGATACGCACCAAACTTGGTTTTTTTTGGTTTGGGGAGTTTGGGGAGTTTTCCCCTTTCTTGGCACGTATTTCAGCATGTCATGTTGTCGTAGCTTTGTAAAGAAAACTAACACCCTGCTTAAACCGTGTATGTCCACTCCCTTCACATTTTGAAGAGAACTTGCCACTGCCAATGATAATACTGAAGCAACGCCTTTCCCCATGTTCAATATTCGCAGGTGCTGCGGCCCTTATACTCGGGAATAACCCTGGCTTTACGTGGAGGGAGGTGACCGCTGCACTGACCAATGGTGCTACAAAAGGAAAGATCAGTGATGAGATGGGTTCTCCCAACAAGCTACTTAGAGTGCCCTCAAGCGGTTAGTTCTGACTAGGAAAGGGTGTCATAGGAGTCACCCATATGGATATGGTCTTTTTTTCGGGGGGGGGGGGGGGGACGGGTTAGTTAATAATCTTGTATCGACACGGATGATACAATTTGAAACTTGCCTGGTCAATAACATCGTAACCATGGTAACCAGCGGGACTGATTTCTGATAATCACGCAAACCGATGACATAACTTCAAAATCCGTGAGCAAAGATCGTGACGTGTTTGGAGTAAAGAAACTTTGCACCATGCTGCAGCATATCTTTCGCTCACCCCCAACCATAACATTGTGTACTCTTGCATCTGCAAGGAAAATAAAAGTGTAATGAGACATGCGTGCACGCCTATACACAATGTACATTTCATGGTTTTAGCAAGACCTGTAACCAATTCATTTTCTCGACACAGTAATCCTGAGATTGTACCAAGATAACACCACATACTTCATACCTAGATTAGCAGGCAGGAAACCATACAACCGCGTTTACTGCATTCCGCCAAATGACACATAAATCTGAACTTTATAACAGTTGACTTTCGACAAGAGTGTTACCTACAAATTGTACGCTCTAACTTTGAAAACCTACGCTAATTAGCCCTTCAGGAATGAAACTTAATGTCTGTTATGTTGTTATTTGATTCCTGTAGTCCTTGTTCTGATTTTGCTAAGCTCGCAGGGCAATCTTCCGCAGAAGACAATGGTAGATAAGTGATTACTTGGAAATGTTTTCTGTAAATCCTATACTCCTGCCTTTACAGTTAGGACGAATATTTACAAGAACATGAAGAAAGCAAGCAGATTTACTCCTCTTGAATCACTCTTTCTCTGTCTACGATGAAATTTCAAATAAACCAACCCACTCCATAAGTCAGAAAAGGAAAACTGAATGTTCGATGTTTATTTCCATAACAGTTTGCATGAGATTTGTTCAAGTGAAAGAGGTTGAATGAGAGTGTGACGCATGAAAGTGATGCATTTGTATTATCTATCAGTACATTAAAATATATATACATATATATGAAGAGTTTGTTCGCAAAAAACGATAAGTCCATAATTGCCAAATGGAGATATTTCCGATCAAAGGTCAAGAAAAATAAAGAGAATAATAAGAACATTTTTTGCTTCTTTTGACCATAACTGTAAAAATGTATCTTTATGTGACCAATATATCATTTAAAAGGTATCATTTTGTACTTTATGACAGAGACCGTACTTCAGAATCTTCAAAAACGGATTTATCGGTTTTTGCGAATAAACTCTTCATATATAAATATATATATATATATATATATATATATATATATATATATATATATGTATATATATGAACAGTTTGATACCAAAAAAGAAAAAAAGACTTATCTTCAATCTTATCAATTAGATATATCTGCGATTAAATCTGTCATTTTCTTACCGTATCACTTCAAGAATAATCCTTGTTATGACACAAAAGAGATATCATTAAAAAGGTGTAATTTTGTTCTATCTGATGATGGACACTGTTAAATGTTAATAATAATATTAATGATAATCATCATCATCATCATATACTACATAGAACACACATATACATGTATACATATATATATATATATATATATATATATATATGTATATATATATATATATATATATATATATATATATACATATATATAATTATACATAATGTACATATCATATATAAGATACTTTGGCATGAAAGGCTTTTCCGATCATTGTACAACAGAAACCCATGGCAAAGACATACTGAGCATACAGCCAAACACACGCTAACACATTACATTACAATACATTCCCAAGCTCATTATCAAGAAACAGCTATGACCAGTCAGGTAACTCAACACAAGGATTGTTTGAAAAGACTCTACCCTTCATTGTCCCCCGGCTCGCGCTTTGTTGTGTCCAAGACGCTTTTCTTCCCTGGCGCTCAGGGCTTGGCTCAGACCTCTTTAATAAATGCACGGGAATTTTCTTACTGGGGTTGTAGACAAGGGCGTGTACCCCCTTTTATCCGTTCTGAGTGACCGCACACGCGGGGCCATATGAAGCAAGCTGCAAACATCGAGAGACAAGAGGGCCTGTGTGTGTCCGCAAGGAATTCCTGCTGAAAGAAACTAGCACTCTCCAACCTCACTGCATTGTGCGTGCTCTGTGTATGTGTGTGTGTGTGTGTGTGTGTGTGTGTGTGTGTGTGTGTGTGTGTGTGTGCATTTGAGCGTCACGAACGCGGCGTATTATTCTGTTCTCTGTACGTGTAAAGACCCGCTGGTAAAGTCCAGTCCCAAGTACTGTTCTTCCGGTGGAAAGTTAGGCGAAGTGACGCCAGAAAACTTGTGAATCACCAGAAAGAAAAGCGACCTCGGCACTAGGACTCCAGCCATCAAGTTGTATCTAGTCCTGAGTTTCTCGAGTTTTAGAGAACAGGTAAGAAGCAGCTTACAGGCAAGTAACCATGTACGTAGAAGGTGTTCCTTCTTCAAGTACATATCGATTTTCTTTACATTCCAAAGCCGGCAACACATACACTGTACCAGCAACGGCGTCACAAGTTTTGCGTACACTTCACTTCCACTAAGGGGCCAATGACCAGTGTGAACCGCACCCAAATTCCAGACAAGTGAAAGTGGAACATGGTTTTCACACAAGTTGCTATCTTATTGAAATTACGCATTCGTCTTCCGCAAATTGCATACCATGTTTATACGAGAGTGTAAATCTTTGGGATCCATTTAGTCCCAACAATTGAGACATGTAACTCTAGGTAGTTTGTTATTTTTCACTCATTAGCTCTAGCTTTCTTAGTCATCATTACATGCTCTTCGTGTAAATTTAATGTTGTAGTGTGCAAATGTTCTTTTTCGACTGTTGTAGGAAATGAAAATGTGTTTCGCATGCAGTTGTGACTACGGTATGGCAAAATAGCTGCTAGTGAGTATTGTATGTATACTTGCACGTACAGTTGTATATGAACACTTTACATGTACTGTATGTGTAAGAGAGAAAGAGAGAGAAGATTATATATACACTGTATATACTGTATAGCAAAAAGATCTAAATCAATTCTTGTTGAGATATTTGTGATTGATTTTAAAAAAAGAAAATATGGGATGTTTTTAATCATAACTTCTAGAATATCCCTTGTCATCAAAAGCGAATTATCACCGGTACCGAAAAGGTTTTATTTGCTCTATCTTACGATGGACATATATGTACTTTCAAATGTTTAAAAACAGCGTTTACATGTACACCTATATAAATCATTTTGCAATGAAACTCTTCATAAATAATTATGAAGAGTTTGTTCGGAAAAACCGATAAGTCCATTTTTGAAGATTTTGAAGTACGGTTTCTGTCATAATGTACAAAATAAAACCTTTCAAACGATATATTGGTCAGTACATATAAAGGTAAATTGTTGAATTTATGGTCAAAAGAAGCAAAACAGATTTCTTATTATTCTCTTTATTTTTCTTAACCTTTAATTGCAAATATCTCCATTTGGCAAATATGGACTTATCGATTTTTGCGAACAAACTCTTCATGTACAATGTACATGTACGTGTGTACACACACACACACACACACACACACACACACATATATATATATATATATATATATATATATATATATAATTGAAGACCTGAATATAAGAACGACCCAAGTCCAATTTTTGGCCAAATTCAGTTTGACGTGGGAAATTGTAGCTTATGCATGGACTCATCTTGTATATAAATGATAAATCCTAATTACCCCCGGAAGTGCCTGAAATGAATGAGTTAAATCTTATATTGATGTAAGAATGAAGGACTTGGGTCATTCTTAAATTCATATAATAGCGCCTTCTCTCATCCTTCTCTCATCTCTATAGCAGAATGAATCAAAGAACGACCCAAGTCCATATGAATCAAAGAACGACCCAAGTTCACCACACAAAATGGCCTCTCCACAATTAATGTAAATGTTAATTGTCATAATAATATATATTCTAATCTGTATATACAATGTTGGCTATACCTATCACAGTCAAATAAAATGTTATTGGACAAATAAAAAAGATATTAAGTTTTTGTTTTTTTTTAGTTTACTCGAAATGGTCTTCCATGGACTTGGGTCGTTCTTATATTCATATACTCAATTGTATGTGTGTGTCTGTGTGTGTTACGTTTTTTAACCTCCAGGATGATACAATGCACAGTAGTGTAGACACCAGAGAAACAACGCTCCCCTTTCTTACACGTACAATATATATCCACCAACACACAGTTGTACAAGAAATTACAGAAGGGGTTGCAGGAAAGCTGCATTCAATTGCAATGCCCCAAAATAACTCACAAGTATTTCAAGAATTGATCGCAAATTTGAAAAATGTGCAATAGATACAGTGTACATGCAATCAATTGCAACTAGACTTTCTTGCTTCCTTCTGCAGCTAACTTGTGATAAGGCTTCTGTGTGAAGAATACATCTGAGAGTATTTGTGTCATGAGGACTGTAAAGACATTGTTAACAACACGTACGTCTGTCATCAAAGTAACTTGTTTTCAAGTACTGTGCGCTTTAGCGCACTCAGGGCCTTTCCTTGTAAGAAAACGCAACTAAAAAACATGAGGTCCATGAATACATATTGCATGCAAACCATTTATTGTGTAAAATGCCATCACGCTCTTGCACCAGTTTCTTTTACCACTATTTAGAGAGCAAAGTGGTTAATTTGTGTCATGTAAGCGTGCATTCCCTTATGGAACAAACTCAAGGTCACACAGTGTGTTTTATGTGAAAATATCCAAATCTCACACATTTTAAAATTGGGACATTGTCACATTGTGTGACCGTGTATTTGTTCCAAAAGGGTTATCACGCATTATTTTCGATAACCTGAATCACTAAGTTGTTAATGGATAATGTTGTTGCCTTGGATTTGATTAATATCCAGTGTTTATACAGCGGCCTATGATTAAAATTCATAGTACAATGTAGGCCTATACTTCCACACGGCGATCACCTAGTTTTCCAAACAGGCGACGAGTCGCCCCTACTTTTATTACATAAGACCATTTTCCTCTTTTTTTTTTTTTTTATCTGGCCATTGTATTGGCAGACTTGTAACTACCTGCTAGTTTTGAGACGCGAGTTTGTATTGTAGTATGCGGTCCATCTTTACCACGACAGATGCTTCTAATGAAAGAGAGTCCGAAGAACAGTTCTTTCACGTGAATAACACGCATGAAGGTTTAAAGCGTGTACACTATATTCTCACTTGGAGATTCTGCGGTCCCATTAGTCCCAATAGGTTGTGTACAGGGCTTTCCAGGTTGTGCATGCAAGGGGTTCGAGACTGAGCATCAATTGCACTAATCTATGCCACTGGACGTACATGTATAAAGGGGTCGTATAGTTTTGGTTGAAACCTACACTGCAACTTCAGGTTTAAAACATATTTATTTTTCTTTGGAGACGATGAGAAACCTCTTATGTAATATGGAAGCGCATACAATTCCAAATATAAAGAGCATGTAATTCCAAGAAGGATTTAATGTTTATTTGATAAAAATTGGTTTTGAAATGGATGAGATATCCAAACCAGAGCAATCCCAATAAAAGGTGGGACCCACCTTTCAAAATCACCTCTTTGTTTTACTTTGTTTGTGGACGTCTCAGCGATGCCAAAACAGATTTTCATCAAACAAACTTTGAATTAATCTTAGAGTGGTATGCTCTGCGTTATTTCATAAGTGCTGTTTCCTGGTATGTCGCAAAAAGTTATAAGTCCAATCCTCATCTTGATTCTCTTACTACACGTACTACACCATCCTTTAAGGCATGAACCTCTGCCTGCTTAATAGACTTAAAAAGCAAAACAATCTAGCAAAGTGATATCTCTACCCTTCTCTCTCTCACATACACACACATACATGTACACACATACACACACTCTCTGTGTCCCTGCACTCAGAGTATCTCTATGTAACTCTTTTCATCTTGACTACAACGTTTGTTTTCTTCTTGAGCTTTTTCCGATGAAATGCATGCGCAAATAAAATATTCATGACATGCGAAATATCGATAATCATCATAAAAAAGAAACAACCTTGGACTTCACATAATGTTTACATCTCGAAAATAACTTTTGTAAAACACTTTGTGTAACGCTGACCACAACAGATCATTGTTCATGTTTGAACCTACAAGATCTAAAGCATTATAGTTCAGGTAACAAAAAGACCACTGTTTGAGCACAAATTCATTTTCGTTCCGAGAAAGATACCTCAATGAAAGTTGACCTTCAGGTACAATGGCAAGCTTTTGATAATGTTATCCATCATTTTGTTATACTTGCATAAGTTTTATTCCGACTTTCTTTTGAAATCAGTCACTAAAAGATACAAATATGTACACTTACATGTACATGTACGTCATCCACTCTAAATCACACAAACATTGATTTGGGACTAATTGTCATCATAGTGTCCCTGTCATTATTTTCCTGATTATCATTATGATGACCATCACCATCATTATCATCATCGTACTCATCATTCGAGCAATAAAGAGAGGAAGAAGGCTCTGAAGGCGTCTTTTTCTTCATGTGAGCGGTATTTCCTACAAAATACTGTTTTATGTGACATACAGTTTTCTTAATTGTTTGTTTGTTTGCTTTTTCTTTCAGGGGGCTGATTCTGTAAACACAAGACAACACTTTACAGAGGGACTTTGTGTTTCTGATTTATATAACTAAGACTCGGCACAATGTTCAGACAAAAGTTTCTGGGATTCACGGGAGGCGTGATGATCGCCTACGGGATCATCCTCAGCATCCAAGGCACGAATGCCCCGGCAACATTCTCACACGCCGCCGCTGGAGTACCGCTCTGGTGTGGTCTCTTGGTGAGTGCAAATCAGTCGGCAGGTTGCGGTGAAACAATTTGGGGAATTCTCCTTACATTCCATTTCTGTTTGTTATCATTAATGATGTCATTTAAATGAATTGTCCAATTTTCTTCATACTTCAGCTGACGGGTTCTACTCATATTGCTGTTTTCACTCACCCCACATTCATATTTGCGTTTTGGCTTCCTTGTAATTCCTTGTAATTAAGAAAACATGGCGAGGACGTCTCGTGATTTGCATTTGTAGTGGAATGCATCCCCTTATATCAACATCGACTAATTAGCTAACTTTCCATTCCTTGTTTGATTAACTTCAACAAAATAAAAAAATAACAATGTTATACATTGTATACAGCACCATGCATGATTGCGTCAGTGCTGGACTAAAGGTGCGTTATGACTGCATGTGCTAGGTCTATGTTAAAGGACTGTCAGTATGAGTTTGTGTGCATTCTACGTCCAATGTGCTATCTCTTTGTGTGCCGCGGTGTATATGACCCCCCCCCCCCCGTGTGCCACATGATTTCGATTCCGCAACCCATGAGCCCTTTTAAGAATCATTCTGTAGGCTTATACTTTTCAAAGCTATGAAACTTTTAACAGAAGTGTTTAAGCCAGATATATAGTGAGCAAAATAGTACAGAAGCTTGAAACTTCCCAGTGCTGTATAATTTAATGATAACGTTTGTCTTTTTTTTTCATACAAATTGGCAACATTCAAAACAAATACGTTCAAGCACATGAATAATTGTGCGTTTGCACGATATATACCTTTTCTGATTTTGAAATCCACAGCTAAGAACCCCTGTACTGTTGATTACATCTAAACATCACTGCATCGGAACAGTACTTTTTTTTTTTCGTTCAGTCTGCTCTGTCACGGCATTATAGAATACCTGTGCCCTTAACATACTGTATATTAATTATTCAGGACATACAGTGTAACACACCCCATTTGTATACCAGTCTACAGACTGTCCATTGTATTTGCATGTATTTGCACAAAATCCCCATTTTCTTCTTCAAATTTGTCGAGTGCAGAAGTGTTGACTCGCTCGAACTTACCGTCTTGTTTGCTCAACAATCGGAAATATTATGAAGGCAAAGACGTGGGAATAACTATGTAGGCTACCCAAGGGTGTATATTTAACAGCTTATGCATTCCCCGAGTTCATGCCATGCATAGTATGCGAATTAATTATGTGATATTATGTCGATGTTTTGCTTATTCATGAAAAATATGCCAAAGATTTGTAGTCCAACTACAACACTCCCCGACAAAACACCAAAACATGACTGTGTGATATCTATCAAAGAACATGGCAACACGAATGCCCAAAATGAAGCGACAAGAAAACGTAAATTTACGCTCACTTGAACATAATGACAGATATTGAATAGCATCAAGTTGCATGATGTTATGAAAGCTTTGGTGCTGAAATCGTTTGCAGTATTATTTGAATACAGTTTACCGCCGTATTCACATCTAACCAGGCTACTGTAGAATGTTTTGTCGAGTTACCTCGGACATGCATGTATATGGTACAAGGAACTGTGAGACTGTGTTTCTGATCTTTCTGCGGTTGCTTCCACTACTAGTTTACTACATAATTTATGCTACTACCGTTATACTGTCACTATTAGCATTCTTCACTGAAGCATGGAGCTAACAAGGATCATCCACATCAGCCAATACCCTTTTTGTGCCTCTCTTGAAACTCTGCTATTTGTGCTGTCCTTCCTTTCCAGTATACACTTTGTTATTGCTCTTTTCGTTTGCATATTACTTCTCTGATTGCCATATGCCTCTATTTGATGCAAGTGCGACGAATTTGCAGTTGTTTATTTTCTTTTTTTCACAACAAATAGAAATGAAATGACCGGTCTTGAATGCACCTGTTATAATTAATTTGTTTCGATATCACAGTGTGATTACATCGTATAAGATAACAATGATGCAGACAGAAATGAATGCACTTTCTTCTATTATCCTTTTTCTTTCTTTCTCTGTGTCCAGTTTGTGATGACAGGTTGTGCGAACTTGGTGCAGGCTTTCGACAGAAAGAGGAAACATCGAGTAGATGAGATGCCGGTAAGGAAATGAATGAATGAATGAATGAGTGAATGAATGGATGAATGAATGAATGAATAAATAAATAAATAAGTAAATAAGTAAATAAATCAACATCAACAAATAAATTATATATATATATATATATATTATATAATTTATTTGTTGATGTTGATTTATTTACTTAATCTTTTAAACCATATTATTCCATTCCCTTGGATTCTTTACTCCTAACATTTCTGAGTAGACACAATGTCTCCCTAAATCTGGATCCAGAGTTATTATGTACGTGTGCCATATATAATATTATATATATATATATATATATATATATATATATATATATATTGTATATATGCATGATATATATATATATATATACACATTTATTATGTTATGATATATATATATATATCATGCATATATACAATATATATATATATATATATATATATATATATATATGAAGGGCGTGATCGCAAAACAACGGGATAAATGTTATTTTCAAACACTTCCAAGTATAAAGTCCGCCATCCGATAGAGCAAAATAAATCCCTTCCTTTGATTGTTACATAAACACAGAATGTTCTAGATGTTACGATAATAATACCCAACATTTTCTTATTGCCTGTGTTTGCAAATATCTCAAATTACCAAGAGTTGATTTAACTCGCTGTGTGCTTAAACTCGTCTGCAAACATTACGTGGCGCCACCATAATCTTCAACCGGTACATTCCCTGCTTCTGCTTTTGTTGGCCACTGAATCGCCATGCCTTTTTTTATTCCTGTTAAAGATATTATTTACCGTTTGCAGATGAAACAAAAACCCACCTCTGGTGCCTAAGAATACTTCTAAAATGTGAGTTAGTGATAGAAACAACCAATGTAAAAATGTTACTCAGTATAATCAATGTAAAGTATTGTGAAATATACAAAATGTGAGCAATAATTTTATTAGAATTGTCTCTAGAATAAACCGTCTACACTAATAGTTTATCGCCAAATACAGTGATATCTCCTTACTATAGGCTTTGTTGTGAAATCTATAGATGGCAGGATGTTGTCTGATACAACTGACCTACACATATGCATTATGTGATAAATCGAAAATTTTCAAAATCACTGCCCCCAATGCTAAACTATACCTTTAAACCAGTGTGTTGACTCACCCTGCCTTATTAAATAATTCAAGGGGGATCTTGCACACAAAGACTTTGGGCGCCTCCCTTTCGTAGACGTCCGTGACACACCTACAAGATACTCTCTATTGTCGAATACGAGGGAGAGAGCTGTTTGGCAATTTTCCACAAAGTAAAATGCCTGAAAACGCTCGGCATGATTCAACTCCCCCCCCCCCCACACACACACAGACACACGCACAAGCAAACATACATTGTACATTGTAGGGACACACATGTACAGTTTATATACACACTCTTGCATTGTACGTACACACGAAGAGAATCTAAGCTGAAAAGAAATAAACGAACTACAAGCAAGAAAACAAAACGAAATAAGATTACTCTTTGGAACATAAATCGTCTTTTGAATGACTGAGCTTATCAAATCGGAGTGTTGTGTATTATAATGAATCCCCTTTAATATCACGTTTAGGAGTGGTATGACTTTTAAAATAAATGTATTTGGTTAAGCATATGATTACTTTGAACACTGATAAGTTAAGCTGCCATGCTGTCGTATACTTTTGCAAGAGTCACCTTCTTTTGTTTTACATAATTTATTTAGGCCAGGTAACTTGTCTACTGTTGTTAGTATTAGTAAGTTGGTTTAGGACTTGACATGACGGTGTGTCCAGAATCGGACCATAAAGTAGACCTGATGTATATGTTAACATGTTCTTTTTTGTGTTGTTATCAATCAATACATGGAATAAGAAAAGAATGGAAAAGATTGAGTAAGAAAAATGCTACATAATAAATGGTTTGTTGTAATTGTCTTCCTCGTCGTTGTTGTTGTTTTAAGCTGGGTAGCTGCTCCAGTAACATTGACTATTATCACAGTAATGATTAGTGTTTTTGTGTGTTTGCTTTCTGTGTGTGGGTGTGTGTGTGCGTGTGTGTGATTTACCTCTTTAATTGCTCATGTAGGCCTATAGTTACTGCTAACCTTTACCACAGTGATAATCAATGTTGTTCGTTTTTTTTTCATTTATGTGCGTGTGTGTGTAGCGGTTTATCCTTAGCTGAATATTGACTTTTACTACAGTAATGACCAGTGTTTGCATGTATTTGTTTGTGTTTGTGTGCCCGCCCGTGCGTGTGTGTGTGTGTGTATGTATGTATGTACCTTTTACCCTAGTTACTGTATTATCCATTACCACAGAATCATGTGCTAATCAGTGTTCTTTGTATTTGTCGATTATCCCTGCAGTTTTCCTTCACTGTCATCCTGTGTAACTTCGTCGCCCTTCTCGTTGCTGCCCTCTGCATCGGCTTCTTGACGTGGGGTGCGTGGGCCACGCTCGATGACGGCGTGCAAGCCGGGGAGGAAGCCGCGGTCGAGCTCTACACCGCCGTCGTCATCGCCTCCATCTTTATCCTCGTGCTGTCGATGACTGCTATGTTCGTGGACTGCTGCTCGCTATCGTTCGGCCCCCCTGCCGAGGTGAGAGACTTTTATGACGTAAAAGCCTATCCAGAAAATTTGTCAAACTGGTTTATAATGCATTTACAGCAAAGTCCATTGGTGTCGCATCTACTCGGTTATGTATATTTATACATATTATTTCTATTTTATCGCAGCAAAGTATCAAGATTTCATACAGTATGTATTTCATACATTTTACTTTATATGTACAACAAATTATAATTTTGTGGTTGTATTCACAGTTCAAAGAACTAAACAATTTTGTTATAACTATGATGGATGCATGACTTTTGTCTGCGATTGTGAACAATTCAGCGATTTCATTTTCATGGTATTGATAATCCATGAATGATGATGCTAATAATAATTATGCGGTGAAATTATAATTTCAGGCGATAACTGACAAAACCATTTCATGTAAAATCATTTGCTTTTACTTTGCAGCCAAGGCCCTCATATTACGACTACCCACCACGACAGGTTCCAGCCATTTACAAGGCGTAAAAAAGCAGGTAATAATCAATCCAATGATTGACTTAATTTGAAACATTAACTGCTAACTTCCATCAACTGATGGGTCTGCCCAATTCTACATTGCGGCACAAAACAGTAAAGCACAAAAAAAAACTCTGAATAATCTGATTATCCTTAAGTTCGAGTACCAAATGGCGCATAAAAGCATATCTTTTTTTTTCTTAATTTATACATTTCATCTTGTAACCATTATTGAAGATGAATGATTAAAAGCATGAACGAACTTAAACAAGGACAAGATATAGGTTTGTAATGTACACGCGCAGACGTTTACGTGTATATGACTGTATTACATTTATTGATTACTTGATCGATTGGCTTGATTGTAGTAACATTGTTCTTTTAAAGAAGAGTGACCGGTCTGCCTTTGTTTTAAGCGTGCGTAATTGTTTCATCTAACTCTTGAATTGACTGAAGGTTTGAAGGGGTGCCACTATCATTGAGGAATGACTTGTTTAAATCCCACTAAAAAAACTTCTTAAACTGCCCCGTAAACAAAAATCCACGCGTCCTCATTTGATTCTTTTCAACTTTCTTTGTTCTTACAGGTAAATAAATTTATGAGCGGTGTCTTTGCTGTGTGAAGAAAAAATAATCCCCGACAGAGCGACTGGTAATAAATCAACGACATGACATCCATGCTACGTCAACCCTAGAGGCTGAAAAATCTGCCAGCATAGTTTTCAGCTCGTGATATAAATACCAAGAAGAACTTGTAGACGCACAGCTGAAGTGAGCGTAGTATTTGATGATAATGATTGCTGCGTTCGCTATTACCTTAAACTTTACTGCAATTATTTAACGCCGCAAGTGCAAATTGTCAACATCGTTTTCTTTTTAATTGGGACTCAAGAGTTGGTACCAGATTTTAGATCTTGTTGGACCCCAAGTGAAGTTGGAATTACGGAAGCGAGGTCGAGATAATCCGGGGGCTGGGTTAGGAATGACAGGAGGTATATTGACCCGATTTCACACAATAAAACGATTGGTCTGCACCTGTATGATACGTCAGCAAATGGAAAACAACTGATTAGATAGATACGCCATCGTTATAGGCCGAATATTATCATCAGGCAATCAAGTTGTATATAGTGAGTTTTCAACAGACTTGATTGTATTACCATTGAATAGGAAACCTCTGATTTTTACATTATTTAATCTTATCTTATACTGAAGAATCTGTCATAAATTGAGCAATCAAAGTAGGTCTTTATAAAATTCCGCAACCAGAACAATAATGCAAAATCAAAACTGTCCTTCAAATAAAACACAATGTTTCACTCTCCAATCATTATTATCGAACATCCACAATGAATGCTAAAAATTATGTTAAAAAGATATTTCGCAAACCGAAAAAAAGAAATGGTTGGAGAAAATGTTTAGATTATTCATTGAAAGTACCGCTAAACATGTAGATACTGATCTAGATTTGACATTTAACATTTTCTTACATTGTATAACTGTGATATCAAGTTAAAAAGACAGAAAACAATGTTCGGGATACTATTTGCCTTAACAGAGTAATGAGAATATATGCTAAACTTCTACAGTAAATGCCTCCTGTTGAATAAAGCTCAAATAAATTGAAACAAGGTGATTGTTGATTTTATTTTGTAATTGAAAATCAAATTCAAAATGTAATTAAAACATTCCTCTTTCTACAGTCTTTCGCTGAATGTATTAATAAAACTTTCAACAAAAGGAGAATACCTCACATTCGGCGTGTTAGAATACAATTAAAACCTTTTGAATCTATTAATCAGTTTCGTGTATATATAAGAAATATTGATAAGATATGTGTATAACTTGTACACTCTTTTCTTACATCTAAAACATTATGTACCTGCGTCTAATGTTCGTCTACCTATCGTACACTCTTCCATTCTTTCTGTGAAAATATAATCAGTTTTTAGCTTTCATAATATGTGCACGTTATTAAAGGAAAGCAATATTGATAATCACTGTGTGTATATACTTTAAAGGGAGAGAACCTTTTTGTTGAATAATACTATTACGCAATTCGAGTGACTTGAGACTGAAAATTGCGTCACTGGTGACGGTCTGTTTTGATTTTATATTTTAACTGTTTCTAATAAAGTCTGCGCCAATATCAGAACAAAATCGCTCTAGTGAAGTGTTGTATTTCTTTGCTTTGAAAAAAAAAAAACAGTGGGAATATTTTCATTAAGATCTCTCTTTCCGAATAATTATTGTTTTTTTTTTGATGTACCATTCTGCAAACGCATGAGCACATAAATGCATACACACTTATGTATGTATATAAATAAATATATATATATATACATATATATATATATATATATAATATATATATATATATAATATGTGTGTAGTCAGAGAGATAGGGAGAGAGTGAGAGAGAGAAAAAAAGGTATGTGACGTTACCACTAATACAAGGAAGCGGTAAATACCACGAGGGTGATAACATAAATTATAGCTACAAATTTATTGATATAATATTTCTTGTTTCACCTGTGTACCAAAAGGACCTGGCCAAAGTACAGTTTTGGAGGAAGACGTTATACAAATTTAAACTCCACAATTAGCAAGTTTGAACTTTGAGTCTTAATTCTCTCTTATTCAAAAAGAATGCATCATCCGAAGCTTACAATTTAACACCACTACAAGCCAACGTAATCACAACGTAGACTGTTTATATTGCTCTCAAATAACCATCTACTGACAAAACAACATTTCGATGGAGAATTATCCTTGAGTTGATGCTGCAACAGAATATTCCCCTTCAACGTGAACATTTTGATGAATATTATGAAAACAAGATTTATTTTATTTTGTGATTTCCACATGTCGGCAATAGCCAAGTTCAATATCTTTAATCTGAGGGGATATTCCTAATATAAACAAAGTAAATAGTTCCCTACTGCAGGTGATTTTAATCCTGACTGATCATAAACAATCGTGTTGTACAATTGCCGTCAATATAGAAGAATAACGACGGGTCGTTGATAAAATGGTAAAATGCTAAAAAGGCTTGTATGAAAATAAAAAAGGAAAGTAGTTTTATTATACAAACTCTGATCAGAGGGAAGATAAATAGTTTGAAGCAGTCGCTTGCTTTACATCATAATACACACTGTTTCATCAATACTTTTTGCTAAATAGATCACCTGACAATTAAACTACAGTTTTTGTATACAATTTGTATAAAAGCAAGAAAAACACTTTTTCACATTTTTTTTTCTTCCCTAAAATGTAGACGGCTACACGAATAATATACGTTAGTACACTACAAAAAGACAAATCACCAACAATATACTATATTTAGTTTACTTTCATATACTAGATATGGCATAAAGAATTGTACAACCAAAATTGTATTCTCAAAATATCATGAAAGTCTTTTGACAGAACTTACAATTAAGTTTTGATATTGTTCTAAAGTATTTGATTTTTTTTTAAATCATATAATTTGATACTTGGACATTTCATAAGAAATCGTGCAACATTTAAAATCTTACTTTAACCAAACACAGTCACAGTTTATTCAAAACATAGTAGTTATAATTGTTAGTATGCGATCGACAAAGTACTTCCAAGTTTCACATGCCAACTTGATTTCGGATAAGTTCATTTCATACCTTTCGATGCATGTACGTAACCTGTAAACGTTGCTTTAGTGACAATTAGGAAAGAAAACACCTAATACGTGCAGGTATCAAGTTAAAGCTATGCAAATAACAATTTTGGAATCTAACAATAGTTTGAGAAAAGATTTAGCCGCCGTCTATGTATATTTTTTGCTTTACCATGTATGACGGTAGATGCAGATGTTGCAATGTTCAATATTTGTCTAAAGGGGGAAAAACACCCGAATCTGTAATTATCCATTGAAAAGAAAAGAGGCGTTACTTTCCTCAAGATTTCCAAACAGCAAAACTGTCACTCTCCGTATCAAAAGAAGATAGCATGCTGGTGTAAAATGGTACTGTGTGCCGACTTGCATATGAGAAGATTGTGATTGACTGCGTCTTTATGTGACACCCGACATGCCCGATGTCCTCTTCAGCCTAAAGCAGAGTGGAAAACTCGTGCCATGTCAAACTCACCTAAGTCGAGTTTAAAGTTCGCCGCTCACCATACGACTTTCGGTGGCACGACTCATAGACTTCGGATTCGAAATAAATCTCGATACCCTTATGAAAAAAAAAATGCGCTTGTTTATTTCAGATGAGAAGTCGCTCAGTCGTGCGACCGACAGTGGTATAGCGTGCTGCGGGCTCGACGCGACCTCTTTTTCGACTTATGTGAAATGCGCCTTACACAATAAAGTTATAGAGTTAAAGACGTTTGTGCATCCACCCAAGAAAATAAATCTCTTCTCCTTAACATATTTCTCGATTTTTGCAAAGTTGACAGCATGTAGAAAGGATTATGATATCACCACGTTGAACCGTCGGTCCGCCTAGTAGAGTTTAGCACCCGGGTGCATCTGTGGATAACGAGGGGGCATATCATAGCCGTCCAAGGGGTAAGGGTGCTGTCAAACGAAAATAGTGAGAGAAAAAAGTGACATAACATTATGGTCTTTGCTGAGTGAATGACAGCCTGAACGAATTAATACGTGTTTCCTTTCCTTTCTCTGATTTTCTCATTCTCTAATTCTCTATTTCATATCTAAATGTGTTTCAGTCCTCCACGATATCATTCACGTAATGATTATAATTATTGTATTATGTAAGAATACTAAAACAAAGAAAAACAATCAAAGCCAAAGTTATTCTTTTTGCCAATTTTTAGATGACTTATTTTGCCTAACCTCAATTCTACTCAAAATCCTGTAAAACCATTATGACATTGTGATATAAGGCAATTGCAAATTTACATAATTATGATTTGTTATTGTTGTTGCTAATCTTTTACACTGTACTCTTTTGATTTAGGATTGCATACCAAAGCACAACAACAAAAACAAAAACAAAAACAAAACAAAACAAAAGTTTTCATTCCTTCCTTTCTCTTCTTTTTTCATTTTGTAGCATCGCCTCAAAATCGTAACAGACGACACTTTCAATGCATTCTATTACCTGCGATAGGGAAGGCGTGCTGAAGCAAACGGTGAAGCAGTCAGCAAAAAGCGCCATCATAGACAAGATACAGATGATAGACATGGCGGCGATCACGGTAGCAAAAGAAATCACGTAGATGTTGTGGTTGACCCCAGCACTCGAGTTGGCTGTTACGTCCTCAGCCATAGCCCAACTGAAGAGACCAATCACAACGCTGGATGTCAGGAACGCCACGGTATTGGCCATGAAACTTGACAGTGAGATCTGTGTCGATTTCAAAGTAATAAAGCATTAGCCATAGGAAGGTATCGTTCGGTGGTCGTATTCAACTACCGTTTGGTGATATTATTTCAATCTCATAAATACCATAATAAAAAAGACTGTTTGGGTTTGAGCAAGAAAAGTGCAGCGACCTGCCATCAGTTGGTATGACATAGCGACAGCAAAGTTATTACTGCGCTAGTATTTTCTAAGTATTGATATGTTTAGAAGCTTGAAAGTATAATTAATTATGTAGCTCCCTAGACGTCGTAAACTACTCAGAACTTAGAAAGTAATACAATGACCGTTTCTTCCTTGTCAGGTCTGTCCACTACTGGTACCTGACAAAAATATCCTTGTTTATTTTTATTCTTTTTTCCTATTCAAATTCTTATGCTTATTATTTTTATTCTTCTTCTTATTGTTACTAATATTATTATTATTATTATTATTATTATTATTATTATTATTATTATTATTATAATCATTTCTTTGTCTATATATTTATGTATTTATTTATTTTCACGACTTGTTTAGCATTTCACCATTGGCCTTTGGCTTCCTAGAAAGAATAATTGTGTGGATAACAATTTCTAACAAATCATCACAAAACTTACATGTGCATGAATCTCAAAGTACTCAGGCTGCAGATTACTCGAATTTAAGTGCATAGAATTCTTTCAAACTGTCCTTTTACCGATAGATAGCCTTACCTGAACCAATGATAAGCACAACCATATTCATAATTTTTATGATAATTGTAATTATAAACTCCACGTTGGGCCTATAAATGGGCCTACTTATAAGTATGTCTATCTATTCATTTGTTGATTTATCTATGTTATTTATTGCATGCAAATGTTCAAGTATCATGTATTTCAGTTACATTTCATATCTTAATGATATCCATAACAGAGTGTGTGTGTGTGTGTGTGTGTGTGTGTGTGTGTGTGTTGAGAGAGAGAGGGGGGCGGTTGGGGAGAGACTGAACTTCATTGCTGTGATGGATCATTCCTTACCGGTAGAAACGAGTTCTTGGATTTCTTCTTTTTGCCGCCTAAAACTGACACGAGGTTCGCAGCACCGCACATTAGTATCTAGAGGAAGTCAAGCAACGAGAGATAATCTTTAGCGAAAGAAGGACAAGTTCACTTTCTAATGCAGAAGGTGGATTGAGAGGATGCATTAATATTTAGATTGTAGAACACATCAGAGAAAGTTTGAGGAAAATCGGACATACCGGTGAAAGGTTATGATATAAAGTTTAAGTGTTCATACCGTTTGATGAGAAGACTACAATGGTTTGTGGTGTCACAATACATGAGTAGAAGGAAACTAGGAAAATATAATGAAAATTCAACACATGATCACTTTTCCCTTACGATAAAAAGAGCACTTGAATTGCCTCTTCCAGAAAGCAGGGGGAAAGATATCACCCTTAACATCCATCAGAAACATTAGTAAAGGAAATGTGTACATCTATTGTACTTTATGATAAAATAAATAAGTTTTTCAAAATACTGATTGTGTATACTGTTTGTGTTCTATTCAACAGGTCTCTCCCAGTAGTAAGAGTGAGTTCATTTGTTAAGTATTGCATGGACACTTTATTTACTATATCATTCCCAGACATCACGTCATGCATAATATGCAACGTCGGCTATTGACCTGGTATTTGCTTCCTTCATGTCTGGTAGCCGCTACTTTTATGTCGAATAAAACAGCATTATGAGGATATCTTCGTATACCGTCCTCCAATGTTAGAAACTGTAATGTTTTCCTTTTGCGTCATGTTTAAGGCCTAAGAAAAAATGGAACTCGCTAAAAAGAAATAATAATAAAATCAAAAAATAATAGTAACAAATGCATTTACCACCGCAAATGTGAGAATTAAAAAGAAAAGAAAAATAAAAAATGATAAAACAAAAAATCAAAAGTTAAGACCCTCAAGAATCCACAAAAGAAAAAAAAAAGTATCAAAACGATAAAAATAGGTCGAGCACATGAACAGAAAAGTAAACATGATATTGTTTAAATGCCTCGCGCAACTCCTTCTGATCATCAGCTGTCGTGGAGGGCAGCAAACAAACTTACAATGAGACCACCCCAGAGCGGGATTCCACTGGCGTGGTTTTCTTCGGCCGGTGCTGGAACCGATAGCACGACATCAGTAGTAAGCGAAAATACGGCCATGGTGAGGAGAATCTGCACAGCCCCCGTGAAGCCGATGAAACTTCTGCGAAAACCCATCGTTGGTGGCGTACTTTACTCAATGCGTGTCGGCACTTCGAAGAAAATCTGAAAAACGAATACAAGAATGGCAACAAAACTTTGAAATGAAAAAGAAGAACAAACTATAAATAGCAAAACAAAGAAAAAAAAAGAGATCAAACAAGACAATAGTGAAAGAAAAAAGTGGCATACGCAGTTGTGTTTTCCTTTGGCACAGATATTTGCATGATCCCATTTGCATTGATAAGTGACACTATAAGACCTACGTGACAGCATTTGCGTACATTTAATTTATTGTTTATTCAAAGAGCGTTTTGCAATCCAATATGCAAAAAGAAAACACTTAATGCCATGCCGCACTTACTGCTCAAATAAAGAACAATACACTTATTGTATGCTGCTTTCTTGATAAAAATGATAATCATAAAGACCCCCCTCCCCCCACACAAAAACCCCATAACAAAACAACAACAATAACAATTGTTTGTTGTTGTTATTGTTGTTGTTGTTGTTGTAACAGTCTTAAAAGTAATAATTTACCATTTGCAGATGAAACAAAAATCCAGCATTAGTGCTTCAAAATAGTTCTAACATGTGAGCTAGGCGTAGAAACAAGCAATGTAAAAATTTGAGCCTGTATAATCGATTTTAAATATTGTTAGATATACAAAATATGGACAATAGCTTTAACAGAAATTTTCCAGACGTAACCGTCTACAGTATCGTTTAAATGAAAAAAAAAATAGTAATATCTTCTTATATTTCAGGTTTTATTACAAAAATCTTATATAGTTGGATTTTTCTTTTTGTGATACAACTGACCTACACGAATGCATCAAATGTAATATCTTGAACATCTTTTTCCCAAAGGTAATCAAGACCTTTACACTCGACATCAGACTGACGGAGCAGGAAGGTTTAGCGGATGAGGGTCAGGAATTTAACAGAGCTTGTCTTGGGTTAGAATCCTGCCCAGTGCGTTCAACAATGTTTTGCCCACAGCATTGCTCTTGACCCAGGTGTATAAATTGGTATCTGTTGATGCTGGGGTAACGATAATGAAGTAGAACCGTTGAGAAAGAGCAATAATAACATACAAGAAGCTATCAATAGGAAAATATGAATATGTATTATTCCTCAATGAGAGAAAAAAAAATGCAAACACCTACCCCGGGCCGACACGTCATTCTATTCAAATTTGGTAGAGGTGTTTGCTGTAAGTGACTGGGTTTGGAGAAGCCTAAAAAAGTATCTACTGCGGAACATTTTTTTTCTCGCATATTCTTTCCGTTATTTCAAGTAGATGAAACGTTTTTGTTATTGTTGTTGTTTATTCTCATTTTAATGATTTAGAACGTACATAGACCATTCCGAGTCATATCTTCAGAGAAACCTCATTCTTATTAGAATCGCCCCTCCCTCCCCCCCCCAAAAAAAGGCTGTATTCCCTACTCATTTCTATCCATTTTTGTAAAACATCTGTAGTGCATTTCTATTAAAAGGCATACAGATAATAATAATCATTGCAAAATAGACTCCTTACCAGTCAAAATTAAGCGAAAACAGTATAAAAATGATACTGAATTCTTCCCAGGGTGTTAATCTAAGGGAGATACACACTCATTAAATATTAATATCATAATACGTAAACATGTTCATCATAATATGAGTACTGATAGTATACACAATCGCAAACGTAAGGTATCTATTACTGAGCATTTCAACATCATAGTCATTAGAGAAAACAGATAATTTTTTTTTTATTTCATGTATTATGCTTATCTTTTACCATATGCTGGAGACAACATCAGAAGTTAAAACAAGGCATGAAACTGAGAATTTCTTGTCTCAGGTATAACTGAATCATTCATGACGTGTAATTTTATTATTAATACCATCGTCTAACAATATAGGATTTGAATTCTGTTGAGCCTATGGCTAACTCGAACGTTTATCCTCTATTCCTTCTCTTAAACTGTGAAAACAGACACAAAAAAGAAATGATGGATTTCCCGATGGAAATGACTAAAAGATGAGAAAGAATTGAAAATTAGCATTATAAAAGCAATCATTAAAAAAAAGCCAACAACATCATGTCTTGAGATTAAACATATTTTTAATACGACCATATTATTGGCGTGGCCTTTGTGAGTCTCAAAATGGAGAGTTTTTACTTCCGGTTTTTTTTTTCTCCACTTTTTTTTATTTTTCACAAGAAACTGATATTGTTATCAACATTACGTTTACCTTATTTTTGTTAAAATTGTAATTCATACTCCTAGACCCAAAGAGAACAATGTGATTTTTAGAACATCTTGTCCATAAATGTTCCCTGTCTACAAGTTTGTACTGTTGCCCATTCAATGACAAGCAAAACTCTAGTAATACTGAGTTACATACTAATTTGTTTACACGAGGACAAACGCACATAGAAGCAAGGAAACACGCACAGAGGAATAAAAAATAAACGTTTGATTGCTGCGTGTCGATTCGAAACCATTCACCCATAAATGGGCGCGGAAGGACTCGAATACTACTGCACTGACACACGAGCGTCGAACCGTACGCTCAACTTGGCTGTTTTCTATTTGGCTTGGCGGCAACGTTTTTCTCGAGCCTGTGCTGGTACGTGTAGTAGCAGAGAAAAATATCTGTTGTAAAAAAGGATGTCATATTCCGGTGGACTGTATTGACTTAGTTTAGCAAGAAGATTTGCAAGCTAGGACAGTCTGAACTGTCTCTGCGAATGTCCCTGCTATAAGCATAATAATATGGTCCCATTCCGCAGGACTAAGTACTGACTTAGTTTAACAAAACGGCGTAACAACTTGAATACTCTGAACTGTCTTCACGATACTCTGTATCTCATGTTCATTTCTATTGCCACATGCCAATATCACTACTCATACTTCATTGTTAGAGACGTTTTTTTTTTTTTCCTGTGAACCACAATGTGCCGAGTAAATTATGCCGTTTGCAGTCTATTGCTAGTCATCTCTACAGTCGAGCCTTAAGCATAGAGGACGGCATCATCATTTTGTCAACTTTTTGCAGGGGGGGGGGGGGGGTGGACCACATTTGCAGGTGTGCAACAAGCTCTTTATGGAAGAGTGAAGTAATTTTGCGTGGGCCATTAACTACCAGATAAATGGAACTTCAATTTGATGTCCTATTCGAGGTACAAAATGTTTTACATTAAAGAAGAAGACGTCATGAAACATAACATTGATCCGCTAGGCTCAATAGAACTCGAACCCGAGCTATTTGATTGCTATCGAACCACTTCGCCTCCCTAATGCTGCAAAATATCAAATGCGTGTGTGAGACAATAGTTTCCATGATGTCAGTTTCGCCAATTATGAAAAGGTTGACGTTTTTTAACCTTTTGTTTGTCTTTGAATACTGATTGACAACCAATATGATAACATTGAACAGACTGTCCAAAGTCCCTTGCATAGAATGGGGTAATAATGAACTTGACTGTACAGCCCCATCGAGTCTTTCAAATGAAGTGTATGAAAATAAGCAATCCATCAATGACACAAAGTTGCAGCATTCCCTAAACTGAGGCTGTACGTGATTAATCAATTCACTACGATATTCTGAACAACCCTTAGACTTTGCACAGACTCAGTTAGTTTTCCGCAAGTCCCGAGTTAAATAAGGACTTATAAGTTTCAATTACAGGTCGTCGCACGTCTGGAAATGTCGCGGAATGTTTGTGTTTACAGACTGTAGTACCTATCTTATTCCTTTTTCTTTTGTTGGAGAAATCAAAATTTTGTTACGACGTTAATGGTCACTATAAGGCCTACTGACTAACCAGCTTATTATGGATGAGATCAATAAACGTATAGGCCATGTGAGAGCTAACCCGGAGATGAAATTCAATACACACATTGAAGAAATGTGCTTGTAGATAATATCAGAGAATTTGACAACAGTGTTTTGTAGGAAGTGGATGACACCATTTGAAACATGTAACGTTTCTCATTACTTCATCCTTTCCATACACAATGTATATCTCCTTCTGAGTCTCTTGCAATGACTGTGAGTTTCTAAGTATAGTATAGGCCAACTCGTTTTATATGTAAAACCAGATGCATATACTATACATCTAATTGTGCCAAGTATAAAGTATTTTCTGTGGCAGTTGTTTCCTGTCTAAATTAGAATTTTTCTGTCTACTGTATAATTTTTTCCAACTTTCGATCCATCTTAGGTGGCAATGTAGACAAGAAAATCAATGTCAATGAAGAAGTCAAATGTAGAAACGCAAGACATACCTTTGGGCTGTCAACAGAAAACACAACAAAATATCGAATAAACAAATTTGACAGAATACAGTTCTTAAACATGTAGTTAGTTTGTTGACAACATTTGCCAGAGACCAATACATCGCCTATGCGTATAGAAAGACTAGTGTTTGATCGCAAAATACACACTTCAAGCGTTATAAAGTAAGTTCATCATCAGATAGGGCACAATAAAATCTGTCCTGTGATACCCCACTTGCATCGTTACAAGGAATAGACTTGAACTGATGATTAAGAATAGCCCGTATATTCCTATCGTTATCGATAGTTTTTAACAGATTTAATGGCAGACATCTCAACTCAACAAGAATGACGTTAAGCTCTTCCTATAAAAACAAACCTAAAACAAAATGAAACAAAACAAGAAGAGAAAGAACAGGAGCTGTAATATGACCTGTAAATGTTCAAAGAGAGGTTACAAGCAAAGCCAGGAATCAAAGTTGACTTATCAATGTATTTATTCATATTGCTGTCATTATACGCCGGTTAGTTGCAAGACATCAAAGTTCTGCAAACCGAACATATTTCGTTTGGAAATAGAAAGCGTTTGGCCCCGTAAACAAAATTGAACAGCCTCGTTAAAAGGGGATTGCTTTTCTCCAAGCAAACATATTTTGTGAAACTGTCTGTGGTTCTAAACTTACCTGAGAATATCGAAGTTGTATAATGTCTCCAAATGGATGCAGGTGCTATGATTCAGGCTTTCCCCAAACGAAAGTCACAAACCCACTGCCAAATTCACCACAGTCAAACACTTATCGGAAAAGCGATGCCAATTTGCCGATCGAAAATATTTTAGTGAATATTACGAGGTACGATTTCTTTCTTTTCTCAGGTGTGATAAATGAATAGGGGCCTATTACGAACTTGATACCTCTCACACATGAGCAATCTTTCCTAATACTGGTCCCTATAAGAAAAACAAAATCACAATCATATTTAGTGCGTTGGGTGATTTTGATTTCTGAGGCATTCTTCTCGTGAAAAAGGGAAACAAAATGATATTCCTTATTCAAGAGGTAAACATGAATCGCATTGCATATCGTTTGGAGAAAACAGTATGTATGCGTGCATTTATCGACACGCCTACATGCACACTTTAACCTATGCACCCATACGTTTATATTCATGTTCATTATACTCCTATTTTGCAAGATGTCAAGTGATATTGCTATTAATATTCAAGAGTGAAAAAAAAACTAAACCTAAAATGCAATAAAATTACTACACACACTCAAGATAAGCTTTGTGTATTCGTGTTTGTTGTTTTTGACAACTTTCTTGCTTTCGAACATTCTATACCTCTTCTTGAAGAAATATAAACATAGATTTCTCTGGATAAACCGTGTTAATTTATTTCCCGTCATACAGTCATAGGGAAATAATGTGTAATCCCTTTTGCGAAATCTAGGGATATGCAACATTCATTTATAGAGGTTTTTAACACAAATCAAACTACATCCTCTATTATCATTTGAGATTCTTATCCTCACATGTTTGTAGGTGTCTCCACTTTCAAACGAGAAATTACTTCATGTGTCAAAACTTGAACAAATTGTTATAACGCTGATGCATGAATTAGCTGTTTTAAGATAATGAAATCGTAATTAATGTTTTGACATCAGAATATGGATTTAGAATGAGCTAATTTTTCACTTCAGTGGATGATTCCAGATGCTTCTTATGATAAAGTTGATATTCTTTTTTCAAGTTGAAAACAGAACAATTGACCTGTATATATAGGCAAGACTCTACAGCCTAAATCCTACTGTATGCGTGCTGAGCATACTATCCAATGCTCTTCGTGATCTACCTATAATTCTAGAATATTTGCTGCAAGATGCTACCAATTTGTTTGTTTCAGCCATCGTACATTAGTAATACCCAAGAAGTTTCACCTCTTTAAAGAAATTAAAGATTTACATTGAATCTTATAGACAACATAATTTCAGTAAATGTACTTATCATTGACTTTTATAATGCTATCAATGTGTAAAGTCTCTCATCATCTCTTTACATTTTGAAGACATGATGATCTATTTTACAAATGAATCACTTTATAAAAAGTAAAAAGAAATTCATATGAAGAGTTTGTTCGCAAAAACTGATAAGTCCATATTTGCCAAATGGAGATATTTGCGATTAAAGGTCAAGAAAAATAGAGAGAATAATAAGAACATATTTGCTTCTTTTGACCATAACTTCAAAAATGTACCTTTATATGTAGTAACCAATATATATCATTTAAAAGGTACTATTTTGTACCTTATGATAGAGCCCGTGCTTCAAAATCGTCATTTTTTTTTTTTTACAAAGGGAGGGTTTCGTACAAAGTTAAGAATAATCTTACGAACGGTCTACGAACGCTGGTTTCTTACGGCCTTCTTAAGAAGTTACGAAATGGTCTAAAAATCGTTCTTACGGCGTTCGTGCAGTTCTTAATGGTATTTGTGACCGAGCCATTAGGAAACGTGAAGTTTGCTATTAAAAAGTTCTGTAAGAAAATTGGGTTAAAGAGAGATTTCATTCATCCACGTGACATATACTTGCAAAAAGACAATGTGAAAGATAGATTAAAGTCGTTAAACATGTGAAATAAGATCCATTATTTATTTAGTTATTTATTTATTTAGTCATATTTATACAGGGTGGCCCTATCAGTAGTCAACGCACTGTTCTCCCTAGAGGCTCTGTGTCACAAACTCATTCATAAAAGTCAAACGAAACAGACAAATAACACTACAGAAATATACAACAGAGATTACAGAAAATGGATCTAACAAGATCAACATATATCAGATAACAAATAACCCAGGTTATGAGGCGAAATGTTTCAAATAATTACAGCAAAAGGTAGCTTTTGAAGGAGAACTGCGTATAATTGCAGGAAGTGCATTCCAAAGCATAGCTCCAGAGAAAGAAAAAGCCCTTTTCCCACTCTCAGAGGTGACTCTAGGCAAAACAAGACCATGGGTGCCCGCCCTTCTTGTCCTGTACCGATGTGTACTACTGCATAGCGTGAAGCGATCAATCAAATAGGATGGAGCAGAACCATTAATTACATCATATAAGAGCTTAGCCCGATTACAACTTGGAAAGCAAAGGACCATACTTGTAAGCAACATTGAGGCATCCTCCATGTTATTGTAAGATGATGACATTAACATTTATATCATCGTAGATGACTGATTGCCAAGAATACCGATTAACCTGAATCAGAAGTTATTATTTTCACTCATTACAAATGTCAAAATGTCTTTGCAACTCATATAGACACGGATACACAGCTTCCTCGAATACCCTTGAAACTGTACGAAAGAGATGATTCAAGAATGATGGCATGTACTTGTTACCTTCTATAAAGCTCTTATCATTTATGTAAATAACTTTTGCAGTTGTCATCACAGGAGATATCTCTGTGGAAATGAAGTTTAAACATTTAACACTTTTTCATCAAGAGTTATTAACCCCGTCAAAAAGTGTATTATGTTTTAGCCGCTTATTATTGTAAATAACATTTCAAAAACACGAACATAGAGAATATCCGTTAACAATCATGTGCTATTATTGCCCTTCCTTTTATACTCACAATACTTTTATCTATACTACTGGCGACATGCTTGCCGGTAATTATTGTCACAGTTTTGGAGGACACGGCAATACTTTTTTTTTTTTTCGAAATCTCTGCCCCATAAAACAAATCAGTCAAAACGGCAACGCTGCTCAGCAGACTGGAACTTCAAGAAGAGTTGGGTGTGTCAAACTGGAGCTACGTCATGTGACCTGTTTTCTGAATTCACTCATGGGCGTGACAAATAATAATCTATTCCCACATTTCGCGAAATGCCAAATTTCTTTGTCGAACACTATAAGTTTGTGAATACAGCAGCTAATATAATATACCCCACTGAGTAGGCAAGGGCAATTTACTGATTATATCTACTTTGCACTCCACCTGGATACACCAGAGCCTATGAAATTATCCACTTCCTGTGAAATGAAGTGGAAGTTACTGTTAGATTATTATAGCAGTAGGCCCTATTTGAAACAATGGTATCTGATGGTTAAGATGGTATGTAAGTAGTGTGACGTTGCATATATCAGTTGGAGAAGTAACAGCAGTATTAAAGAGATCACGGCGGTGAAATTTCTAGTTATGGTTGTATAAACTGTCACCATCATACAGCAGGTGTAGCATTTGGACCTTGAATTCTAGGTAAACATAATCATGAAGTGTTATCCTTGAAGAAAATGGGAAAATACAAAATAAAAATCAAACAAACCGTGAGATCTGAGAGGCACGATTGATCATGTTTGACAAGCCACGCCATAACACCGAGTCATTATGATTTATTACAGAGACATAAACAAACAAAACTTCTGATGACAGCAAGCCCACAAAAACTCACAAACCCGCTCACACATAATAAGACATGTTAATACATTCCCCGTTGGTGTTTCACAATCTGCGATAATCCAAGATTATTTTCAAGCCGTAGCCTCCTTTAACTGATAGAAGTACCCAACCCATATCAAACCAATTATTTATAAACTGTGTCATGATCAACCACAAGTTAGTCCCTCTCATTCCCCTTGTTGCTCTAGTTTTTTCAACCTGATTGTGACACAGGTAATAGGAGTTGCTCTGCGACTGGCGTGAAAGCAATATTACCTAGAGTTGTAAAGAACTTTTCTAAACTTTGCGAAAAGGGTACCAACAGGTTAACTGCTATGAAGTCATCGACACAGCATACGCACTAGTAAACGAGGAAACTAATGATGATGATGATGATGATATAATGGGCCCCAAACTATGGAATGGCCTACCCAAATCTCTTAGAGAAGCATCTTCCATTGATGGTTTCAAAAAGAATCTCAAGACATATATTTTCAATTTAAATTGACTATATTGTATACCTGTATGTATAATATGTGTACGTATATAGACCTATTGTTTGTTGGTTTATTGTCTTAATGTTTTCTGTGATACTGTTGTAACGTGACACAATATGTACTCTGTTCTATAGTGCCTTGAGTATCTTTTTTAGGTAGAAATGTGCGCTTTATAAGAGTCTCACTATTATTATTGTTATTATTATTATTATTATTATTTCCTTTTTTTAATATTACTATCATTATTATCATTAATAATACTTAACAGTGCTTATATAGCGCATACCACATAACTATAGTGCATGCACATGTCCCTTTGAGCTTGAGCTTGCTTTGTAGAGTTTCTCACTACCTATCCTGCACTGCATAATGTAATCCAAGGTGAAGCACAGTGGTGCCTCTACCGGCCTATTAACTCTATCGTTTCACGTTTGCTCTGCAATATTCCGATTTGAATAGGGTGAGAATTGAAAAGACTGCTTCCCACGAAATTCCATGTCTTTGTGCAGAGACCGCTTGCTGTACTCACGGCAAATCGTGCATAATTGTTGTTAAGGTATCCACCAAACTCAGCGAACCAGAAAGAAATATTTGCATTACCATTCACACAGATTGTTCGCTATTATTCAGTAAGATTAATCTGTACAGGGCAATTCGTGTATGTTTACAATATGAGTACTAGTATGTCTTCTCCCCCCCCCCCTCTCTCTCTCTCTCTCTTCCTCTCCCTCTCTCACCTTTCTTCCTCTCCATCTCTCTCTCTCTCTCTCTCTCTCTCTCTCTCTCTCTCTCTCTCCCTTCTAAAGATTGACTCCCAGGACAAGGCCAACAATAGATTCCAGTTATGCTGTTAACATGTTCCTATGTTTGTGTGTAAGCATTGTTGCTAGTGAGGGAGAAAGATGGCTAGTATAGAGTGAGAAACAGGGAGAGCTAGGTAAACTCTGTCATTATCATAATAGTGCATAGAAATTAAAGTGAAAATTAAAGTTTGAGAAAGAGACACAAGAAGAGAGCGGAAAGAGTTGAGATAAGAGCCACTAGTTGTTTTGATAACGAGACAAAATTAACGTATTTTCATTCTTGTTTCCAACCCGTTCCTCAGCTACACTATTTACACTATCGAAAGGTAAAAAGAAACAAACAGAAACAATTAAATAAAGAAATGGATATTCAAATGAATTGGATGTACATGGCTATGCGACTTGTTGTTACATAAATTGTAAATACGAATACCTGTTTTCTTTATCAGTGATGCTGTCAACATAGGCTGCTAGTCTTTTGTAAACATGTTTGCAAAAAAAAAAACAAAAAAAAAAACAACGGAATGAAAGTGTGTAAATTACCCTTATAGCAAATCACAAGAAATCAGTCCCTCAAAGATGTTAAAATGGTAAACATCATCATCATCAACAACAAAAATAACATCATCATCACCAACAACAAAAGCAGCCACAAAACAGTTATATAGTGGGCTGCTATAGAAAAAGTGAAATGAACTAAACGGTACACTCCCAAGGGTGGACATCATTGATATAATGTTACTGAAACTTGTAAGAATACAAAATAACAGTATGTGACACAGATATTGTTTTCATTCGAACTGATTGACAAATTAACCCTACATCACCCTAAACAAACATCATTTGTTCTTATGAAATAAGGCAAGTAAACTGTGTGTATTTGATAGAAAGTTGTTTCACATACTTTCGATAGAAGGGAAAATGTCTTTGAAGTCTGTAGAAAGAGGTGTTAAAAAATTCTTCTTCCGTCATGATGAAGGCCACTTAGAGTAAAAGTTTACTAATTGATGGAAAACATTGTTTTGCGTAATTAAAGGTATATGACATTCAATATATACAGTATGATGATTTTGAAGCTATTTTGATAAATTTGACTTTGAATTTCTTCCCAGCACAAATGTTCTTGATTGAATATTTGGTATGTTCATCAACTGAAATTTATATAGGTGGCTATAAAGTTTACTTTGCTCGGTAGAAAACGATGAAAAGTAACATTTCTGTAAGGAAAGCTTTAAAATGTACAACATAATGTAGAGGCAAAATGAGCATCCGGGTTTTTATGTCATTGAACTCTTTCGCAGCAAATGAGTTTAATGTGCACTGATTCCACATACGCATAATTATGTATACATGGACAGGTCTAGAGATAAATGTGGCACCAGAGGGTTGAATAGTAGTATCAAGTCTGCCGTCCTATACTAAAAGAGTTCCGTGGACTATTTTTGTGAGAAGTGGTTCTGGTACATTGATATACATAGCTTCTTCGAATCTTTTAATCTTCGAAATCTCAGTGGGTGTGGCCAGTTTGACCAAAGGGTGTAACCATAATCATTGTTGTATCTTGAACTAGATGTAGTTTTTGTTGGTATTAATGGTTCATTGATTTGGGTCATTTATAATTTTGGTCGATTATGAATGATACAACGCACAATCCATGTTTTCGGAATCACGTGTATTCGTTAGATTAGTGGTACTGTTACAATAATCATCTCTTCATGTAGTTTGCGAAAATATATGTGTTAGTAATCTTAAGGAAATGGATATGTGTTAGCAGTTGCGGGCCTATCATAAGCGTCATTACATTGAAACACATGACTTTGTATGGTAATGCCATTAGTGGAATTGAGATTAGTGTCAGCGTTCGGATTACTTCTAAGTAATTAAAGTATAAATATCATAATTTCAGTATTATTGTCAATATGATGATAACTGATTTCTCGATCTCCTTTTGCTATTGCATTTATTTATTGCTTTTCTATAGTATTCATCATCAGTATACATTGGTACTACAATACTTCATGTAACTTCAAATACTATGAATCTTTTATGGTCAGCATTACATTTTGTATAGGGTTTCTTCCAAGGTCAGCTCTTATGTTGAACTACATGTTTATTCTTGATGAACTTTATGATTGAAATGAAATGAAATAATATGATATGAAATGCAGTCATGTATGATTTATTATGATTTTGCTGCATTCGAATCTGCAGCAGCTTCCGTCAACGTCCAGTCACCATAGAGCGAAGCGTCTAAACGCGAGGTACTGATCACGAAAAGATTAATTTTTTTTTGTGAATAAAATGCTTGTACTGCCATTGCATGTTTGTCTAGTTCATCTTTTGCATCTGCAGTGCAGATCAGCTTTGTTGTAGAACCCTACAGCGTTCATGAGGAGTAGATCTTTTCAGTGCTCCAAACGAATGCAGTCGTCTAGGCGTTGTTCTCTACTTGCACCAGAAAAAAAAAAGAAGCCGTATACAATGAGAATAATATCCCACCTCTGCAACGCCATTCACTGCAAAAATATTTCATTTCTATTCCACAGGCATCACAGTTGAGTTGGCAGACACAATAGTTTTCAGTTCGTCACCATAGACGAGACTTCAATCGGAACGAACAGATTCTTTTGACTCACGAAAATTCTTTTGATTTTGGGAGGTACTGTCATATAGCCTCAACGAGCAAAATGAGAGAAGATTGTGCAATGCAGTGCATGTGGCGCGACCGTACGACCCGGCGGAGCAACTGGCAATAACAAGTGTGTGAGAAATATGATGTTGTACACACAACGCGTGCAAAATGCATGATAGTGGCCCGATTCCAGGCAGCTTTGTGATCCTTCACACGATTAAAAAGAAAAAGAGAAAAACATTCTAGCTCTCTGTATGGTTGGTATCAAGCAATGTCAGTAGATTCCAGCTATTTTATAAGTGTAAGCAATGTGTTCTCTCTTTCTGTTTCTTTATTCTTTCTCTCTCTCTCTCTTTCTTTCTTTCTTTCTTCTTTCTTTCTCTCTTTCTCTCAGGATATTTTATACACTACATCTCTTATCGTCCGCAAACACTCTTTGAGGAAGATGATCTTCATAAGGAACAGTGCACTCAGTTTGCAATAGCAATGTCGTTATAATGGACACAATATTAATGTCAATTACTATACATACATTTTCTGCATCTGCACCGATTTTAGATACATCTTACCTAGACATTATTCGTTGGGCGTGTTTCGGCACGAGTACACGAATTTGTTGTGGCAGGAATGATACAAGGTTTAGGGAGTAATTCATCACACGCTTGAGTTCTTCTTCCGGAGCAACGAATATTTCAACTTCATGGAAGAGAATAGAAAATATGTAACTGTCATTCAAAAGAGATTTTGAGTACAATGCCACAATATGAGACAACACTGCCTCTTTTGCTTCCGTCAGACATATGTGAGTAATGCAATCTGGCGCATGTACAACCAATATCTTTGGTCTTATTTTGATTATTGTTCCCCCGTCAAACTTATAGTACAATCATTTCTTGCATTATGTCATATTTATATGCTGTCATCTCATCGCTACATGAATAGTTCCTCAACAATCAATGACGCCATAGCAGTTAACAATTTGAAGAAATTATTATTATGTAATGCTAACGCCACCAAACCTATGTGAGTGTATGTTGGGATGTGTGTGTGTGTGTGTGTGTGTGTGTTTGTGTGTGAGGGGGGGGGGGAGATACACATCCCCTGTGATGGACATGTAGCATTCCAAGAATAGTAGTATTGTTCTTGCTGTTTTGTTAAGGTAAGGCAAGTGCTCCTGATTGTGCTTGTAGAATGAAAACATGGCATTTGATGGAATTCTATATTGGTTTATTACTGTCAAATGAGGAATATAAATGCTGTAGATATGATTATTTCTTCTTTCAGTGATTCCACATACTTATAAGGGGACGATTCACCTTTACAGAAAATCGAAGCAAAATGGTATTCCTACTTGATGATCACATTCGCAAGAGGTATCAAAAACAAATCGAAACACAAGAAGGTATGCAGTGCATTGGTTTGTCACAGTCAACAACACTAATAAAGAAAGACACCAATGTGCACACATAACACTGAGAGATATGGCAGAGAAATGGGTGTATATAAAAAATGGCTGGCATTCTTAGCATTCTTCTTGTAAATTAAAATGCACTCAGCATAACAAACACAATGATGTTTATTGTAGTCAATGTAACCTCCGTGACTTTGCCTTGGTTTGAACTATATAAATTCCTGATCATCTTAATCAATATCATCGGCATTGTGTGTGGGGGGATGCAATTTTTTTTTAATTTGTATACTTCCTGTTTCTTTTGTTTGTTTATATCTTGCATGTGGCGAGATAATGGGGGAGGGGGGCATGGAGAAAAAAAAGGTGAATCGTGCTAACAAAACAGTCGAGATCGCATAGCTCCCGCCTATAATTCACGAATTGTTCAGACCGTTCCAGGGGCCCCTCTTATTAAATCAGAATGAGCCAAGAGTGATGTGAAATCCGATATCTTGGTCTGTGGGGTAGAATCAAACATACACTAGTGGAAACCGATTTAAGAGGTAGGTGTTCACGCGAAATTACATGTAAGATATCATAGGCAGACTTGCAATGTTAGATGTCAATGACTGTAATACATAGCACACACGAAAGAGAGAGAGAGAGAAGCGATTTGATATAATGCATAGAGGATATTGAATTTCGTAGCATAATTAACAGTAATGGAATACATGCTTTGAATTATTTAGATTCAATGATTCATAATGTATTATGCTCCTATACACAGCCACAGATTATTCAATATTACTAATTCTTTACAACAAGCCTTTTCTTCCAAATCAGACCGCATTCCGCCTACCCTCAGTGTGTTAGTTCCGATCTATAAAAGTAACCGCAGTACACCACCGACACGCCCTCTTGGCAATGTACGCAACACACGTCAGATCAGTATCACTACTGAATTAGACGCCTTTACAGCAGAGCTCAACTCACCACGAGAAGGGAACCCCACCAGCAAGGCATCGAAAAGTTCTTGAGGTGAGAAATTTTGATAATTTAAACTGAAAACTATCAAAGTGTTGGTATTGGCCATGTTTAGGTCATGCTGTAAACTGTTTTTAGAAGGAGTTCCATTCAAAAGGCCAGATTATTACATATTTAATGTTGACATTCGGCAGCAGTTCCCGGCAATGTGTAACTACTTCAGTCTATTAGCGTAAATCCAGTGTTGATGATACCAGTCAAAGCCCTCACAACACCTATGAATCTAAAAACACAAGTTGTAAATCTTCTAATCCTAAGACCCCTGTTTTCTTTTTGTGACGTCTTCTGGTCATCATGACAATTACCATATTAACCCGTTCTTTATGAGATTTAGGTAAGTGTCTTGACAACTTACGTGAACCCCACAGTTGTCGACAGTAATAGGTTCCGATTCTACTTTAATATGCACCAGATGACAAGACTATGATCTTACAATTACTGTGTTTTTTTTTTTTTTACCGACGTTAGGTTAACATATACTGGTTCTTTTGATTTTACCGCAACTATAAATACAATGTAATAACAAAACTTGAATCATCATTGCTATTGATATTGAATAAATGATACTACAACTATTGTTTCGTCTGCTTCTACTTTCACTAGTAGTAGGCGTAACATTATATCAATGCTATCATGAAATTAATAACACCAATTTTCAAAGTCTTGCCATCTATTCTGAAACGCAAATACGTTTGAAATAAATCGTGATGTACAAGATATACTGAAACTACTATTGTGATGTTCATTGCCAATCGTATTGTTACATTTTTCTTGACTTATAAAGGCTCTATCATTTAAGGTGCCTTGACGAAAAACAGAATAATAACACTAGTAAAACTCAATATTGCTGACGATGTCGCCTTCACAATGTAGAAATAAAAATGATGATTTAATCCAACAATGTCTTAAGAGGCTACCACATTGCCTTTACTGTAAAATATCACCGGAACTATTTTCATAGTTTCATTCATCATCACAATTCCGAGGCTGCTATTGTTTGTCTGTTGAGGAAGTAGTCCTCAAATAATAACAGATGTTTTACAACGTGCTCAAATCATACCCCAATAGAGTATGCATCGAGGGAATTAGATTGATTTCGTAGTAGCAAAATCATTTTTTTTTTTCGATAAGGCTAAAAATATCTACATTTTGGCCTGCATCTATCAACATCCTGTAGTAGACAATGAAAGGAGACAGAAAGTAGTATCTGCGCTATCGATTTAGTGTAGGTTGGAATGCATATAGAACACATCTCGATTCGATTTCGTTTAGTACATTTTCACACAAATTACATGTGTTACGTAATATTTAGAGACCAATCATTTGTAATAGATAATTGAAAATTCGCTGTATGTATACAGACTTTAAACGATATCTGAGAATACAGAGTGGATTTAAATTAGTCTAAAGTACGTCGCAATTATATAAGATTATCCAGATTGTGTGCGGGGCAACCTGCAAAAAAGCGGACGTTTGTGGGAGAAGGACCACAGGAAAAAAAATCTAACAAAATCACCCACACAAATATACACATACTGCACGCACGCAAGTAAGTGCACTAGCCTAACACTGCCTTAGCAATTTTGTTTTTGTTTTTCAATGATCTCTATTATTTTTGACATAACAACGAATTAATCTTGAATGTTTACAAACAATATTCAGTGAACAATGATAAATCAAACGAAATCAATCGGTTTATATCCCGAGAATCGTAGCATACATTAATTTTGATCAAAGAGTTGACAAATTTCATTAGCACTGCGCTACCAGACACTCCTATAAAAATGTCTGACGATGCATATCTCGTATCTACACAAGATCGTAATGTATAACTTTCCATGTTCACGCGCACTCAAACACACACAGATAAAACATAAAAGAAAGAGAAAGCACCAACAAGACTATAGGGGTCAGCATTTAGTAGAAAACAAATATGGTGCCTGCAAAGAAAAAAGAAACAATGGCAAATTTAAGAAATTGAAAAATGAAGCCATGGTCAACAACCACGCTGTTGGTCTTAATGTTGCGGATATCACATCATGTATTCTTTCTTTTTGTAAAGAGCATATTAGGACAAAAAAAGTTGAATTTTCAGCATCCAATGTCAACAAAAAAGAGAAGTTCAAGGTTTTGGGCCATTTAAATATGAAAGTATTTTGTAATATTCGTAGTCTAGCTTTGGGGGTATGTGATACATATGACTCTGTCTTGTTGAATATTAGATCTATTTCAATATTTTTTTTTTTTTTAAGATAAAGATTCCAGAAATTCAGGCAGTTTAGCATCATTATTTCATGTGTACATCAGCAGGCTTACTCTTAAGTTCATCAAAGACGAATCATATATTTCTAGAATATTACTTCCTAAGAAAGGCAGGTTGTTATGCATACTAACATAATTGAGGTTTGAGGAAAATCGGTATATCCTTTTAAAGGTTATACGTTTTTAAGTGTCAGTGCTGCCATTGCTGGACGAGACAACTACAACATTTCGTGACTTCGTGTATCAAGAAATGATGTAAAAAATGCAATGCTACTTTAAAGTGATTTTGTATCTTACGGCTAGCAACCTAAAGACAGATGGAAAAGGCATTGGTCAATTGGGACTTACTTAATTCGAAGTTTTGGCCGAAATATTGCCAGAGTGTGTAAAAGTACGCATTGCTCATCTTGTGCATCTGATCTCAGTGCTCAAGGGCCCCCCGTCGTATGGTGAAAACGCTATTATGGACTTGAACAGGAGGGTCCTGGATTCGAATATTCTCCCATTGTTAGCATTTTTAAACAGTACAGTTCACCTCTTCATCTGCCTGCCTATGCTCTAGATCATAACGAGTTGCTGCCAGTCCTGAGATAGGGATGTCATGATGGTGGTAGAACATAAAGGAAAATAATGATTTTAAATTGCAGAGGATTCCGAGGGTATTTAAGCAAGTATAAGCTTAACATCACCCTAAAGGTAAGCATAACTTTCAGGGAATTTTAGAAAGTTAACATGGTTAAGGAGGGCTGTCAGAATATGATCAAGGCATTGGCTACTGGCCAACAGTGCAGATCAAACAACATGGTTCAACAGAAAGTAAGAAAAGAAAAACTCTAGTGATACGACGCCCAACTCTACAAGTAACTGAGAGCAAGCATATGGTCGGTTTAATCTTCACCCTACAAGCAATGCTTCTATGTAGATTCCTCATATTTCACATGTGTTATTGTCTTATAAGCTGTACTTGACAATTCATCCATGCCTTTGTATTGTGATGTTTATGTTTTATGCATGTGTTGAAATGTGGAATATGGAACAATACAAAAAAAAATGTCAGAAAATGATGTAACTTTCATGTGATCGAGGACAAAATTATCCACAGTATTTAAGTGACACCGAAATTCCTCGTATAGTGCCATCACGAATGTCTTTAGCTTACATTTCATAATATACAAGATGGCGACAGAGAGAGAGAGAGAGAGAGAGAGAGATAGAGAGAAGCAGACATACCAGACAGACGACCACATTATACAGAAATAGCTTAACTAAAATCCTGAAAAATCCTAATAACTATGTGTATATAATTTCTCATAGGAATTGGCCAGAGAGAGATAGAGAACAAGACAAGAAGAGAAGACGAAACAGCAATAAAAAACCATGAGATTTCAACAGAAAGTTCTGGGTTTTTCCGGTGGTGTTATGACCACATTTGGTCTCGGAAGTCTGATTCTGGGCTGGCAAGTGTGGTCGACTGCTGTCTTAGCCTCTCTTACAGAACCCATGGAAGTAAACGCTGCGGCAGGCGTCGCCATGTGGACCGGTCTCGTGGTAAGCAAATTAATGACACTCGGATACACCTCTACAACTTCTCATAAACTTTGAAGAAGTTACTTTTATGCGTGCGTGCGTGAGTGTTTGTGCTTGAATCTGTGTATGTGTTTATAACACGTCTATGCATAGTTCGCTGGGACGTTAGTCTAGATGAGTAATGCATTTCATTGTGAGTGTATGCATATGATACATTTCATCTTCAACAGTTTTATATCTCCTCTAACGATTCTACTACCTTCTTTCCTGTGTTTTACATCGTACACCCTTTCTCTGATGTGTAGGCCTACTACTCCAGGAGTTATAGTTGGTCCTTTATTAACAAACGTAATTAACTTAATCAAGAAGTTTTGATAATAAAAATGTACAGACTTTTTAAGAGTATGCAAAGTTGGTCAAGCGGCCAGAGTAGTAAGCAACCTTTAGAAACCAGACTGCAAAGTTTGGCTGCAAAGCAAAACAGGCAGAGGAGGATCATTGAACGGGCACTGATGCTGCAATTTCATTATATCCTTACAGATCAATGTTGAGTTGATTGCGAAATCTTTTCACGATGAAATTTCTTATCTAATGTCAAAAATACTTAAAGGTCAAGTTTACCATTGGTAGCAGTAATTCAGAAAATGTTCAAAGTATCATTTTTCATGCATATGTGTAGGTCTGTTGTATCACAAATCATCCTATGATATACAATTTTCGCAATAAAGTATAAAATGTAAGGATGTGAAATGTAAGTATTTTTCACAATAATACATAACTGCATATATACGGTTTAGTCTGGAAACATGCCTATTATAACTATTGATCACATTTTGTGTATTTCAAATACTTAATATCAATTATTCGGGTTCCATTTTTTTACAGTGATTGTTTGTCTCCATAACTCACATTAATTAATTTTTAGAACTATTTTAAAGCACTAACGTTGAGTTTTTTACTCATCTGCAAATGGTAAATTATGCCTTTAATCAGTATCAATGTTTACAGCTAATACCTGAATTCTTAATTCCTTACTTTTATGCAACAACAGATAATCATGTGCGGAATCAGTAATATCATCGCCGCTTTCGACTCAAAGAAAAAGACGCCATCCCTCTACGCGCTTCCGGTAAGAGAGAATAGTGACCGTGGTCTTGTTTCATAAAGTTGTTTGTAAAGTTACGAACGACTTTAATACGAGCGACTGGAGATCAGTTCTGGTGCTGAATTGGGGAAATTCTAATAAGTGTAGCTCATCAGAATTGATCACCAGTCGCTCGTAAGTTGTTCGTAACTGTACGAACAGCGTTATTAAACAGGACCAACAACAAGTCGCCAGACATGGATTTTTTAGTTTAGGACAGATACAAATATCAGCATATCCGCTCCATTTTTTTTCTATTACTGACATGATTATCAAAGTCAGGTAATAAAACCCTTTAAATTATACGGCACTTGATCCACAATTCGTGTTTTAGAGATATCTAAATCACCAAAAATATTTCAGTAATTTTCTTCGCTTTTCTGCAAAATCTTATCACAAATATCTCATACTAAATGAAAATGGGTATTTTTTTTTTCATTTTAACACGTAAGTCTTACGGAGCTAAAGGGTGGCATTTAAAACATACCTCAAACACGTCAAGAGAAAAACGAATCGATCCTCAAACAATGTAGGAATTCTAAAAGAAAACAAATAAACATTTATGTTTTTTCTTTTAACATTTTACATTCTATTGCTTATCTTTTTGGCTTGATGTGATCCTCTTGCATTTCAACAAGTAGTGGAAGATTTATTAGTAACTATAAAAAACTATTGAGCAAATGAAATAAACGTATTCTTTATACTAAGAAAATCATTCTTCTTAAGCTATAGTGGCGTTGTATTCAGCATGTTTGATGGAAGAGTGTGCTGTACGAGGAGTTTTGCTTGCTTATTCCAACTTTTGGAAAGCAACGCGATGGTACTGTATAAGTTGTATATTTGATATAAGTCATTTTTTGCATTAGTTGACACATTTTAAGAAATATTTGACTAAATGCAATACAAACCAAATTCACATGCAAATGGATACTTCCTATAAATCATAAGCTTAAAAAAAAAAACACTTTTCCATTTTCTTCAAGCCAACTCCCTGGTATATATCGTCACTTACTTCATTTTTAATACTTGACTTAAGTTGTGTAGTATACCCGTGATCCTTGGATGATGTCCCGTCAGGGCTCTCTATTCTCCATTACACTCGCTATGTCCTTTATGTCTTTGAGTCCAGTGTTTGCTCTAAGGTGTATCTACATAATAATGTGTGTTGAGGGCGTCCTCGTCGCGCTCTCCCATGTAGTGGTTCCCATAGTAGGACTCAGTGTTGTGTTAGCTCAGGGTGTCCTTTGGCATGTCCGGTAAGCCTTAGCCTCCTCTGAGCTACTTTGGAGCTGACTTTTTGTAAAGTCCCATACAGTTCTGAGTTGGTGATCCTCATCATTGTATTGGTTGATGTTTAGAGCCATCCTCAGCATCTTTTTGTAACAGGCATCTAAAGCTTTAGTGATTCGTCTAGTCATAGTCCAAGTTCCCGGCCTATACATGAATACTGACTCAACTGTGGCAGTGAAGGGGCGAACTTTACGATCCTGTCAGGCTCAATTTCCAGACAGCTTTTAAGCTATAGACATGCTGTCCATGCTTTTTACTTTTCTGCTTTTTTTAAAGTTTTCAGTCTCGGTCTTCTTCATGAATCTCGTTGCCATCGCAACGGCTGCCATATGCATCGGCCTCCTGACATGGTCTCTCCACGAACAGTATCTCGAAAACGAGCAGACCACTGATAACGGTATGGCGGTGGTCGGACTGTACTCCACCCTGGTCGTCGCCCACTGCCTGATTCTCATCTTCGCCCTCCTAGCGATGTCCGTAGACTGCTGTCTCTCAGCTGTTATGCAGCCCCCCATCGTAAGTAGGATATTTTATAACTTTCTCTTTTTCTCTTTCTGTCTGTCCCTCTGTATGTCTCCACTCTTTCACTTTCACATGTGTGTATGTGCATAAATTTGTAAGCTGATTGATTAAAAAGATGATCAAAATATAACAAATACCTATAATAAACAATTGTGACCCTGCATCACAAAACCAACAAAAAGTCGCCTGACTAGGATTTTCAGTTTAGGGCAGATTCTGAAAAAGCTGACTTTAAAATGATATATAACACAATTCAAATGGACTCTCCTAACCTATCGAGATATTCATAAGAAAGCACATACTCTGGAAAAATGTGAACTGAGAAAAGATGCTCTGAAGTACTGAAGTATAGGGTCTCTTCAAGCACTTAATCCTTACCAATCTGTGCTGGCTGTGCGATGAATGGGACAAAAAGCAGGATGTAAACCACTGGAGCACCAACAATGACGGGATTATTTAAACACATTCCACCCATGAGTAATGCCAACTTTCAAAACAGTAGCATTATCCATTCAAAAGTGATTAGAGTTGAAAGTTAAGAGTGTGCAAGGATTTTCAAAAAAAAAAATGGAAAGGGGCCTCCAAGACATACCTGAAGACACTACTCTCAAAAAAAAAAAAATGTTGTAGAAACACTGCTGAAAACACACTTTCCCATTTATTTTATGATCCCAAACTTGGGGATAGTGTAGAAGAAGGATAACTCTGTCAGATAATATTAAAAACTATGGATTGATATGGTTGACCCGTTTCACCTTTTTTGAGTCCTCACGTAAAATCAAGGGATGCGACTTTTTGTTGGTTTTGTGATGTACGGTCACAATTGATTAATTGTTAACTTGCTTTGCAATCGAATTCTTCCCATGCCGTGCACTTTTAAGAATTTAAAAGAAATTTGACAAAATGTTGTCGTTTAAAAAGAATGATTGAATTTATGGGGATTTGGAAGAGATATGTCGAGTTTCAAGTTGATATAATTATATAATAAAATGCATGAAGTTTTTAGATTCCTCCTGGTCTTGGTGTTATCTTTTCTGCTATGACTTTTTTTTTTTTTTGGTCTTTTTCATCTCCTCCGTCTCATTGTTATCCTTGCAGCCAGAACCTGTTTATGGACTGACCAAACCGAACGGCCTCTCTTTCATGAACTAGGCTCACCACCTTTGAACCAACTCTACCTTTCGTGTGGGGAAATTATCCATAGTTCTTAATCTGAAATCTCATGTTCCGAGTTCGCGAAGGTGATTTAAACTTAAAGACCATATTACAAATTTAGACCATTTTCTAAAATAAGCATGAGAAAAGCGTACCTTTTACATGCGCGTATCAACGCGAATTTGTTACTGGACGTCACCTGTAACAGTTGGTGTACGCAATCTGTCAATCGTATCTCCGCAGACGAATTTTACAGCTAGATTTAAAGCACCTTCGTGAATTTGGGCCATTACGTACACAAAGATGAAAAAGTTAAGATTGCTCTTAGAGAATTATGTACACCTGGTCCATTGAAACACGATTTTATGCTTCAAAAGTGATCATTCGTGAGTGTAAGGTCATTATCATGATAGTAATGCATGTACGAACTACGTCACTTTAAATGTCATCTTAAAAGGCTTAACAAGGTCTTTCCTTTTTTATGTTTCATTAAGACTCTTCAAATTTTCAGGTCTATCTTGGGAATAAGAATTCATCTAGGACTATTAATATTTGAGCTTTATTCATCTTGGAAATGTATGCTTTTTTATATTTATCATGTATTCTAAAATCATATTTAATTTACACTACCTTCTATATCCACCTTATCACTATTAGATTGTAATTTATGTAAATACAGTTTCATACTCAGACATCAATGTACATACTCGCATTTAGCCTGGAATAATGATGACGTGACGTACTTCATGGTAAATGCTGAGAAACACATGTATTCTCAGGTTTGTTGTTATTTTTTGGTTTAATAATTTTTTATGATATGCAAAACAATAATTTTTACGGTACCAGGCTGTGCAGACAGAAAAAAAAAAAATAGATAACGAAAGTGTTCAACAGCAACGCAATTCCAATCACCGTTAAGATTTTGTAGAGATACTATGAAAAAAAAAAATCGGCTACCTTGAAAATCAAACGATGATTGAAATAGCAGTTCACATTCAAACGTGCCAAGAATAATGACATTCATATAATGCTTTTTTTTTTTTCTGGACACTTCCAAGTAATCTGAAGAAAAGAAAAGAGTGTACATTTTCGGCAGTTTTGGGACAATCATTTACATATTAATTCCGCCACATAAGTGATGTTGAAGTATAAGTCTTCCTAATTTAGCATACACTTGCATTGTTATGTTTCCTTCCAGAAACTATTATATTTATGAAAAACATTTCTGTCAGTGCTCCCCCTGAACATCCGTGTTGTTGGGGCATTGCAAATTTGATGATTGATATTCGGAGGGTAGTTTCCTCATTTTGAAACAGCGTTGTTACTGATTTCTATGGGAGAAATGTGTGTGTAATAAAGTATGAAGAAGGAGACATGGTGCTTTCTTTTCTCGTCCTGCCGTTTCCCATTGTTTGCCCAACAACGGTGAGTCTACTGGTATACCGTAGTTTGTGTCTGGATTATATAGTGTCATCTAAATCGAAATATTACACTTGATAAGGCAGGACCGGTTAGATAATCATCTTTTAAACGACGGGTATTTCAGTTGAATATTTGATTTGTGTGTGTGATTATGCCTATGTGTTTGTGTGTGTGCGTCCGTGTGTGTGTGTGTGTGTGTGTGCGCGCGTGTGAAAGTGCAGCTTGATTTTCTATTTTTCTTCTGCTAACTTCACGTTCGTGTTTGCTATTATCTGTACTTATCTTAGAGTCCTTTCTAAGTGAGAGAAGCCCGTGTTAATTAATTACAGTTTACATGTAAAGATATTGACGTGCTGAAACCATTTTGATAAACACAACATTGTTTACAAACTGCACTGTACTTTTGCTCTGTGTCAGGTGCTTTACCCCTTACTATACGCTCATTCTTACACCCACGTAGACGGTCCCGAAAGGTTACCTACCCGATGGAAAGGTGCATTGTTGTGGTTGTATTGCTTTGTGTGTGTGTGTGTGTGAGAGAGAGAGAGAGAGAGAGAGAGAGAGAGAGTGTGTGTGTTTATGTGTTTGTGTGTGTGTGTGTGTGTGTGTGTGTGTGTGTGTGTGCAATAAATATTCAGACTATTAGGTACGTACTTGAATATTCTCGTTTGATTCAAGGGAACATGTGACGATATGTTTTATGCATTTTACTGTCAGAAGCACCACGACGTGCACACATACATGCAAATTTATAAGTAAATAGATATGAATACTATTATATATATATATATATATATATATATACATATTTATCTATACATATATTTACATATACACAGAGAGAGAGACAGACAGAAAGACCGACCGACCGAAAGACAGATTGAACACATACTTTTTCTACTTATCTACATATGACAAATCACTAGATATGTAGAATTTAATATTAAACAATAAAATATACACATATTTAAGTATGCATATGACATGACGCGTACTGATCAAAAGTCACTCTAAGGAAACCGGTCGAGAAAGGTTGAGAAAGAGAAAAAAGAAAGAAAAAAGAATGACAGAAAGACAGACAGACAGAAAGACAGAAAGAAAGAAAGAAAGAAAGAAAGAAAGAAAGAAAGAAAAGAGGAAGCACATGTATAAAAGACAGAAGGAGGTCAAATGTAAAATGGAAGGGGGTCAAAAGAAAGAGAAAAAAATCACATTTAAATTCAGACTCAGCTTCTGTAGGCGTGTTGGTACTCCAAAGCTGTATACCTACTACTTCTTTTCCATGTGTGCAAAGCACTTCACCTACACAGTGTGGTGGCTGCTACATATAAGCTCAGTTCTTCAAAATTGCATGCAGTGTATATAAAGTGTTGAGTGAAACAAGCGTTATTCTTCTTGTTCAACAAATTCTGTTGTATAAGAACCCCATTATTCTAATCGACATCACTGCCAGATTCTACAAATCTTCCTAACTCGTGGTTACATGATTTACAGAAGCAGTGATTATTAATGTTTAAATGCATCAATACCATATTTAGTTTATACCCCACGTGTCTTACGAGTCTGCATCGAGTCACAAAAATCATGGTAATGTTAACACTTATTCAATACTTTTATGAATGGATAGGTGCTTTTTTTGCTTAGAATATCTATACTGTATGCGTGCATGCGCGAGCGCGTGTGTTTGTGAAACGTTATATTTATTTGATCTAAATTGTGAATTCGACCTTTACCTCAAAAAGTGGTTCCCCGTATTTGTAACATTGCAGCTACACGTGACAGTAATCTATGTCCTTCGAATTTAGCCAAATAATGACAGTTGTACACAGATGAAGGGATTTTAATTTTTCTGCAATTCATGAGAGAGAGAGAGAGACAAAAAAACAACAACAATGGTCCCGAAAACCTTTAACGTTACCTTACTTACATGACTAATTTCCATTTATATGCACGGATACATAATCAAGGCCAATTTAAAGATATAACGTCAGATTTTTGTCTACTTTCTACTTGATTTAATGTTTCTAAGAGCATAGAGTGATTCCTTGAAAGCTGTAGGGGGTACTAAATAATATAAAAATAAGGATTAAACAAATGATTTTCATAAAATGAGCTACGTTAATTACAATGTAAAGTTTTACATGTTGGTACACTTTAGTGGTATACGGACATTTGAACACAAAACAAAAAAAATAATCATAAATAACACGATAAAATCGAGACTACCATTAGCCTACAGTTATGAGTTTAACCTGAGCAGTGTAATTAAAATGTTCGCTATTCAAATATTTTGCGGGGAATATTATACACATTCAACACATATATTCAATATTCCCGCCTTTCAAATTTCATTTTGTTTTCTAAAATGTCAATTTCAAATACTGCATAAACCCTTACTGTATAGTCAATGTAGTAGTCTGGTGTCAAATTCACTGATCTCAGTTTTACTTCACATAGTAAAATCACGAGGGCCGTTTGGTATACCTCGTGTCACATATATTTCAGTGGACGACCGCCAGATTAACGACCCGGTCATTATGGCGGAATCTTTCAATGATTATTTTGCAACTCTTGGTCCACATCTTGCCAGTAAAATCCCGAAATCATCAATTGAATTCCATAGATACTTAGGTAATAGGAATTCTCAATCAATATTTTTTGAACCTACTGCTGAAGAAGAAATTAAACAGAACAAAACAGAATTCTGAAAATTCAAGACCTATTTTATTACAATCTCAGAATTTTCATGTATAAACTAACAACTAATGAATTACCATCTGTTTTTATCCACATGTTCAAAAGGAATCGTTCTATCCACTGTTATCCCACTCGCCAGAGTGACGCCTATCACCTTCCCCGTACTCGCACTATTTTTGCAAAGAAAACAATCATATTTACTGGACCCAGATATTGGAATGATCTCCCTCTAGATATCACTTCTTCCTTATCTTTATTCACCTTCAAACGCAAATTAAAACAGTTATTACTTAGTGGATACACACTACCAAGTTTTTAGCAACCCTTTTATGCTCCCAGTCTTTTGTCCTTGTCCGCAGCACGAAGTCATTCAAGTTATTTTATGGTACCGATACATCTTTTAATAATATAGCATTTTTGTTTTTCAAACACTGCGAGATTTGTATGCAGTCTGGTTTGTGCGATATCTATGTGGTTCATTAGTTTATTACTCATCGTTTTTTTGTACTTGTGTAATTTTAGTTGGTCAAGACAAACATATCCGTTCTCCGTGTAAAATTATATGCCTATGAACTCGGGAACCTACAGTTTTACAAGCTTTAAAGCTTTCATGTAGGCCCCATCATATTTCTTATACTTACTAGTGACATTTTCACACGATATGACCTTGTACATTTGTGTCAAGTATATTTTCTTTTTCTTTTCTTCTACAATCAAAATACATGATTGTATATATTTTGTATTCTTGTTTTGTTGTCAATAATTGTGTAATGTCATCATTGAGAAATGGAAATATGAAATAAATTTGAACTTGAACTTGAACTTGAACTTGAACTTGAACCTCGTTTCTATCATATCCTCCGGAAGTCATATCGGAAACATGGAGTACGATCTTTATATGGTAATTGTGTAGAGACGTATTCCAGAAACTGGTACAGTTTTTACATTTGAATTGGACAATAATAATAATTGAAGGGGTCGGTGCAATATAGTGCTAACCCACACTTCTGTCAAAATGAGTTACATGCAGTTTCATAATCCTTATTCTTCACTCTAACGTCCATGAAAATATCATATAAAAATTCAACCAATAAGATGGAAAATATTGCATGCATTCATGTATTATTAATGTACAATGTACGGACGTTTCAAACATTCAACAGCGATTACCTCAAAAGGACTATTGTGTGGGTTAGCACAATATTGCACCGACCCATTCTACTAGGCTATGCGATGTAATTGTATCTGGAGTACATACGTTTGTGTTTTCTCATTTTTTAAGTTCGATTCCTATTCCGTGGCATTTTTTTTTTATTCATGATAACACAATCTATATTGTTCAATAACCCAACCACTATGAGAAACCCCCCCCCCCAAGAAAAAAAAAAAAAAAAAAAAAACGTTAACACATGTAATGTCGTTTGATTCCATTTACTTTCCTTTCGTGACCTTTCATGTGCCTACTATTAAACACCCTACAAGCAAACCCTACACCCTACAAGCAATGCTTCTATGTAGATTCCTCATATTTCACATGTTTTATTGTCTTATAAGCTGTACGTGACAATTCATCCAGGCTTTTGTATTGTGATGTTTATGTTTTATGTATTTGTCGAAATGTGGAATATGGAACAATAAAAAACAACAACAACAAAAAAACAGTAGGTGTGAATGTTAACTATGAAGTACTGAAACATGACCGTAAAAAAAAAGAAGAAAACAGTACGAAGTGAGGGAGGAAATACAGTAGACATACCAGAGAGTTCACGGTAATATAATTTGATGAGGCAACTAAACTCCAGACTATTACCTCAAGGCTCAGCCTATAGTTTGACATGGACGCATAACACTTTCTACATGCAACTGCTAATTAATTACCTTCTACCATAGCCACACATTCTGTAGACGTGCAAAGCATTGTGAGAATTGGGTATGAAACAAGCAGACTAATTGCCCGTCTCATCTCGATGACACTTTGCAGCATATTTTCAAGCTAGCTTAATCTTTAATTTTCCGCTCCTTCTCTCTATCCCGTGAAGAAGTTCTGATAGCTAAACCCCACTTCAAAAACAATATCCAAACTTTCGTATGAGAAGAGTTTACAAGCACATCCATAATAGTACGATGTATGGCAAATGGGTAAATACATCTTTTATTTTTGTAAAGAAAACACACACACACACTCACACACACACATACACACACACACACACTCACACACACACACTAATTCTTTGATTTGTTGGATATTATATTGATTTCCAGCGTGTCTTCATGTGAGGATGCCTAAACCCGTCAAGTAAAGAGTTTGTTCGCAAAAACCGATAAGTCCATTTTTGAAGATTTTGAAGTTCAATCTCTGTCATAAAGTACAAAATAATACCTTTTAAATGATATATTGGTCACTACATATAAAGGTATATTTTTGAAGTTATGGTCAAAAGAAGCAACAATTTTCTTATTATTCTCTTTGTTTTCTTGACCTTTAATCGCAAATATCTCCATTTGGCAAATATGGACTTATCGGTTTTTGCAAACAAACTCTTCAAGTGGTCCCGTCTCACATCCAACTGGACCCTATGGAAGACCTGCTACATAGTGCACCTGAATATGGGCTATCCCGCCATCTTCTCAGATGGAAAATGGGACAAAACAAAAACAAACAAACAAACAAATTAAGAACATAACAAAACAAAAGTCTTGCTTTCTGCAGAGAACCCAGTTTTCTTTGAAATTTCATTTTTAGATACGATTATGGGATATAATTTCAGTTGATATGACTTTTTAATAATCAAAACTTCCGTATACCGGCGTTGTCACCCCTTATTCTCCCCACTCGTTAGCTCTAACTCTCTCTGTGTTTATCTATGTCACAAACACACACACACACACACACACACACACACACACACACACTGGCAGACACATTTTTTTTTTTACCTTCAGATATACTATTCATGATGGCAGTTCTTCGGAAAGTCAACATTGTACTTAAAAACTAAAATAAAAAATGAATAAACACAACCGAATAATAAGTATGTTATATACGCATCAATATGCTCTATCCTCGAATATTGACCATATCCGCCACGGAAGCCTTACATCTTGAATACGGCTGGCTGTCGATTGTAGGTGTCATACGGGTTGCCATCTCTCTGTGGATATATATAAAAAGCAATGATTATAAGAAGGGACTGATTTAAAAAGAAAAACACACGGAAAGAGGAAATGATACAAATATAAATAATTCAAAACTTATGTAATGTGCAAGTACATGTACTTTGTCTGTAGTATAGTGTTATGGTATTCTTTTATCTATTTTTTTCACCGATGTATTCTAATGATTATGAAATTGTCATCACATCTGTTGTATACTTTAGTTATTACCGAGTGTTTATTGACCAGTATTCGAAATTAGATTGATGGTTATTAAAAAAAAATAATAATCATGGTTATATTCGCAGTAAGGAAGTATCTTGTAGCAGGAAAAAAAATATATATAGGCCTACATATAATTCTTGATATACCAGAATCAGCTGAACTATATGGCTTTTTTATCTACGATCTGGAGCATACTTTGTAAAAGTTTTCATAGCGCCTCTTCAAAATAAGTTCAAAATCTTTTCAATTTTACCGATAAACTACACGGCATCTGCTTCAATAGTTCCTGTCAGAAAGCAAACTTAGGAGAAGAAACTTTGGCAAATCCTATATAATCATGATTATCATCATCCCCATAAAAAGATGATGATGATGAAACATTCCCAAATACCTTGAACGTTCATTTAAGGTATAATTTCCCTTTGTTGTTATTGTTGTTACAGGGGTCAATACAACACTGCCATTATGCCATAATGTTAAAACATGCAACTCAATGTTGCGTCTTACGTTGTGCATGTTTGGTGGAGGTACCATGGGCCCGCCCCAGCCAACGAACCCGTTGCCGCAGCAGTCGACGAACAGCGCGCAGACTGCGAAGACAAAGACGAGGCAGGCGAGGATGACCACGGTGGCGTACAGTCCGACCACGGCTTCGCTCAGGGTGTTCGGGGGAATCGTAGAGTCGAGGTAGACGTCGTGGAGAGACCACGAGAGCAGACCGAGGCAAATCGAGGCGGCGGTCAGAGCCACGAGGTTGGCAAAGACCACGCTAGCTGAAAACTGCAAAATGAAAAGCGTAAATTTGATGCGATGTTATGTTTAAAAGAGACATCTAAATGATTTTCATATATATTTTTTTTTTTTACATTTGAACAACTAGGCCTACATTAGTTATACTTAGGACAGAGTTTCAGAATTTATGATCATTGGAATAAAGAATACGAACATTTTCAAAATCTATAACAAATTGCAATGAACGAGGATGATGACATGGTATTATCACCATAAGAATGCATGATTTGGGGCTAAAGGAAGCAGAACAAAAGGAGAAGGCATGCATAGAATTTACACAGGTGAACTCGCAAGCAAGCAGTATTGTAATGGAATTACACTGCTACCTTTCTGAAATATGTGAGGCTCCTATGTCATCATCCTTGTTCACTGTAACTAGTTTAAGATTTCCAAAGTATTGCTTCTCTGCTCAAGAACCACAAGAGATCCCACAAATCTATACATGGAGCTGTAATTTTATGTTCTACATGATGTAAATTTATGCAAATAGTCTGGAATACCCCTTTAATCAAATTGGATGGGAAATGTGTGATGCTGTGAAAGGTTATGGTGTACGATCATTAAAATTTTCGTTTCTCAGAGTGACACGAGCTGCGCTGGCAAGGTGTATCTAAAATTCTGTGTTGAAAAAAAAATCATTGCAAAGAAAAAAGAGAGAAAAAACACATGCTACCTTATGTAAATGAGCTGAAATATAGATTTAAGTGAAGGCGAGAAATTATGACGCAATTTCCTCATCTTATAGCAAAAATACTTTTGTAATACGACAATTGTTTACGTTATCATATTACCTACAATCACACTTGTCACGCCAGTACTATATATCTATGTATATTATTTTGTATGAATTTATAGTCTTTATACATAATACCTCAAAACCAAACTATTCCTGATGTTGGTATTAAAACTGAGATTGGACAAATGCGCATCGCTAATTTGTTAACGTAATTTGCTACTAAAAACCGTGGGTTTTACTTCAAAAAAAAACACACAAAAAAAAACTTCCTCTTCCTTTCCAGACTCAGATAATCCACTAGTCTCAGTTTACTAGTGAGTATACTATTCTCGTAGAAGTAACCAAGCCAGTAACTTTGACTTACCGGAAGTAGGTATAAATCTCGCGGCTTCTTGGGTGTGTCGAACGCCGCAACGAGATTGAGCAGACCGCACATCATGATCTGTGGAGAGGGTAATGCATGTTGACCGTGTTATCAAAGTAGTAACAAAGCCAGAGAGAAAAGGTAAGACAAAACAATATAGCAGATATTATCTTCCTGCGGTACCAAGCTTCAACGGTCATTCGGTAAAAAGGGAAATATCGAACAGTGAAATTTTCAATTTAAGGATGTAGACATATTTTGTCTTATTGGTTTATCAATTGTCCTGTAGGAGCGCGACGTAGTTAAACACAGAATTCGTTATCAACACATATTACATTTTATTGTTTATAAAAAAAAAAATTCACAAACATGATAGATCACAGTACACTTTGATCATAATAATAAAAAAAAAGACGATAATGAATTTAATATCGATTTATCATACAGTGTGATAGAATTCAACCGTCTTTTGATGCAGACAGGAAGCATTACATGGAATTGCTCCTTTAACCCACAAAGACAAAAAGAATGGGCTTGACACGTTTTTCGTGTATAAAGAGATAATTAACAAAGTTGTGATTAAAACCCTATATACAGGCATGGTACCAACACTGCTTGCCTCACAATGGCAACGTTTCTTTTATTTGAACAAAATTTTGTGAGATTTTGTTTCGTATTTCTATTACATTACATTTGAAAAAGCATGTAAATTAATAACTTTGTAACTGATCAGCAATTTGACAATCTTTTTCGAAGTTCATCGATAATATTTCTGCAAAAACATTGACATTATTCTTACTTTTTTTTCTAATTTTCCACATCGAATAGATCTATAACCAGTCACATAATGTGTCTCTGAGGAAAGATGTGAGGGCAAATTTGGCGTTGTCAATTTCAGAAGTAGGTGATAGTTTTTACATCCCTCCCCCCCCCCACACCCGACTTGATTGGTTATGCCTTTGAGTGCTTTGAGACCAATGAACACAGACAAACCCATGTCATTGTACCCCTGTCTGCAGTCCCTGGTGCAGGAAGGGTTAAACAAAAGAGGGCGCCTACCACTATACCAGTCCACATGGGTATGCCGGCTGCCCCGTTGACGCCAGTGAGACCCTGTAAGTAGGCCGTATCCTGACCGAGAATTACCATCAGCACTGCCGAGGTGAGCATGAAGCCGCCGGTGAATCCGAGAAACTTCTGGCGGAATTTCATCTTCGTATTCTTCGTATATTATGATCTGTCACACCTGTCACACATAAAAGCACCGATGATGTACAATGCGAAAAGTCCAGTGTTAAATATGAAACACTGAGCTGGTGTTCACTTCCGGTGTTAAATTAACATTTCCGGATGTCACTTTAAACTCTAAAAATGTGTGTGTGTGTGTGTGTGTGTGTGTGTGTGTGTGTGTGTGTGTGTGTGTGTGTGTGTTTTGAATAGCTAATCAGTATACTGCTCTTCTTGTTGGCTTGAACTTCAATAAGACGATCAGGAATTTGCCGATAAACCCTTGATTTTTGAAAAAAAAAAGTGTGAACACATTTACACTACTGTGACACCAGTTGGTGTGGTCTCCTATTAACACTGAGTGGGTGTTTTATACCATTGAAATTTACACCAGCAATATCAAATCAACACCATGCGGTGTCATTGTTAGATTAACACAGCGTAGTGTCAAAAAGGTCATCAGCTACAGTGTCAAATTAACACCAAGAAGTGCCAGGTAAACACTTTCCAACACCATCACAACATACTTCCTACACCTGTATGTGCGGCCATCTGTAAACACTTGATCGGTGTTAGATTTAAACCCCATAACGGTGATACATCCAACACCAGTGTTTTTGCAGATCAGTATGCGTGTGTGAGAGACCTGAGAGTTTATTGGAATGTCGTCACAACGATTTGTTGTTGTTTTTTATCCATTTAAAAAGAACATACTGAAAAGAAGAAATCACAGAGATGATCATTACATTAATATAACACTATAGTTACTTAATTATCTCAATATTTGTGGACTCAGTTACACATAACTGAAGCGCAGACATGATACAGAAATACACATGTAACCTATAAATAACTTTACATGTAGAATACGCATTAAATTTTGTGCAGTACTGCAAATGTAGTCCAGTGGATAGCAATCTTGAGAATAAAAACCAGAGCAATATTTGCAAACGACACAAATTGTGAATAGCGTCGACCTCAAAATTTCAATGCTGCATCATGCGTCATTGACAGTTTCAATTGTCCGAGTTCACTCATCCTTGACGCGAGAAAGTTTCCAAAAGCTTTTGTTTGGAGTTCACAGCGTATAAACCAATAACGATGCGGTAGTTTCGTTTGAAAGCGGGAATATAGGGTGATGCTAATTGGGTAAGGGCAGTCACAATGTACAGTTCTATATATCGTATAGAAGAGTGTTTGCCACGGGTTTTGCATGCTGGAATGAAGTTAAAAGATGGCTTGTAGGGTTCTAGTTCTGTCGTTAGTTTTTTGTTTGTTCTAGTCACTTTATACCCATACGTTTGCCTTCCCGTACACTCTTACATGTTTTTCTTACTTTATTGACAATGGTTTTGAAGGGGAAGCATATTACAACGTCTGCTTTCTAACTTCCCCTCCATCTTCAACATTTTAAAAATTTTCAACATCTTACAGTAAGTATATACTATAGCAAGAATTTATTTCTTCCTCAATTTATTATGTATTTATTTTTGATGTATGTAAACTATGTATTCTTATAGACGTATATTGCAGATGGTATTGTTTTTCCCCTTGTTTGTGCTATGTTTTGTACACTGGCACTCTTGGTTTATAATGAAATAAATGAAATGAGAAATGAAATGAGAAATGAAATGAAAATGGGGTAGTTTCACCCGTACTGAATTTAACCAATGATAAATTTTGGTCATAGTTCGATCAACTCTATCATTTCAAAGCGAGCACAGAATATCAATGACGTTTTCGGGCTGTGTTCTTGAGATTTTAGAAGTACAGTTCAGTATAATGGGTCAGACGTGTAAGGTTGGGAACAACGCACATCCATCCAATGTTTGTTGTTCCGTTATTTCAGAATCGTAGTATATCCTTTGAGCGGTGTAAGCCATTTGACCCATGATATGACCAGAACATTAACAGTGAGAAATATTAAGGTAATATCAATGACTACTATCCCAGTAAGAGGAACACAGATTGAATAATTTATCTTAACCGAATGCCGAATGTAACTTGACTTGTCCTAGGCAATGTCTATGTACAATTCCTTATAAAAATTACTAATACACTACCAAAGAGAGAGAGAGAGGGGGGAGGGAGAGGGCAAAACCAAAATATTCCTGCAATTTCTCTACTGTAGACCCTTTACTCATTCTTTGATGTAACATGTCTTGCACGGTTAGAAAAAAAGAACAATTAAGAGAAGAACAATTTACACTCTTTCAAACAACAACAACAACAACAATAATAATAATAATAATAATAATAATAATAATAATAATAATAATAATAATAATAATGATAATTGTTATTATTATTATTATCATCATCATTACTATTATTGTTATTATTATTATCATTATTATGTAACAATAATACATTTTCAGTGAAGTATAAGACCATGCTCTTTACTTAGATTTCCTTTCCTCGATTTCACAATTAACACCTTTTGTTCAATCGTGACACTGCTCGAAGGTAGGTCTCACGTCATTGGAAAGACGAACCGGGCAGGTCCATGCCCTGTAACATAATTCCGAATGCACGTTAAACTCGCTTTCCTTATAATTGCGTAAAGACAACTGTCTTTTTCCTTTACGTTTATCTCTTTCTTTGCTTTGAGTCATACGCATTTCATTTTCATAAGTCGTAACCCTCATCAAACCGTAGCTGTAAAGGACATTCACTGATCCATGAATTAAATTTTATGCCATAAACAATGATAAAATGATTTCCTATTGGTCACACTTCCCTCAATGTTGTAAGAAAGCGTTTAGAACTTACATGTCCAACAATCTAACTACTCAATTTCCCACGAGCAAGCTATAACAGAAATATCATATCAAGCGAAGAAGCATCGTGTACTCTGCAATGTGTACCTGTTACGATTTCATTTGCTTTTTCTTTAAACGTTCAAACTGGATTCACAATAGATTTAAACTTTTCTTAACGAAGAGGCACGAATCATTTTCACAATGTAATGCATTGATTTATAACTACATAAATCTACACTTCCTCTATACCTCCCCCCCTTATCATTACTGTACTGTCAATTGAATAAGTTAAACAAGACGGTGACACATTTAATTTCCATCTCTCCTATAAATAGATTCTATCTTAATAAGCCTTATCGCGGGCAGAACTGCCTTTTCTATATAATTTGTACTTTAAAGAAATATAATTTCTGCATAGATGCTATCAGAAATGCAAGAATGAATCAACACTTTAACAAGTTTTATAAGAATATTAAAGGAACCAAAGTACGGTTAACTTTCAGTTTTACTTCAACACATTCATTTCCAGTAAATAATAAGCATAGCATAACTTACCACGGAAGAAACAAATAGCCCCGTTTCAGCTCGTCCACTATTACGCAAAGAATCCTTAATATCACGTAAAATAACTCCTCATTATCTATGTCACTGTGGAATTCTCAAATCGCCCTATGAGAGTGCACTCTCAACCGAGTTTGTTCACAGACTACCAGAAGCACACTCGTACTTATCGCTCGCTATTCAACAGCACTGCGATCTTCGGACGTGTAATATGGGTTTGGTCAATATGCATTCTTTTTATTCTCGGTCTATTTACTTAATGATGTTTTCTGTCGTCGGTACCTAGGTCGAGGCAAGAGAATGACGCCTTTTCTCGTGTTGTTCATTGCCATATAGAAAGGGTTGACATTTGTTTTGTTTGCGGGCGTGCTCTTCGTATATCTACATTGTACCCCCCCCCCTCCTCTCTCTCTCTCTCTCTCTCTCTCTCTCTCTCTCTCTGTATGTGTGAAACTGAGGATATGATGGATCCTGCATGGGTTCTTTCAGAAACCTGCATGCAAGATGCCAAAGGGTGTTTGTATGTGATGGTATATCATGTGTGTGTGTGTGTGTGCGCGCGCGCGCGCGTGTGTGTGTGTGTGTGTGTGTGTGTGTGTGTGTGTGTGTGTGTGTGTGCGTGTTGCCAGTATCATGGCATATCTATCATAAAACAATGTAGTGGAAGAAACGGCCTTTATAACCGAAGGTTTTTAAGCAAAGCTTGATTAATATACTGGCCTTCATGCACATCTACTTTGGGTTTTGTTTTTGTTTTTTCCTAAGCTAGCACCTCCAAGATTGCCACAATTTCATTTCAACGTGATTAAACATACACGTTTTATGCTAGCGTAAATCTCTATTTCTTTACATTACCCTTTATGATCTTTTTTTTTTGTCTATTCTTTTGTCTCAGTCACAAATCAAATTATAGACTATTTTAATGTATCCGAAATCGTAAAAAGAGTCTAAAGTTATACAACTTGGTAGGTTTCATAAGATATGATAGATCCTATGTATCCATGAATATACGATCTGAAAATGCATAGGCTCTATCCTAACACTGATTTAGATCATGATGATTACGATGATCATTATTTGATATTTGAAGTATGATACACTGAACTGTACTTATTTTATACTATGCACGCATTTGAATTTATTTATGCGTCTGTGTGTGTGTGTGTGTGTGTACTCCATTCTACAGGAGTGAAATCCTTTAATTCATCACATTTTCCAAGCAACTACAAGTAAAAACCCTTGCACACTGCCTGTTTTTGCTCAGTGTTCTGTCATTTACTACTCACCACCAAGAACGATACGATATCACTATCATATCGATAATGTCGATAGTTAGTAGAAAGAAAATTCACATCAGTAGCAAGAGCCCATTTCTCTCTCTCTCTCTCTCACTCTCACTCTCTCTCTCTCTCTCTCTCTCTCTCTCTCCCTCTCCCTTATGTGCATCTACACTCACCCTTCCTCACTATCTAGTAAGAAATAAATTGAAAAGGTCAGGTTCTTTTCTACCTGTCGTTCTTAGTCAACGAATTGCATTATTTCATCGAATTATTTTAAGCTTGAGTATGAAATTGCGTTTCTCTTCATTGAAGGAGCATTACAAAGTAAACCATTCCTTCTTTTTTTCATCAATCCTTTTCTGAAATTGTAATTATTCACTAATTATCCCAAGAAATATTTTGTTTTAATCTCTTCCACTTTGACATTTGATTGATTCCCACTGAAAGCGAATAATCGAGAAAAGTTTTAGAAATGGATCAGAATCATCGAGTTGTTATCAATGTATATATTCCACATCACAATAAAAAACAGCCAATTCATGACGTCTGATCCATTTAAGACTGTACGGCCTAACCTGCGTTAAAGCTGATACAATTTAGAATCCCATGTAACAACAACAGCAATAACAAAAAAAGCATTTAGTGTCAAAACTCGAAATCACCACAAAAAAAAAAAAACATCACACTAAAATATTCGATCCGATAAGAAAAGGTATTATTGAAGACATAATTTACTATTTGAAGAGTTTCTTTGCAAAAACCGATAAGTCCATATTTGCCAAATGGAGATATTTGCAATTAAAGGTCAAGAAAAATAAAGAGAATAATAAGAAAATTTGTGCTTCTTTTGACCATAACTTGAAAAATATACCTTTTTGTGTAGTTACCAATATATCATTTAAAAGGTATTATTTTGTACTTTATGACAGAGATCGTATTTCAAAATCTTCAAAAATGGACTTATCGATTTTTGCAAACAAACCCTTCATTTGCAGATGAACAGAGGCCAGGCTTCAGTGCCAATAGTTCTAAAATGTGAGTTAGGGATAGAAACAACCAATGTGAATATGTTAATCATTATAATCAATATCAAATTTTGTTAATTTTAGAAAATGTGAACAACCGTTATAATAACACAGTTTTGAGAATAACTCGTCTACAGTTATGTTTTGTTGAAGAAATTAAACAAATGATATCTCCTTATAAAATGTTTGTGATACATCTGAACTACACATTTGCATCAAGTGTGATAATTTGGACTTTTTTAAAATCAATCCTCCCAATGGCAACAAAAACTTTGAACTAGCTCATTGATGAACACTCACTAACATTGTTTTCTATGTACAATAGTATACACTCGGCTCTGGGCTGAAGGTGGTAAGACCCCTGTCTCTTCATTAAGCCGGGGGGGGGGGGGGGGGGGTCGCCGTGCTCGGCGCTGCTTGGAAATTTTACATGACCTGAGCGTGCGTGGAGTTTTACGTTTAAAGACAGCCAATCCCTTTTGCATGCACCTTTTTTTTTTTTTTTTTAAGTGATGAGGACACTTAGGTATTGAAAAAAAAAAAACATTATTTGGAAACATCCTGTAAATCTTGAACTCAATAGGATCTTTATTTGTTTAGTCAAATTGACCATTAAGATTTCACTTTTTATTTCGGAGTAAGAAAAACTTACAAATCTAAACTACTAGTCTAGTTTTAGAGACTTGTGTGATGCACTTAGTTGAACATGAAGTTCATGTAAGTGGTTTGTTGTTATTTACCATCGATAACAAAGAAACAGAAGCTAGTGAACCATTCTATTCCGACACCTTGAACATGATATGTTTTATTCGAAAAATAAGTATCATATTACAATCACAGGAAGATTAATGTATGCAGCTGTCCCCTAGTACACGGAATCCGTAACACGGTGAGCGTTTGGTGCATTATTTGAATTTCAACTGCTAACAACCTTCAAATATCACAAAAAATCTTAAAGGTTTACAATCGTCTTATCATTCTGGTGGAATATCATGTTCTGTGTTATTTTGGAAAGAATGAAAAAAGGATGGCACATCTTTATATGTAAAATTTAAATGATTCGTCCTGAGACTTCAATGCATTGGACTTATGTTGTGCTGCCTTTATCCATGTTTTCTGACTACAGCCTTTAAATCAGGGGGGCGTTTCATCAACGAGTTCGTCGGAGGTTTTCACCGACAAATTTGCTATCAGCCAATCAGATGCAAGGATTTCAGTAGCTCCTTGCGTCTGATTGGCTGATAGCAAATTTGTCGGTGAAAACCTCCAACGAACTCGTTGATGAAACGCCCCCCAGGATCCACATTGTATAACAAGAGAATGTGCATTGATAGTTCCGTTGATAAAATTACTATATTAATGTCAATATTTGAGTATGTGTTATGTAAGTATAAAGTATTCTGTAAAGCACTCTGTATTTCACTTGTGTTATACCATATCGTAAATGTTATCGTATTATATTGTATTATATTGCATTATATTGTATTATATTGTCAAATTTACCAAGACATTATGTATCAGTAATTTGGTGACAGAAAATTGCATAATAGCTATGTTAACATCGCATTCATGATGGTATTGAAATTGACATATCATAAATTCTGTAGTACAATAACATTCTTCTCTGAATTTAAGGGTGAAAATGACTAGCAATAGTGAGAGTCATCGTATTTCTCAGGCTTGGATACGTCTATTGACCGATTCGGGTTCGTTGAGGGCAGCAGACATTTTACGGCACAGGGCGCAGCCATGGTGTGTATCAGCCGACCCCCCCCCCCCCCCCTGCTCTCCCCCACCCCCCCGGGCAACATGTTTATCACGCACTTGTAACAAAGGTTCGCGCACTAGCAAGCATTCGCGCACTCAGTACGAGACGCCTATTGGCTAAAGCAGTTTTTCATTCTGCGCGCGTGCTAATGTAGGGAGAGGGGTGGGGGAGTGCGGAGGGGGGGGTCGGATGATACACCCAGTATGGCTGCGCGCATGCCAAAAATACACATAGCGCGTCACAGAATCGGTCAATAGGGAGCTTTAGATTTTAGACGCGCGGACGTTCAAAGGAAAAAAACATGATCTGAGCTTGCGCAGTAGCGCGCGTAAAGTCAATCTATTTTTAGCTTGCGTCGCCTGAGTTGTTTACTACGCGTAGTGGGCTGTTTTCACGTCCGCACAGTTTGCGACGCAGAGAGCTTCTTCATGCACTGATCATATGGGGGCGCGATTTTATTTTTTATACGTTGCGTCCCAGCGTAATCTAAAGCTACTTTTCCACACGACGCAGGGAGAGGAGAACGTCCAGCGCAAGCGTCGTCTCAAACGTCCGCGCGTCAAAATCTAAAGCTCCCTAATATTGCTGTTGACGGAGATTCATGATAGCCCTCTAGCGGTGACATTCTGCTAAACCGCTTGACTACGTCTATTACTTTTGTCTCGGACGGAGACTTTTTTATCTTCTTCTGAACAGCGACAGCTGACTTTACCAAAGATGACCTAACCATTCAGGATTGCAAGAACGATTTTCGTGTAAAATTCCTCTTGCAGACTTGCTCCATTGATAAAATCACTGATCTCCCACTGTAGCTTCATCACTATTGATATCCTTTACCATTTCTCTGAGCTCAAAATCTAACAGTGATAGTAAGGTTTTTGGTTGGGATGGGAAATTCAGACTTTAACTTTTTTCAAGAATTAGAATCAAGTATTAAAATACATACAATACTAAAGGGAATTGAAAGTTGTTTTTTATGAGAAAATGAGATATCCAAAAACGAAGTAAAGCAACATAGTTTTAATAAAAAGGACCTCTTCGTTTCTTGATATCTCAGTCATTTCAAATCGATTTTTTGTTATACAAACCTTGAATTCCTCTTGCAATTATACAATGTATGCTCTTTCATATTTCATAAGATGTTTTTTATTATTTCACTAAAATGTTGGAAATTGAAGCCCCATCTCTTCCAAAACCATACCATCACTTTAAAGTCGACAATTCTAATATCTCTTTGTAGTTTCATCGTTGTTTCAATTACTACGTTCTTTCTTTTTGTTTTCTTTCTTTTGGTTGGCAATTGACATTTGTAAAAAAAAAACACAAACAAAATCACGCACTGTTTATGCCCTTTCCTAGTTAAGTGGAGTTACCTCATGGAATAGATGTTATTCAAGGAGATCAAATTGTTTGCTTACACTTTACATATTTTTGTACCACAACAGTGATACAGAATACATTAAAGCATTTGGTGCCTTCCATTCACGTGTTTTGTTATAGTTTGCCTGGTTGATCATAGTGAAACAAAGAGAAGATAGACATTCATAAAACCCGAATAAGTTCATTCTTCTCCTTTTCTCCTACACCAACATCATAAAAATTAAGTTAATTCTTTATATCCAAACAAATATGCAAATGTACAAACATGTATGCAAACCCACTCGCGAACGTACTCGATATCATGCCTAACTGTAATTGTGTCTGTGAAAGTCAATCCATGCATCTATGTACGTATCTATTGTGCCTGGCTATTACGCTGGCTATGTATCTGGTATCATGTGCATTTGATTGGGGAAGTACAGTGATAATTATTCTCACAAAGGATGACAAAAGTCAACAAAAAACGGTAATACGCCGAGCAGTGAAAACAATAGCAGTGAAACAAGAGATGGTACAGCGATAAAACATCATTATGTCGATAGACAGGGAGAGCTGGTGTGGGATTTAAGATCTAGGACTGATTACCAGTGTTTTTTTTTTTCCAGTGGAATAACTCGTCCATTTTCACCATCGAGCCATTATAATCTCTCTTTCAACGGAATTCTTCATGACCGTGAATAAAACAGTTCTTAATCGATTATTTAAAAAAAAAAAAACCTTCTCATACTTGGATGCGTCTTTCTGAATACTCCATTAATCATCTACATTGCAATGAATTACATCCAATTCAAATTGTGAAGAAAGCAACGACATGTTATCCTTATTTTCTTTTGTCACATTAAATATATTATGTACTGACTCTCTTATGTGATTGATAACCGTAATTGTCACATAGATTTGATCATTTTATTTCTAAAAATTCCTTCAAACTCGAGTCATATGCCCCCAAACTGGTATTTACATTTTTTTTTTTTGCTTTATTTCCGTGTTTCTTTTCTTACATATCATAATAGTGGTAATATTTGATTAATGCTACATGGCCTCCAACCCTAAATATTAGCCTTCTGTAGCTTCTTAAAAATCGTTTTGTAATTCAAAACAAACGAAACACTGGAAAAGACGACTACTCAAAAATTGGAAATTGGCCGATTTTTTTTTTTACCCTATCTCTCTGATATTCAAGAGGAAGTGAAATAACAATTGATGTAAAGTATATATATATATATATATATCTATATATATATATACATATATATGTAGTATCAGCTTGTGAAGGAGAAACCTGAATGACTCATTAAGTCACGCGGATGAATATTGTGGATTTCATCATGTAAGATGTCTCTTTCATATGTACGTACCTTCCCGTGACTCAATAAAGAACAGACATTTTTATCGGGTGGTACCGAACTACATAGATTACGAGGTTCATGGTAAGCGAGGGAAAGAAGGTTATGTCTGGAGATTGGCGAATCTTACAACATTCCACGGTTTCAGCTTTTTCCCCATTTTTTAGAGAGATAGTCGATAGTATGTATGAGGAAATATATATAAACCGATGTAGACTTTCTTTTTTTTCAAATTATTGATATGCACATAGAACATAAAATAACTCCACGAAAAAACACTGAAATCGGGCATAACGACTGATTTTGTGTTCAGTGGGCTTTTTTTGCTTCGCTTTATGATGTCATTGATTAATTAGTGAGTGGTTTGATTGACTAATTGGCTAGTTGATCTTTTCCCTTTCTATCCACCAGAATTCTCACATCATACAAGGAATCTACTCAAAATGATTGACATCCGATTGTTGGTCCAGGTTGGGCTTCTCCTCATCAACATTCACCTCGGTGGTAAGGACCAGAAGCATTGTTTAAGACACCGTTTACTTATTTTCTTTTATTATTGAACACTTTTTTGTCGTTTTGGTGTTTGTTTTGTTGTACAGCAACAAAGCCTAAAAAAAAAAAAAAACCAGAGTGTGAAGGTTTTGTTCAAAAGTGATAGTTTCATAACGTTTAACAGAAATTTAAGAGCGGATTTAAGATAGTCACGTGCATACAACTTGATGCTTCATTGGGAATGGACAATCACATGTAAATCAGATTCTGTCAACCTTTCTGTTGATTCCATCTCGATGTCTTTATTTAACACAAAGAAACACTTAATATCAATCATGCTTTTCATTGCCTAAAAAAAAAACCAGTTATTTTAAATGGTGGATGCATGTCGGCAGGCATAGAAGACATTCTTCTCATTTTGTCACGTTCGATTTTACCGGGATCTATCAACCGATCTCTCTACATTTGTAATGTTGCAGCTGGAATAACGTTGGAACTCGAGGTACCATCGCCTCTACGGGCAGGCCGTGAAGACACTGCGGTGTGTACAGGAAAAGACGTCTCGGGCTGGGGAGCGCCAACCTGGCACTTGAATAGCGTTGAAATCACTGAAGGGTTCACCATCGCTAGCAGTGCCATCGTCCAAGATATAGTACAACCATCGCGTTATTAGATAGGACGATGATTTTACATGAAATGGTATTCCAATTTATCACGTTAAGGACTTTCAAGCAGACATGCAAACCAACCCTTTTGTGCAATTTATATATGCAAAAATGTAGGAGCAGGTCAAAAAAACAAGACTTTTGGGGTGCAAATTTGGTGACATTTTCTGCTCCCCGCCATATCGAGATCATTGTGTCGGCATGGTGCCAAGCCAAAATAAATTTTGAGTTTTTCAAACATTTCATTAAATTGTGCCATTTCAGATCATGAAAACTAAATAGACATACAAAAAGAAATATACATATATACATGTAATGTACATACGTAATACGCAAATATATATTCACTGTACATATTCTATATATGTGACCGTGCACCTCAAAACGAACATAAAGTCGCACACACTGATTTTGCGTGAGGACTGAAAATAAGTGAAATGGGTCAACCTAGCCGAACTTGACTTTTTCATATTTTCTGAAAGAGCGGGTCTTCTTTTACATTATGCTAAAATTTGGTATCATAAAACGGGCAGGAAAGTGTATTTTTTAGCAATTTATCTCGAACATTTTTGGTAGAATAGTGTGATTAGGTGTGTCTTTAGAATCCCTTTTTCATTTCTGAAAAACCTTGTCCACACTCTTCACTTTCAACTCTAATAACTTTTGAAAGGATAGTGCTACTGCTTTGAAAGTTGGCATTGATTGTGGACAGAATGTGTTAATGAGGCATGCTTAATTTCATTTTAATCTGATAATTCCTTCAGTGTTGTTACTCTGGTGTTTTACTTCCTGTTTTTGTCCCATTCATCGCACAGCCAGCACGGTTTGGTAAAGATTAAGCGCTTGAATAGACACTGTACTTCAGAGCCTCTTTTCTCAGTTCAAACTTTTCCTGAGTTTGTGCTTTCTTTCAAATATTTAGATAGGTTAAGAGAGTCCATTTGATTTGAGTTATACATCATTTTAAAGCTTAAAGTCTACTCTTTCAGAATATGGTCTTAACTAAAAATTCATGTCTGGCGACTTTTTGTTTGTTTTGAGGTGCAGGGTCACATATGTTTATTCATATATTTGTCATTCTACAGTTCATAAGCTGACAAACGCACAGAAATGATAACGACGTGTCCTCACAAAGTTTCCCTGCCATCATTTGCCATTAGTTTACATTTATCAATTCATTTACAATACAGATCACAAGAAAAAGTTAATAGAAAAAGTTGCACAAATGGCTGCTTGGGTAGTACGGCGTGTGCGTTTGTGTGTGTTTGGACATAACAGTGATTCGTGAGCATTTTGAGAAATACAGGGAAAAATGACATTAAAATGTCATTTCTTTCACTTACGTACATCTATCTGTGACAACAATTTGTTCTGATATAAGTAGAAACGGAAATTTGTGCAACGGAAAATGACAGAACATAAAACAGAGACAGAAAACGCCTCAGAAATCAAACCTGGAAGCCCAGACGGAAGTAACCTTTCACCTAGTGAGACACCCTCGATGGATCTCCTCACATTTATTCCACTAATAGCTCACTTATTCCACTTAGCATGATGTCTAAAGAAGAACAGATACTTCCTCTACCAGCACACAAATACCGAATCCATAGATTTGACGGATTTCAAGAAATATTGGGTGTAAGATTCGTCTCCCGTGCATCCGAGCTGAGCTGAGGGAAAAGGAAGAAACTTTACAGACTCTCAATGGACAATCTAAGGAGTAGTTATAGGAGAGACACGAAGGTAAGAAAAAAATATACCTAATAACCCCTGCTACAAGAAAATGTAAGAGGGTGAACTTTCAAATTCTACTAGGACCTCATAACAATGGTATTGCTTCCAAATTAGACATTATTTTCAAAATACATTAGAAAAATCACCTCCCCGTTCACGCTCATAATGATAATGAGGTTATCCATACTCGTAGTGGAACTCAATGCGCAGGTTGATCGGATGTGAACTTTGACCGACATGAAGAGAGCAAAGCAAAACGGGCTGGTTTTTAGTCTTCAGAAACACTGTCCCCGGTGGGTTTATAAGAAATTTTGGCCTTAAAGAATCACTCTTCAAAACCTTGTAGCTTAATTTGCCATTCATATTTTCATACACATGATACATCTGCCTCTTTGAAGGCATGGTGGTGACTATTTCCAAGTGAGGCATTAAGCAGGTTATGAGGCTTTCATAATGGACTCTCTACGGTGTGTGATTAGACTGACCGCAAAAATATTTCAAGAAACAGATACATGTCAATAAAAGTGTGCTAGGATTGCCTTGAATGTAGACTAGTTTAAGACGTGACACCTTAACTCGTAAAACTGACCAAATGTTAAACCAAAATGGTCGTCATTGGTAATGGGAGATATTCGTTTTCTTCCCATTTCTTATAAAGGTTACAATTAACGTTCTTGTACCGGCCGAGAGTCGTGTTCGAAAGGTTACAAAACGTTATCAGTGCAGAGTCTGACGTTCTGGAAAATATCAGGGCAAAGAGGAATCGATGGTATACTTCCTGTGTAACATATGGGTAATCTATTACAAGCGTCATGAATGTTTAAATTGTCGACAAGACCAAAACAATAAAGAACCTGCCACATGGACGGCAAAATGGAAAAGCATTGGATGTTGAAAACGGAAGTGAACTTTCACCTACATTCATGAGTGAGCACAAAAATACGCTTTTAAACATCCCATAAGGTTGAAATTTTCTTCATCTATAGTAGGTGTATGGTGTTTGATTACTTGTTTATCTTACCTGCCTTGAGATTAGTCCAAAAGGTGTTTAGTTGGGGGTACATGAGTAACTTTGTTATACTCCCAGATAGAACGTGCAAGGAGAGTGATGTGTGACATGATATAACGTCCGCTCTACGACTACAGGTAGATGGGCCGCATTAGAATTAACTACGCTAAATTATACATTTGTGATGTCTTCCTTTTATCAAACTTACCCTGAATATAAAACTAATAATGTCTGATTGTAAAAACACTGAAAGTTCATGAGGCAATTGTCATAAACATATCGTCTATTCAAGAGTATATTCTGCCACTTCAATCCATATGGAGTGTTTTATTTTTAACCTTTTATGTTACGGTAGCATTGAAGGCTTCACAAAAGAAAGAGAGTACCAGTTGCAGTGGCGATAATTGTTTAGGAGAAGAGCATTAGGACATATTTCCCTATCACTAGCTTCTTTTCCCGGACAGGTTTGGATTTCTGACCGACGGAAATGACAATCATTACGACAACCGAGTTCTTGGTAATAACACGATGCTTCATGAACCATATTTGCTGCTTTTTCAGTGGATCAGTGGTAAGGATGAATCCCGACTCTTCCCTCCATCCATTCTCTGCAACGAATCGCCATTTTAACTCGATAAGAAGATGATGCTCTGTGGAATGGATGACCAGCTATATTAACTAACAGAGTCAGACCAAGTTTGAGAGTAAAGCGGCCATACTAATCTGCCTCGGTGGAACAAGTACGTGCGACGGTTATGCGGGTGAGTACAATTCATGCAGCTTGATATCTTGATAATGTTCCAAAAAACACATCAGGCATTTAGGCTGAAGCGAAACGTGCATTAATGTGCGTTTTATCTTGCATCAATGCATGAACTATTCTACAATGGGAAACCTTGAATTATCAAGAGAGAGAGAGAGACAGAGAGACAGCGAGAGAGAGAGAGATTATTCAGTTTGTGTTTAAAGGGTGTGTTCAGTTCTGGTTGAGGTGAGGATTTAGCTTTTAACGTCTTGCGAGATATTCAGAAACCACTCTATGAAATGGCAAAGAGCATGCAATTGTAATTGGTATCAAAAGTTTATTTGATGAATATCGGTTTTGAAATGACTGAGATGTCAAAAAAAAACACCAAAAAAAAAAAAACCAACAAAGAGATCGTAATAAAAGGCGTGGCCTATCGCCTTTTATCATTATCACTTTTTTGGATATCTCATCTATTTGAAAACCAATTTTCATCAAATAAACATTGAATCCTTCTTGAAATTATATGCTCTTTCATATTTCATAAGAGGTTTCTCATCATTTCACTTAGGAATGTTCAAAACATGAATCCCCACCTCAACCAGTACTGTACAGTCCCTTTATAATGTGGCATTATTTGGCACATTGAAAGAAAACATCTCCTTATTCCCATAAACATTACCTTGTATCAGTCTGTGGAACAGAAATAATATTGTTTCTCCAAAAACTTCGAAGAAAAAGATCAAAACGAACTTTTTCCTATTGAAAGAAAAAAACATCACATAGTAGCCTTCCCACACCTAGTTGTATACTGCCATGCATCTCATCTCATTTGAACAATTATTGGCCAAATGTTGTGAATTTGAATCTTACCATTCTTTGTGCAGTACTCGAACCAAAAAAATAATGTTAGGGCAATATATTTTCTTCGTTCTTTTTCCCCCATACTATTTAACAGGTCCCCATGCAAAACCAACAGCTCTATACTAATAATGTTGCTGAATCAGGGTTATCTAGCCGTCTTATCTTACATTACTCTCAGCAGTATTGCGTTATTTGCTCGGTTATTCTTTGCGGAGAAATTACTGGAATAACTCACCTGTGATTTCATCCTATATTTTTTGGAACAACTCTATGAACAAAATTTCTCTCTTTTCCACACACACACAAACGCGCGCGCGCACACACACACAAACACCTGGGGGCATTTAATGAAGCATTTTGTTAGATATTATGTCTGACAAGCTGTTAAAAGCTACTGAAATCTGTGCATCTGATTGGCTGAGAGCAAATTTGTCCGACAAAGTTGCCAGACAAAAATGCTTCATGAAATGCCCCCCTGAACACACATATTTTTCATCATGTAGGACTATAAAAACATGGATGAGTTGGTCTTTCAATTTTCCAATGCAAAATTTGTGTGAAGTAAAGCTGATAAGTGTAACATATAGAGGGCATAGCGTATGTTTCTGTTATCTTTCTTTAATTTCCATTTCATGTAATTATCCTTTCACCTTTATATTGTTTGTAGTGAGGCTGGTTGGTGGATCAAACGAAAGGGAGGGTCGAGTTGAGATATTGTGTGACGGGCAGTGGGGCACGGTGTGTGACGCTTGCTGGGATATCAACGACGCGAACGTGGTGTGCAGAGAGCTCGGCTACTCATCTGCCTCAGCTCATTATAGGGGAGCCCATTTCGGACAGGGATCTGGACCTATCTTGCTTCAAGAGGCTGGTTGTGATGGAACGGAAAACTCCCTGCTTCAATGCCCTAGAACATACTGGGGATGTGATACTACTTGTGATCACAGTTTAGACGCCGGATTGAGGTGTGAAGGAGACAGTAAGTTGGAATCATTCATTCTCAAAAGTTCAAGCTGTGTTCGGTCATGATGACGTTATCATGCGTATTCTATCATATTTATTTCGTGGTTAATATGTAAACATTCCTGCAAAAAGATGGTGTTTCCCTTAGCGTTTTATGTACGTGTGTTTATTTTCCTTTTCTGCTTCAAAACCTGTAGTGGTGATATTTCCCTATTATAATGTACATGTAAATTCAAAATCTAACATGAAACATGTAAAATTGATGTACTCAAATTTATGTTAGCAGCAAAAATACGTAGTATAAAGATCAATATGCAATACTCCAAAAGCATAATTATACTGCTATGATCGAGCCATTAAGGTAATATTTGAACAAATAAAAATGGCGCAAGCTGGATGCAATCTTTGAAGAATATTTTGAAATAGTTACATGTAGGTCAATACTCTAAGGTAAAGAAAAACTGATTTCTTTGCTACCGATGTTCACTAGTTTTATATCATTTTTATCTTTTACATAATACTATCATCATTATCATTAAAGGTTCTTTTAGAACTTCCAAGGTTCAGGGTCAGTGGCAATAAAAGTCTTTGCAAAACATTTTCAAAGATACTCAAGGGATGGAATTTCCAAAAGACTTGAGCCCCTAATAATAATGGTAATTACCCAACTACACATACCAATTTGGATGCTCTCCTCTGAACAGATTTAATCTTCTTGCATCGCTCATTGTAAGATCATTCCATACACAAGAACATACAATGGTATGGGGCCTTAATGTCTAGATTTTTTCACAATCAATTCTGGAGATGATAAAGCAGGAAACCTGCCAGCTATATATGAAACACGTCGTTGGGAATATATTACTGCACATGGCTGTATTAATGATATATCTTTAATGATAATTTCGATTTGCAAATTAGTATCCTTGCGGTTTAGTTTACAGCATATGACAACTAGGCTGAATGGACACAAATCATTTTGAACTAATTATTATCAGTGTATCGAACTTTTAATGTTATCTTGGTTCCTTTATCCGCTTTAAGAAACCACCAATTAGTTTCAAATGTTATACGAGAAGTAACGTTGGCGAAAACTGCGAATTTTCTATCCGTAATTTCGTGAATTATCAACATAAAGATACACTGATGTAACCTTATATTACATTATGTTAAGGAACCGCCAGTGCAGGTGCGTACAACGTGCGTAGCGACTTGACATTGATTCCCACGGCAGCGGACCATGGAGGCCTCCTACAGTGCAGCCTTCAGAGCAGTGAACAGTCCAGCACGTTACAAGTCCAATGTAAGTATTAGTCTTGTTGAAGTAGGTAGATAGTGAATAATATGTTTTGCCAACAATGTTTCTGTTGATAATATATATATATATATATATATATATATATATATATATATATAGTAACAAAGCTGCAACAAAGTTCATGCTGTATTCAACAACGGTTTATTTCTTCACACAAATTTTCGGGCGTCTCGCCGCCCTTTCTCAAGTGTTGAGTATCAACACTTGAGAAAGGGCGGCGAGACGCCCGAAAATTTGTGTGAAGAAATAAACCGTTGGTGAATACAGCATGAACTTTGTTGCAGCTTTGTTACTTATCTTTTTATCTTGCCAACACGTGGACTACCTTATCAACATATATATATATATATATATATATATATATATATATATATATATGTATATATATATGAAGGGTTTGTTTGCAAAAAACGATAAGTCCATTTTTGAAGATTTTGAAGTACGATCTTTGTCATAAAGTACAGAATAATACCTTTTAAATGATATATTGGTCACTTCACATAAAGGTACATTTTTTAAGTTATGGTCAAAAGAAGCAAACATTTTCTTATTATTCTCTTTATTTTTCTTGACCTTTAATCGCAAATATCTCCATTTGACAAATATGGACTTATCGGTTTTTGCAAACAAACTCTTCATATATATATATATATATATACGCTTTCATATTGTGCGGTTCGCCCCTTTCACTGTTTTCGGTTATTTACTTATATATTCATTGAGGGCCTATACAAATTTGTACATCTTCACCTGCGATATTTATAATATTTTTTTTTGTACTGTATTCTTCCAGGTTGTCCTTTCTTTCCTTTGCCTATTGTTGTTGATAATTTGGACAAGTTGCGCCTTGAGTATTTGATTATTGGATGAATTTGGTGTCTTAAGAATTCCACGCATCATTATTATCATTACACACGCTCACACACACACACACACACACACACGCACACACACACACCATAAACAAAAAAGGAACTTGAGAAAGTAACAAAAGAAGAAGTCGTTTTTTTTTTTCATTTCTATTCAGCGACTTCTCATTGACTGGCATTAACGTAGCACATTGATATCCCCTGGGAATTTTGTTTATATATAAATTCTAAATCTTTAATGATAACCTGGTATTGCCTGGCTGAACACTTTGACGTTTTTGTTTGAAAGATTATAAAGTGTCCAAAGGAAAGTAAGTATTGAAGTTTAGAAGATAAGTAAACAATTATTACCCATGCCAGCGTCACTCTTTATAAAGTGTATAGTTTTAAGCTAGTAGGTAGTATGTCCTTATATCTGGACGAGGTAGATAAACATCCAAATGAAAGCAACCAATGATTGCTATGTAGACTTACACATGAGAGTGAAAATAGGTAAGGATATCAATGGTTATGAACTTATCGAAATGTTATGATTTAAGTATTTTTATGTAGATAAATGGAATAGTAGGAACTTTAGTGATAACCTGAAACATTGTCATTGACATAACTAAATGCATTACTTCACTGTTAAAACATCGGTGTTAGATTTAATACCATGGGTGTTAAATCTAACACCGATCAAACTTCAATAGAGGACCACACCCACAGGTGTAGGAAATGTATTGTGACTGTGTTAACAAGTGTTCACCTGGCACTTCGTGGTGTTAATTTGACACTGTGGCTGGTGATATTTTTGACACTGCGCTAGAGTTAATTCAATAATGACACCGCATGGTGTTGATTTGATATTGGTGGTGTTAATTTCAATGGTATAACACCCGTCCAGCTTCAACAGGGGACCACACCAACTGGTGTTACTGTGGGGTAAATGTGTTTACACATTTTTTTCAAAAATCAAGTACTTTATCGGAAAATTCTTTATCGTCTTGTTGAAGTTCAAAATTAACAAGAAGTGCAGTAATTAAGAAACTATTCAAAAAAAAACAATTTTAAATTTTGAAATGACACCCGGAGGTGTTAATCTAACACCATGAATGAGCACCGAATTTAACACCAGCTCGGAGTTTCATATTTAACACCCGCCTTTTTGCAGTGTTGTTTCCGCGAAAGATAGATAAAGACGGGGAATATCGACTACCTCATTATTTTTCAAGATTCCAGGCGGTAAACTTTCTAACCGTGTATTGTTTATTCTACATCATTTAAATAGAAGAAAACGTTAAGAACGCTTATGACTTAAAATGCATGCATTTTTGATCCAAGACTCCTTAGCAAGAAGTCAATTATAAGCAACATGATTCAGAAAAAAAAAATCAAATTTTCCTTCGCCTTAGAATTCAAGTAGGAAATTGAAAAACAAAAATATCCAGCTCTAAATTTCCTACCAAAATATTCCAATTTCCTGGTTTGAAACCACATCACTTTTTTTTCTGTTTCAATAACTTAACGCCTTAGACTAATGGTCTTTAAGGTAACTTTTGGCATATGACGTACGTACATGAATATGCAGCAACATAGCACTACCCAAGCTTTATTGACTTTTATTGATAAAGTGGTACATGCTCTTGACGATGCTTCACACACCATTGGTGTTTTTATTGATTTTTTTCGAAGGCTTTTGACACGATAGACCATGATATTCTTCTTTATAAGTTAAGCCATTATGGCATTCGCGGGACGGCTATAGAATGGTTTAGAGATTAGATTATCTTACTGATAGAAAGCAGTATGTTTATTTAAAGGACAAGTTCACCTTCATAAACATAAGGATTGAGAGAATGTAGCAATATTAGTAGAACACATCATTGAAAGTTTGAGGAAAATCAGACAATCCGTTCAAAAGTTATGAATTTTTGAAGTTTTTGTGCAGTAACCGCTGGATGAGAAGACTACTCCAGTGTATGAATAACTTAGATGTCACATGCGTACAACAATATAAGGAAAATATAAAGAGAATTTCACAAAATGCCATCTTTTGAAAAAAAAGTACACATTCCCCTGACTCGTTACCGACAAATGTTATGGGTAATATTATTCCCCCGCCTTTAGAAAGAGGCAAGTCAAGAGCTCTTTTATTATGCGAAAAAAGTGAAAATATGTTGAATTTTCTTTATACTGTTGTACGCATATGACTCACAAGCTGTAGTAGTCTCCTCATCCAGCGGTTCCAACACAAAAATTTTAAAAATTCATAACTTTTGCATCGATTGTCCAAATTTCCTCAAGCTTTCACTGATGTGTTCTACTAATATTGTTGTCATTCAAATCAGTTTAGCCTCTCTGTTTGCGCTCTTAAATTCCTCCACACCAGTACCCTTTTTCGTACCCTAAGACTTCGGAACGCGTGAACAGCTGGCTTTATTGTACTCGTGTCAGTGGTATACTGGCTAGTAATTCTATTCATTTTCTTTTTTTTATGTTAGTACTTGTATGTTCACTCTTTAGGCTTCCCGCTTCTCTTCCGAGGACTCGCATGTCGAGTTGTTCTTTTTTTCAGCATTATTCAAATCGTATTATTACACCAAATTGTCAACATTGCTAAATCAACTGTTCTTACGTATGCAGAATGTGGTTATCTGTTTATCATTATTCATACTGTTTATCATTATTCATATTGAGAAAACTCTGTTATTGCCCGGGTATTTTTGCCTTTCATTTTTGTTTTTCTTTATTTTGGTCCTACGTTGCAACCGTACTCCTCATCTGTATCTTACACTCTGTTCAGTATTTGGGACCTACGCTTAACAAGCTCGCTTTTAATTAGGTTCCATCATATTTCTTTAGCATTATACAAAGAGCCAAACTTACGAAGAGTGACCGCTGTGTTTTATATGTTTACGTTAATTTACTGTGCATCCGAGTCGGATATTATGATTCATTTCATTTCATTATATTTGATGTACATTCCTTCATTGAGAAATATGAAAATGAAATAAATTGAATTGAATTAAATTAAATACTGGAAGATGAAAATCGAGTTAAATCAGCGCTGAAGTAACTATAACTGTCTACTATCACCACTTGTCACGTGACAGACGCCCCCGCGGACAATATCATCGTGATTCAGATCAGCCACGTCGAGAATGAAGAGAAAACAAATGACCTTAAGATCACGTGTCATGTCAACACATGTGACCAGCCAGTTCCACCAATCGAGGCATACGAGATTGCAATCGATGACGTCATTCAGTCATCTTCAAGCTCCCACACCGTGACCCTTGACCCTCTTCCCAGCGGATGCGTGGAAATCTCCTGCACCGGTATCAATGAGATCGGTAACACGACTACTGCACAGACTTACTGTACAAAAAGCTGTGGTAAGAGAATATTGCAGTTTGAATCCTGTTTTCTTCCTATTATATATATATATATATATATATATATATATATATATAGTGTGAAAAGAAGAGCCAGGTGGACGTAGCTAGGTCAACGTGTCTGTTTATTGCCGCCGAGCTTTCGGTCCCAAACGGACCTTCATCAGGGCTGTAACGATACAAAAATGACTCACTCGTATGGCTACACTAATAAATATATATTCATATATGTATACTAATATAAATCTAACTGGCGTGAGTCTGTAATGACTATGTAATCAATCAATCCGTAATTACAGCTGTATATAACATATTCCAATAATCATATACATAATCAATTGCATATTATTGAATACATTTCATATCACACTCGTGTTATTAATTGAGGTGAAGGTATATAACAAAAACACCAATTCAGTATCCTCATCTTATGTGTTGTGTGACAGACGACTGTAATAATATCAAACTAGACATTTTTATGTTGTCGACGATAATACAGCATGTGGCAGCATTGCAAGACGTAAGTGGCTGTATAATACAGTACAACAGCCACGCGTCGTCTTCTGGCTATCGTATAATGAGGTAAATAATACTGATATACCACAACCATTCATATACATACAGTTGTATTATAACATATAACAGAATATTACATAAGGTACAGAATATGAACGGTTCACATAATAAAAAAAAGGGTTTACCTTATTAATGGCGGATATAAAGGCTTGCGGCGGTGTCTGTGTGGGTTGAGTGTGTCTGTTCGTGTGTGTGTGTATGTGTGGGTTGGCGTATGGTTGCATATATGCGCATTCACAAGTACCACCACAAATCGCACATACCCCATCACAGACTACATCGATTGCAAATCAACCTGGGTCATCTATCTACTGACATGTACACTCTGCAAGAAGCAATACATTGGCAAAACAGAAACCACACTCTACACACGACTCAACAACACTCGCTCAGAAATACGAACATTCAACACACAATCAAAACACCTCCCATACACAAGGCACTTCAACCTCCCAGAACACAGCCTGAACTGCTTACAAATCACTGCCATTGAACTAATCAAGAAGAAGACCCGCCCTGTGATTCTAAATCGTGAATCCTACTGGATAGCCACACTAAAAACATTACAGCCAAATGGCATCAATGTTGATCCTTAACCAGCAGACCATTAACTGCACATGCGCAACAATGTGATGCGCATATATGCAACCATACGCCAACCCACACATACACACACACACGAACAGACACACTCAACCCACACAGACACCGCCGCAAGCCTTTATATCCGCCATTAATAAGGTAAATCCTTTTTTTTTATTATGTGAACCGTTCATATTCTGTACCTTATGTAATATTCTGTTATATGTTATAATACAACTGTATGTATATGAATGGTTGTGGTATATCAGTATTATTTACCTCATTATACGATAGCCAGAAGACGACGCGTGGCTGTTGTACTGTATTATACAGCCACTTACGTCTTGCAATGCTGCCACATGCTGTATTATCGTCGACAACATAAAAATGTCTAGTTTGATATTATTACAGTCGTCTGTCACACAACACATAAGATGAGGATACTGAATTGGTGTTTTTGTTATATACCTTCACCTCAATTAATAACACGAGTGTGATATGAAATGTATTCAATAATATGCAATTGATTATGTATATGATTATTGGAATATGTTATATACAGCTGTAATTACGGATTGATTGATTACATAGTCATTACAGACTCACGCCAGTTAGATTTATATTAGTATACATATATGAATATATATTTATTAGTGTAGCCATACGAGTGAGTCATTTTTGTATCGTTACAGCCCTGATGAAGGTCCGTTTGGGACCGAAAGCTCGGCGGCAATAAACAGACACGTTGACCTAGCTACGTCCACCTGGCTCTTCTTTTCACACTGAATGCAAATAATGAAGGCCACACACTGGTACTGTAAATGGTCGATACCCCTTCTCACACTCTATGTATTGATAAATACGGTCATCGGCCTGTATCCGGGAGTCACACTCCAGTGGATCCAGTCCAGTGAGGACGGCAGTGCAACGTCCGGGACCAGAACATCTAGGTCCCCACAAAAGGATACGACAATGGCTCACTACAACACAATAAGGAGAAATTTGGCAACTCTCAACCATCTACACGCACAGCAAGACTACCTATTTGAATGTAAAGAAAGAGACATCATCCCTAAAGGCCTACTCCTGAGGAAATCATGCGCGCTCAACTGCGATGATGACACTTGTAAAGTCCAGCGAATGGCGGACTACACTTTGGCTTGCATCTCGCCAGCTTCTAGACATCGTCTCCTCAGAAATCACGCGGAAAATAACAAGCACTCAATCGAACATAGAAACGGCCAAAGCTGAACTCTTTCAAAATACAACCCCGAGAGTTTACCATGAAACACTGAACTCAATCCATGGGAAATTAGCAAAGCAAAACCACGAAGAAAAGAAACAGAAAGAACGTAAACTGAAACGGGATGAAAAATTGTGTGAGGAAATCAGGGCGTCAATCAAACGCAACCAGAACTGTGGTCCACCGGACAGTCTACCTGCCAGCTCCTCTAAGCCAACACAGCCCCGGAACAAACAGAGAAATAGGCGATACAACAAGAGAGCATACACGAAAAGAAGAAGAATCAGTAATCCAAGCAATACAACTGACTCCAACAATAATGAAACAAGTAGAGAAGGAGAAGAATTGGGAAATGTAATGGTGCCAATTGTCAACCTTTCTGACCATGTACTTAGCCCTGCAGAGGTCAGTCTCCTTTCAAAAGGTCTTACCTTCTGCCCAACCCCTCCCAGTATTGATTATTTGCAAGTAAACACAGACTTTCTTAACTTTGAAAGACAAATGAAATTGAAAGTGTTTTTCAGTGAAAATGATCGACCCCAAGATGAATCGGCTCTTGACCCCACGGCCTCATTAGCAGCCACCACTGAAAATGTTGACAATTCCATTGTGTCAGAGACACAACGACGGTTCCGCCCCCAAAGCAAGTGGAACCCACCTGTTCACAATGCACATTTAGAGGTCTTTTTGGAAAACGTCAAGTGTGACATCGACAATATGGTGCAGAGATACAATAACCGCACTGACAACCTCTCCCAACCAGAGAGACAGGCACTACAAAGCCTATGCAAAAATAGGGACATTGTAATCAAACCGGCGGACAAAGGCTCATCAACTGTCATAATGTCAACCACTGACTATATCGCTGAAGGCGAACGACAACTATCAGATAACAACACCTACACACTACTAGACAAAGACCCCACACAAACTTATCTAGAACAAGTAAAGGAAGCCATTGAACCACTAGAAATTGATCCCAAGGTCAAGAGGGTACTGACCCCACCACACCCAACCTGCCCTAACATTTATTTCCTACCCAAGATTCATAAAGAGAACAACCCTGGGAGACCGATCGTATCCGGATGCGCATGCCCAACTGTAGAAATTTCCAGACTCATCGATGTACACTTACGACCGCTTGTTCAAAAATTGCCTTCTTTCATTCAAGACACAACACACTTCTTACAACACATACAGGAAATAAACACCAAGCATGCCCCATTTTCACCACGTAGCATCCTAGTATCAGCCGACGTGTGTAGTTTGTACACAAACATACCTCACAATGAGGGTATCCTAGCAACAAAACGCGCACTGGACAACCGCATCAATCCACATCCCCCGACTGACCAACTCTTGCGCCTTTTAGAGCTTGTACTTAACCTCAACTACTTTCAGTTTCAAGGCAAAGTATACAAGCAAACTCATGGGACTGCCATGGGGACCCCCTGCGCTCCTTCATATGCAAATCTGTTCATGGGTGACTTAGAGCAGAAACTGATCTTCTCGAAAACCAACACCACAAGCATCTTGTCAGGCAGTTGGAAACGCTTCATTGACGACATCCAATTCATATGGCTAGGATCACCACGCACACTGTCAAACTTCCAACTGTCCTTAAATGAAGCGCACCCCACTATCAAATTCACACTTCAGTCATCCGACACTGAAATCACCTTCCTTGACACATACCTCCTACTCTACAATGGCACCCTAAACACAGAAATCTTCACTAAACCCACGGACACACATGCATACCTTCTACCCACATCATGCCATCCCAAACACACATTCCACAGTATACCATACAGCCAGGCCCTCAGAGTGAGACGCATCTGCTCTAACCCAGAAGACGAATCGCATCATCTCGAAGAACTTCGCAGCCATTTCGTAAGACGCAAATACGACCCACAAACCGTAGATGATGCCATAACAAGAGCAAAACAAAAACCCAGACCTGAACTCCTCACCTACCACAAACGTAGAAAAACACAAAGACCAATCTTCACAAACACGTACAACAGAGCCACGGAAAAAATTCCACGCATCATCCAACAGCACCTCTCAACACTACAGTCGTCATCATCACTTCAGAAAACTTTCCCCGAACCCCCTCTCATCTCATACCGCCGACCGAGATCACTCCGTGATATCTTAGTTAATGCAAAAGACCCGAAAACACAAACACACCACCAACACACAGACATCCACCCTCGATCTGGCTTCTACAAATGCAAATCAAACAAATGCATCCTACACAAACACATTACAGAAACAGACTCATTCACAAGTACCACCACAAATCGCACATACCCCATCACAGACTACATCGATTGCAAATCAACCTGGGTCATCTATCTACTGACATGTACACTCTGCAAGAAGCAATACATTGGCAAAACAGAAACCACACTCTACACACGACTCAACAACACTCGCTCAGAAATACGAACATTCAACACACAATCAAAACACCTCCCATACACAAGGCACTTCAACCTCCCAGAACACAGCCTGAACTGCTTACAAATCACTGCCATTGAACTAATCAAGAAGAAGACCCGCCCTGTGATTCTAAATCGTGAATCCTACTGGATAGCCACACTAAAAACATTACAGCCAAATGGCATCAATGTTGATCCTTAACCAGCAGACCATTAACTGCACATGCGCAACAATGTGATGCGCATATATGCAACCATACGCCAACCCACACATACACACACACACGAACAGACACACTCAACCCACACAGACACCGCCGCAAGCCTTTATATCCGCCATTAATAAGGTAAATCCTTTTTTTTTATTATGTGAACCGTTCATATTCTGTACCTTATGTAATATTCTGTTATATGTTATAATACAACTGTATGTATATGAATGGTTGTGGTATATCAGTATTATTTACCTCATTATACGATAGCCAGAAGACGACGCGTGGCTGTTGTACTGTATTATACAGCCACTTACGTCTTGCAATGCTGCCACATGCTGTATTATCGTCGACAACATAAAAATGTCTAGTTTGATATTATTACAGTCGTCTGTCACACAACACATAAGATGAGGATACTGAATTGGTGTTTTTGTTATATACCTTCACCTCAATTAATAACACGAGTGTGATATGAAATGTATTCAATAATATGCAATTGATTATGTATATGATTATTGGAATATGTTATATACAGCTGTAATTACGGATTGATTGATTACATAGTCATTACAGACTCACGCCAGTTAGATTTATATTAGTATACATATATGAATATATATTTATTAGTGTAGCCATACGAGTGAGTCATTTTTGTATCGTTACAGCCCTGATGAAGGTCCGTTTGGGACCGAAAGCTCGGCGGCAATAAACAGACACGTTGACCTAGCTACGTCCACCTGGCTCTTCTTTTCACACTGAATGCAAATAATGAAGGCCACACACTGGTACTGTAAATGGTCGATACCCCTTCTCACACTCTATATATATATATATATATATATATATATATAATAATAATAATAATAATAATAATAATAATATACATATATATATATATATATATATATATATATATATATATTTACCAGAACCACCTGGAATGATGTAATAACTTTTGTAGGTTTGCCACATGCGCGTGCTTTGGATTGGAAACACTTCTAATTTGAGTTCTGGTAATTCCCACTACATGTATAGGGAGTTAGGGAACTTTTTTTTTTTCAAATACGAGTGTCATTTCTCTAACAAGAAATAGAACGTTATTCTTCTGTCATTGTCACTGCAAGTCTCTTATTTTCACTAGAAACTAGTGGCGAGCCCCCCGCATCTGATATCTTGTCGATCAAGACTTCGGAGTTCCTAAACAAAGACCGTCAGATGAATCTGCTAATCCTGTGCAGAGCGAACTTGAGCGTCCAGCCGTTCCCGTACCTCCATTCGTATTCAATTGAAGTTGATGGGACCATCCTGTCCAACGCGAGCTGGACCTCGGCCGTCCTGAGACCACGCCCAAACAGGTGTATTAATGTCACGTGTTCCGCAACTAATGGCGTCGGAATTACTTCCGCTTTGACGAGGCACTGTCCGAGGGGTGAGCAATATGAAATCTAGAAATGTCAACTCTTTCTCTCCCATTATCTCCCAGGCATAAAGCAATCGAAAGATTCCGTCTTTCAAAATCCTTTGCCGGACATGTTCCCGTAGGAGCGTTATCGATGGTGGGTTAAAGGTGGGAATATCTGTGATTTACTGGGTTTGATCCCTGCCAGGTAATATATGTACTTTCCCCCTTTTATTAAGGGTAATCTGAAAAGCAGCCAAACAATCATTATTATTGAAGGCGGGTTCCTTTTTAAATGCAACGAAATCCTTTGAATTATTTTCTTATTCTCCTTAAGCGTTTTTCCGAAGTATGAAACGCTTGACGTATACATTACAATGAATCCAACCATAGGGAAGCTTTACATGAACATAAATACTTACTTAAGGATGCAATATATGTCTCCTTCATTAAGTAATTATGTCTTTTAACTGTATTATGTGCCATCTATTTGCCTGCTTTAGCGCTGGCATTTTTTAGTAAGCATGTCCTACACATTGTGTCCATTAAACCGGATCCATGTCTATGTTTAAAACAATAAAGGGCTTTTTGACAACTTGGGTGGAAAAAAAATGTATCACATCCTATGTATATCTCTTTCCATTCTTCAGACCTACCTGCGCCTAACATCATCTTTATCAAGGTAGAAGAAGACAAGGATAACTGGGGAACGAATCTCAATATCTCGTGTCACGTGGATCCGATCGATCAACCGTTTCCACCGATCGATATGTTCGAAATCATTGCTGATGGATATAATCTCTCAACATCCAACGCGTCTTCAACGAACATAGAAAATCAAATCAACCGGTGTATCGATATATCTGTACCGGTTTCAATCAATTCGGGGAGACGGTTTCTACGCGGAACTTCTGTCCACTGAGAACAGGAAAGTTTCTTATAGCTTCTGATAAGATAAATGACAATAAAAGAATATTTCTTATTTGACTGACATTTCATGTTAAATTCGTTGAAATGATTTAACATTTTTCAGCTTATGTGTTTTCTTTATAATGTTCTGCTTAGGCAAGTTTGATAGGCTTGTTATGGGTGGAGATAAAACAACGAAAGGGAAATTAAAAGAGCCTGTTTGATTCCATATATCACTTCAAGAAAGATTGTTTTATCGTTATACTATTATGTCCTTTTTTTGACTGATATTGTCGAGAAAAGATTTTTTTCAGCTTTTGAATGACGACAAAAACATTGTACCTTGCACTCATAGGTCACGCGCCCCCAGCGAGTAACATCCTCTCCATCGAAACCCAGGAGATCAATGGGGAAGGAAGTCAGGTCATTCTCGTTATTACGTGTCACATCAGTCTTCAAGACCAGCCGTTCCCACACCTTCACACATACACCATCGGAGTCGACAACACCACGATCTCCTCGTCCAGCTGCGCCTCGGCTCTCTTCAGACCACGCCCACATAAAAGGTGCATCAAAGTCACGTGCTCCGGGACAAACGGGATTGGTTGGACCTTCACCAGTCTTAGACATTGTTCAACATTTGACTCGAAGAAAGGTAAGTATTAAAGCCAGATGCGCTGATGATAATAAGCCATAATCAAAGAGAATATGATTCCTAGAGCGAAACAATTAATTTTGTTGAGAGACTTTAGGTTCATTACGTCAATGTGACTTTATTTTGCCAGACATGTAAATGACTTATTGTCCGTACGGTCACTCGAATACTAGAGGGATTTTTTTATGTTATACCAATTGTAATTAAAATCAGGCCTGTAATATTCAGTATATTTTAAATCTAAATAGATGCGCGATTCAATCTACAATACAATTAAGGTAATATTTTCAATTTTGGCCTATAGATATTGACCTCTCTAAAAATACATCTCATGATTTATTGAGAATATGACATACATTTTAATGAAGGTTACCATGCACAGAGTTTATGATATCCTTTGGTGTTCTTCAAAACTGAAGAAAAAAGAAAATATTCATGTCAAAGACATTATTGAAAGGGGCAGAATTTCACAGTTGAGCTGCTTTTCGTTAACCGTTCCTAAATGTTAAATCGTAACGATCGAAGATTTATCTGCCGGCATGGTCGCAATTTCATAAACTGTTTCCCCACTACACAACAAGTAATTAGAATGTTTATTGAACTTTCCCTCTAAAGAAACACTAGAACACATTGAAACACGTATTTATCTGCTGAAGGTGATACACCCAGTGCGCTTGACCAGACGCACACACACACAAAAAAAGGTTTTATTTTACTGCTTTGAATCTGAATTTTCACCTTGTACGTCGTATTGATAAGTTTATCGTTTTCTCAAAATTATTTCTCACTCCCTTTATGTCTGATCCTGTATTAAAGGTCCAATTGCTGGTCTTCGTCGAGGATTTCTTCAGCAGCCATCGACCACGTACGCCCTGCTCGTCGCCGTGTTTTTCCTGTCGTTGTTGACCTGTGCGACGGTGATCATGAGGAGGAGAGAGGTCACGGTCTTTTAAAAATTAGACACCTTCTGCATACCTCAAACTCTTATTTTACTTAATTAACTGAGTCCGATAGGATTTTCCTACTTTTTGCTGTTGTTCTTGTTGTTCATAAAACGAAAGGAGGATGAAAGTTTTCATTTTATTTTTCTAGTCTTTCTTTATGTTCATTTATAAAACATTACATTTGTTTGTTGTCTTTTATTCTGCTTAGTCAAAGAAAAATTATGTTCTATTGTTAACCCAAGAGGAGGTTGGATTGCCGTATTGCAAGTATAAATTGCATGTGATTAACGAGTATTGATCGATTTGATACGATGTGACTGAGTTTGAAAGTTTAAGTTTGAAATAGTGACAATTTTGTATAATGAATATGGCACATCAATCTGCTCGTATCTTTATCAATTTACCAATTTAGCACTTTGTTGGCATAGAGTATCGTTTTTAGGCCTCATTTTGAAATTAGTTGCTTCTTCCAATATTAGTAAAACAATAAATACATAGATAATTAGAAAGCAAGAAAATGTCTCATTCATTTTCTTTAAAACAATATCAATTATTGTTTCCAACTTCTCCGAGTATTATCGTTTAATTATACTGAAATTATTACACTGATCTTAAAGTCACATGATATGTGCTTAAAACCTATGAAATGGGAGTTGCACCGTCACTGCATTGTTAATCAGTGAACAAGGCAATAAGATTATTTTACTTTCATGCATGACTCTATTCTTGCTTAGTATTTACACCGATGAACTAAATCATTTAACGTGGATCTACATAGTTTTAAATACCAGAATGTGATTACAAAATATGTTACTCAGTAAATAAAAGTTTGCTGAAGATTGACAATGTTGTCTTTTTATCTCTTGTCTGGTTTCATAAGTGCGTTCCAGTTGAAGAGTTTGTTTGCAAAAACCGATAAGTCCATATTAGCCAAATGGAGATATTTGCGATTAAAGGTCAAGAAAAATAAAGAGAATTATAAGAAAGTGTTTGCTTCTTTTGACCATAACTTCAAAAATGTACCTTTATATTTAGTGACAAATATATCATTCTAAAGGTATTATATTGTACTTTATGACAGAGACCATACTTCAAAAATCTTCAAAAATGGACTTATCGGGTTTTGCGAACAAACTCTTCATAAGTATTAGTCCAAAATGTCCCGTGTAGGTTCGGTTGTGTGTGTGTGTGTGTGTGTGTGTGTGTGTGTGAGTGAGTGTGTTGGTGTTTATGTTAACAATATCATGACAACTTTACTGAACATTGCGTACCTAAAATAACTAAATTAAAAAAGGAATATAATGCAAGAGACTCCCTTCATAAAGGCAACATTTGAGTGTGATGTCAGCTTCGAAACCACTCAACAATACGTCATGACTCACAACGAATGACGAACTGTGAACTGTTCCTATCTAAACAGGTTTAAGTTTGTCCATGGTGCATCCCTTATATAACTTTCCCAGGTACGGTTTTCACGACTCACCGAGCGTCATTTCACACAATCACACACACACACACACACACACACACACACACACACACACACACAAACACACACACAAACACACACATGTATATATATATATATATATATATATATATACATATATATATATATATATATATAGAGAGAGAGAGAGAGAGAGATTGTGTGTGTGTGTGTCCGTGCGTGTGTGTGCGTGTGTGTGTGTTGAAAGACTATTGAAATACTCATTTGAATAACTTGAATTCCTGTCTTTGACTTTCCCATGATAAGCCATTTTTGACTAATCGCAAGTCGCGATTGAAAATAGTATTAAAGCACAGAGCGTAGTTGGTACGGTTGTATCAGAAATCGGTAATGAGGTTTCAAAATATGAAAACTATCTGCGATTTAAAAATGCGAGACTATTTCCTTAAAAAAAAGAGTGATTCTCCCATTGGTAACATGACACAAAAGCAAACTTCCATCATCCACATTTGTTTTCATTCTCTTTGTAGCTGATATCTACATGATCTATAAACTATGTTACATTTAAAAGTATTTTCGAAACATTTGTTCCATTACTTTTTTTCCAGGCATCATATCAACTTAATATATTGGTAGATGAATAAGCCTGTGCACTTTTTGAGTTTGATCATCCAAAGTCAACGGATGTAGACAGAAAGACATCACATATCAGTTGAAAGAACCCATATTTTCTCTCCTCCACAGGTACACAAACTCACCCTCTCCCGCTGTTTTGTAGTAATCTAACACACACACATGCAGAGAAGATAACTTATTTTCTAATGTAGTAATCATAAATGAGAAGTATGAAAATAAATGAATTGAATTGAATTTCGTAGTTGTCAACTTGATTTGCAATGGAAAGTTATTGTACGTATCCCTTTACAATAACCAATAATCTGTCACTATGAAGTTATTTTTTTTTTTATTTTAAGGTAAGGTGTTTTAGACAGTCAACAATGCTTGTCTTTAACGTTTTTGCAATGTAAAGAGTGAGAGTGTGTTTGGGTAATGGTAAGAAAGTTGTGCTCCTGGATAATGGTAAAATGTGCTCTGTTTATCAAAGAAAACATACAATAAGATATCAAATTCTAATCACTTATTTCCTTTTAGACAATAGAAAAAGACATGCCTGTATGACTGTGAGTGTGTGTTTAGGTGAGTATTTGGATCTTTTTCTTACGTTTTCACATTTACATTTAATAAATTCCCGTGACTGATATTGAAAACTTGAAAAGTATTTGAAAAGTAATAACGACCTAGAATTATGCAGAGAATGATACAGATATACAGGCACTGCGTATAAGTAATAAAATGACATAACCTATCTTTAAGTCGTATTAATGTCTTCAATTACACATTTTTTGCAATAATATTATAGGTGCTACGTCAAAATGATTCTCGGCGTCTTAAATCCATTTGGATGTTTTAAAAAAAAAGTATTTCAAAAAATGGCTACGAGAAATTTTGCCATTTCTCTTCTTCATGGCATATGTTATTGGTGTTCACAATAAATCATTGAATAGGATGACCAAAATGAGGAGCGAAACGGTCTTCTTACGCATATAAGAATAAACGAGAAGACGAAGAACCAATTTGCAAAGAGGCGTAACTGCTTTTCAATATGGTTGCAAGACAAGACAGGACTAAAGTCCATGCACCCATTTACCTGAATGAATTTCAACTGCTGCAGTATATATCATTAATTCAAACAATATTGTTCGGAACCCCCCCCCCCTTCTTTTTTTTTTAAAGATGGTACACATTTGGCCAGTTTTAGTGAGCAGCGAATACACAGAAATACTGACACCAAAAAAACGAATATAGTTATTGTATACGCGAGTTGTTCCCGAGGAAAAACACTCACTGCATGGAGACTGGGCTTGAAAATTCCAAACGTAAACAGTATGCTTGAAAATATTGGATAAGAGGAGGTGGCATATATCAGACACGAGGCCAAAATAATGCATGATCATTTTCACCAAAAATGTATTTACTTTCTGTTTCACCAGTGTTTCTAGTAGCAATGCAGGATTTTGAACGAAACTCCTTAGTTTAAGAAAAAAAAAACAGTTTGCCCTCAGTGGACTGTAAACACAGTATAATGCACAAAATTTGATAAGCAGCCTGTCCTCTTAAGCCCTTCTTTACGATGTGACGAAGTCTTAAATTCCTCTTTAGATATGACATGTGGTGAAAATATATCATTTTCAGCGTTTAAACTCTACTCTACAAATAGATCGATATCGTTTGGTTACATGTTAAGTATTTTAGATTTTTCAGACTGCTATACAGTTTGTGATGTATTTAGTCACCTGTTATTGGATATTTTGTCTCTTTGATTATAATGAATACACGAATGATGGACATTGACAAGACCCAAATAAGTTTATTCTTCTCATTTTTCTTTCCGTCATAATTATAAAAATCAAGTCATTATATTATATCTGAAAGTACGCATATATATATATATATATATATATACATATATACAAGCGTGCATGTACACACACTTACACGTGTATTTAATGTTATGTGTGACTGCACAACTTTACATGAAAGTCGATCCCTGTATCTGTGTACACATCTATTGTGCCTGTCTATGTATCTTTATCGTATGCATTTAGGCCCTAATGAGGAAGTACAATGAGAGTAACCCTGCTAAAGAATTTCAGGATGGCAAAAGTCAACATGAAACATGTTACATGCCGAGCAGTGAAAACAAAAGCAGTGATATATGAGATGATATAAGATAAAGCATCATGTTAATTGACAGGGAGAGCTAGTGTAGGATTTTAGCTGATGCATGATCTAGGACTGTAAGGTAATACTTTGTTCCCCAGCATGGAATAACTCGTCTTTTCAAAATCGAAGCATTAAAATCACTGAGATGTTACTACTCAATTTTTTAGAATTTATTCGTTTATGAACCTTTCTCCATACTTTTCTTTCATCTTTCATATGTAAATGAATGAATCAGATGTTGTTAATGGATAATTTATAGAACACCTTCTAAAAAGTTGGACACACCTGTCTGAGTACGTCTATAATTTACGGCATGAGTCAATTACATTGCAATGAGTTTCATCCAATTCAAATTACTCAGAAGCCAATGGTATTTTTTCTTTAGTTTCTTTTTCAGATCAAATGCATTTTGAGGTGACTCTTGAATGTGCCTGATAATCGTGGTGTTTGCAGAATGTGAAAATTAATCTATTGTTTTGAAAATCCCTTAAAACTTGTGTCAAATGCAATAACTAATGTATATAAATGTAAATGAATGCCTTATATCAAGTTCCTTCATTCCTACTTACATCAGTGCAAATGTTTGATGTGTGTCACACTTTTTCCAAATCTTAACACCATTTAGTAGTTTGTTAAGAAACGTCCCCAAGTTAAAATAAAAAAGAACAAGACACTGCAAATGCTGATTACCAAGATTCACCACCATTGCAAAATTGTTTGATTTTTTCCCTGTGTTTCTAAACTACAAGCTAGAAGTTGCCGAAAGTAAACCATTCATCGATATATCTAAATTACACTTTACATTATTTGATAGTAAATAAATTGTTCACATGTGATACGAGTGTAAGGCAGACAAGAATGTGCACTCTAAATCTGATATCCTTCACTGAAGCTGTAAGATGAAGAGGTCGTCAAATGAATATCCATTTGAAGTAAGATATAAGAACCAGATCCTATTCAAAAAAGAGAAAATGTGTTAGCTTTTGAAGCAGGAAACTGAATGACTCATCACGTTGCGCGGATGAATCTTGCGGATTTCATCACGTGAGTAGCCTCTTTCATGTACATGTACCTTCCACTGACTCAATAAAAAGCAGACATCTTGAAAGCATTGTATTGAACTAGATTTAATTCGATCTTTGTGGTAAACGAGGTAGACAAGTTTATGTCTGGAGATTGGCAACTTTTTCTCGGCTTCAGCTTTTCCTCGGTTTTTTTCAGAGACGCATACTCGAGAGTAGGTGTGAGGAAATGAATTAACCAATGAAGACTTGTGTTTCTCTTCGAAATATTAATATTCACATTAGGCATAATATCAACTCCTCTTAAAACAATGTAAATTGAATAAACGATTTTGTATTTGATAGGTCTTTCATTGCCTCGCTTATTTCAATTCGTATTGTCATTGATTAATTGATTGATTGACTGATTTTTCCGATTCTATCCACCAGGATTTTCATATCATACAGGAATCTACTCACAATGATTGACAACCGAGTGTTGGTGCGGTTGGGGCTTCTTTTCATAAACATTCACTTCGGTGGTAAGCATAGTTCAAGACTTGGTTTATTTTTTTCTTCTCCCTTTTTTCAAACTTTTCGTCGTTTTGGTACGTGTTTCTGTGTACAACCGCAAAGTCAGAATAAGCAGGGTGATAAGATCTGCAGCAAATCGATTAAAATAATGTTTAGAGGGCATAGAGATATTCAAACTCCCGAAAATATCTTATTGTTTCATTGGGCGTGAACAATCAAATGTGTCTCATACTTATACGACATTTTCCTCACTTTGTCATGCTCATTTTTCCTGGGATTTATCGACCGATCTTCCTACATTTCTGTTACAGCTGGAATAACGTTGAACCTCGAGGTACCATTGCCTCTACGGGCAGGCCGTGAAGACACCGCGGTGTGTACAGGAATAGACGTCTCGGGCTGGGGAGCGCCAACCTGGCACTTGAATAGCGTTCAAATCACAGAAGGGTTCACCACCGCTAGCAGTGCCATCGTCCAAGATACAGTACAACCATCACGTTATTAGAAAGGATGATGATTATGCAGGAAATGGTATTCCAATCTATCACTTTGAAGACTTTTAAGCAAACATGCAAACCAACCCAAGCGTGCAATTTATATCTGTAAAACTGTAGGAGCAGGTTAAAAAAACAAGACTTTTGTGGTGCAAATTTGGTGATATTTTCTGCTCCCCGCCATATCGAGATCATCGTGTCGGCATGGTGCCAAGGCAAAATAAAACTTGAATTTTTGCAAATATTTCTTTAATTGTGCCATTTCAGATCATGAAAATGAAATAGACATACATAAAGATATATACATATATACATGTAATGTACATACGTAATACGTAAACATATATTCATTGTACATATGTTATATATGTTTATTCATATATTTGTCATTCTACAGTTCATAAGCTCATAAATACACAAAAATAATAACGACGTGTCCTTACAAAGTTTCCCTACCATTAGTCACCATTAATTAATTCACAATGTAGATCACAAGAAAAAGTTAATAGCAATGGCTACACAAATGGCTACTTGAAAAGTAGGGCATGTGCTTTTTTGTGTGTTTGGACATAACAGTGATTCGTGAGCATGTTGAGAAATACACTGAAAATCACATTAAAGTTTCATTTCTTTCAATTACTTACATCTATCTGTGAATCAATTTGTTCTGATATAAACAGAAATTGAAATTTGTGCAAAGGAAAATGACAGAACATAAAACAGAGACAGAAAACGCTTCAGAAATCAAACCTGGAAGCCCAGACGGAAGTAACCTTTCACCTAGTGAGACACCCTCGATGGATCTCGGCACATTAATTCCACAAATAGCTCGTTTATTCCACTTAATATGATGTCTGAAGAAGAACAGATACTTCCCCTACCAGCACATAAATACCGAATCCGAAGATTAGACGGATTTTAAGAAATATTGGGTGTAAAATTCGTCTCTCGTGCATCCGAGCTCAGCTGAGTGAAAAGGAAGAAACTTTACAGGCTCTCAATGGACAATCTAAGGACTAGTTATAGGAGAGACACGAACATAAGAACAAATATACCTGATAACCCCTACTACAACCAAATATAAGAGGATGAACTTTGAAATTCTACTATGACCTCATAACTCTGATATGACTTCTACATTAGATATCATTGATAAGTTACACCGGAAAAATCACCTTCCCGTTCACACTCATAATGATAATGAGGTTATCCACTCTCAGTGTGGAACTCAATGCCTAGGTTGATCGGATATGAACTTTGACCGACATGAAGAGAGCAAATCAAAACGGTATGATTTGTAATCTTCACAAACATTGCGTTCGATTGGATTACAAGAAATCTTGGCCTTAAAGAATCATTCTTCAAAACCTTGTTGCTTATTTTGCCATTCATAATTTCATAGACATGATAAATCTGCTTCTTTGAAGGCATGGTGGTGAATATTTCCCAGCGAGGCATTAGGCATGTTATGAGGCTTTCATAACGGAACCTCTACGGTGTGTGTTTAGACTGATCGCAAAAATATTCAAAGAGACAGATACATGTCAATTAATTTATGCTAGGACTGCCTTGAATGTAGACTAGTTTAGGACATGGTACCTTAACTCGTTCTGCTGACCAAAGGTTGAACCAAAATGATCGTCACTGTTGTTGGGAGACATTCATTTTCTGCCAATTTCTTATAAAGCTTACCATTAACGTTCTTGTACCAGCCGAGAGTCGTGTTCGTAAGGTTACAAAAACTTATCAGTGCAGAGTCTGAAGGTCTGGAAATAATCAAGGAAAAGAAGGAATCGATGGTATACTTCCTGTGCAACATATGGGTAACCTATTACAAGCTTCATGAATGCTTAAATTGTCGACAAGAGCAAAATAATAAAGAACTTGATACACCGACGGTAAAATGGAAAAGCATTGGAGGTTGAAAGCGGAAGTGAACTTTCACCTACAACAATGAGTAATCACAGAAACAGGCTTTGAACGCCCCTCAACGTTTGAATGTTCTTCTTTTATAGAAGGTGTATAGTGGTTGAATACTTGATTCTCTTACCCACCTTGAAATTAGTCCATCAGGTACGTAGTTTGGGGTTTATGAGTAACTTTGTTGTCTTCTTCCATAGAACGTGCTAGGAGAGTGATGCGTGACATGATATAACGTCCTCTCTACGACTACGTGTAGATGGGCCGCATTACAATTAACTATGCTAAATTATACATTTGTGATATCTTCCTTCTTTAAAATTTTCCCTGAATATATAACTGATAATGTCAGATTGTTAAAACACTGAAAGTTCATAAGACAATTGTTATGAATGTATTGTCAATTCAGGTGTATATCCTGCCACTTCAAGCTATAGGGCGTGTTTTATTTTTGACCTTTTGTGTCATGTTAGCACTGATGACTTAGTAAAAGAAAAAGTCTACCAGTTGTATTTGTGAAAATCATTTCGGAGATGGGAACTTAGACAAGTTTCGTGAACACTAGCTTAATTTCCCGGACAGTTTTGGATTTGTGACCGACGGAAATGACAGCCTATTCGACCACCAAGTTTATAGTAATAATATGACTTTACCTCAACTGTATCTGCTACTATTTTAGTGGAACAGTGGGAAGGATTACTCTCGCCTCTTCATTCATCAATTCTTTCTAAGAAATCGCCACTTTAACTCGATAAGAAGATGACGCATCGTGGTTTAGATGAGCATCAACTACTAACTAACAGAATCAGACCAAGTTCAATAGTACAGCGGCCACACTAAACTGCCTTGGTGGAACAAGTACGTGCGACGGTTATGCGGGTGAGTACATGCAGCTTGATTTCTTGATAATGTTCCAAAACACACATCAAGCATTTAGGCTGAAGCGAAACGTGCATTAATGTTCGTGCATCGACGTCCATGTTAGACAAGATTTAAGCATTTATCTTGCTTCAATGCATGAACTATTCACCAATGGGAAACCTGGAATTGGCAAGAGAGATAAAGGGTAATATTTTTTTATTTTTTATTTTTTAGTTTGTGTTCAAAATCTGGCATTATTTGGCGCATTGAAAGAAAACATCTCCTTATTTCCATAAACATTACCTTCTATGGAACAGAAGATGTTTTTTCTTCCAAAACCTCGAAGAAAAAGTTTCAAACGAACTTCTTCCTATTGAGGAAAAAAATCACACAGTAGCCTTCCAACACCTATTTGTATACTGCCATGCATCTCGTCTTATTTAAACAATCATTATAATTGACCAAATGTTGTGAATTTGAATGTTACCATTCTTTGTGCAGTAATCGAACCACCTTAGTTGAGAAACCGTTCCATTTCATTCACCAATATCGTAAGACCTTGAAGGGATGGCACAGTATTGGTGGAGATGAGAATTGGGCTTTTAACTTTTTGCGAGATACTAAGAAATCACTTATGAAATAGTACAGTGCATATCATTTTAAGTGGAATTCAAATTTTGTTTGATGAAAATTCGGTTTGGAATGACTGTTACATAAAAAAACAAAGTAAAACAAAGCGATCATAAAATGTGGGTCCCACATTTTATTAGAATCACTCTGTTTTGGATATCTCAGCCATTTCAAAACCAATTTTCATCAAATAAACGTTGAATTCCTCATGGAATTACATGCTCTTTCATATTTCTCATTTTCTCATTATCTCGCCAAAATGTTAGAAACCTAAAGTTAGGTCTCAACCAAAACTATACGATCCCTTTAAATGTTAGAACAATATATTTTTTCCGTTCTTTTCTCCCATATTCTTTACCTGGTCCCGATGCACGACCAACATCTTTATAGTAATAATGCAGCTGAATCGGGGTTATCCGGCCGTCTTATCTGTCCATGCTTTCTGTACTCTCAGCAGTATATCGAATTATTTGCTCTGTCATTCTTGCCGAGAAATAACTGGAAGAGCTAACCGGTGATTTCATCCTATATTTTTTGGAACAATTCTATGCACAAAATTTCTCTCTTTTCACACACACACACACACACACACACACACACACAAACACCTGAACGCCCATAAACTCAGCAAAAAAAAAAGAAGAAGAAGAAGTAAACACTTTTTCAAGTTTATATCTCTCATTGAATATTTGGCTGAAAGTTAATGTATTATATATCATATTGAAAATAATTTAATTGGCTATCAACCTGGTAGGTCAATGAGAAGGGAAACTTCACGCATGAGCGAACACCTTTGTTTTTTCCCTCAAAGGCACAAAAGTAAAAAAATAATTGCAAGAATGAACAAGTTGTCATTCATACGGAAGTGCTCTTCCATATAACAATAAGAACAAAGACAAATTCAACACAAGAAGATGCATGAGTTAAGTTGCAAAAATAAACCTTTGATCTCAATAATATCTGTGAAGACTAGAATATCAATAGAGGCCAAAAATAAGGGGGAAAATGAAGAACCTGGGGTCAAATCCAAATTCAAATGAAATAAGAGAAGCAATATTAAAACAAAAAATGAGAAATTTCAATTTGTTTTCAAATGAGGAAATTGTAAATAATACTTGGTTATTAAATTTATCTTATGAATCCTTAGGTTACTATATAATAAAGTGAAATAAACAAATTTTGTATATCCAGTCATCTTTATGCCATTACTCCCTATGTCGTTTGAAGTTTAAGCTAACAGAATTTTTTCCCCTTAAATTTCCCACTTTGCTTTTGTTTGAGGTTATAAAGAGATAAAGAGAACAAAACACTTACTATTGTTATTTCACTCGTGTCTCTCATTGTGTTAAACTGCTTTGTGTGTGTGTGTGTGTCATTGTTATCTTGAAGGGTATTGCCAAATGAAAGACAACTTGTCAAATAATGCAATTTTCACTTTTGTGCCTTGGAGAGCAAAATGAATGTGTTCACTCATGCGTAAAGTTTCCCTTTGTATTAACCTACTAACTTGATAGGCAATTAAACTACCTTTAATATGGTATGAAATACATTTGATTTTTCAAAATCTTCTATAAAAATATGAACTCGGAAAAAAGTGTTTACTTTCTTTTCTGTTCTGTTCTTTTCTTTTCTTCTTTTTTTGCTGAGTGTATTTATCATCATGTATGACTATACATGGATCAGGTTGGTTATTCAGTCTTACAATGCAGAACTTGTTTGAAGTAGAATTAATGCTGATATGTGTAACATAAAGCATTGCATTAAAGAGGATATACCGTATGTTTCTGCAATCTTTTCTTTATTTTTCATTTTATGTAATCCATCCTTTTACCTTTATATTGTTTGTAGTGAGACTGGTAGGTGGATCAAACGAAAGGGAGGGCCGAGTTGAAATATTTTGTGACGGGAAGTGGGGCACGGTGTGTGACGCTTGCTGGGATATCAACGACGCGCACGTGGTGTGCAGAGAGCTTGGCTACTCATCGGCCTCAGCTCATTATAGAGGAGCCCACTTTGGGGAGGGATTTGGACCAATCTTACTTCAAGACGTTGGTTGTGATGGAACGGAAAACTCCCTGCTTCAATGCACTCGAACATACTGGGGATGTGACACTTCTTGTGATCACAGTCTAGACGCCGGGTTGAGGTGTGAGGGAGACAGTAAGTTGGAATTATTAATTCACGAAATTTCAACCTGTTGTCGGTCATGATAACGTTATTGTGCATTATGCTATTATTTTAATTTCGTAACTAATGTGTCTGGATTCCTGTATATCAAAGATGGCGTTTCTCTTATTGTTTTGTATACGTGTGTGTGTGTGTGTGTGTGTGTGTGTGTGTGTGTGTGTGTGAATGTTTTTTTTGCAGGCAGGGAAATTGAAAGGGCGCTTTAAACCCCCTGGTTTTATAGAGAATGTATTTCCGTATTCACATGTAAATACAACATGTAACATGGAACAGTGGTTGTGCTCTGCTCTGAGGAAAGACCCGTTATCCTCATTGCCTGTTCCTTCTAAAGGGACCTAAAAACCATCAGTTCTCTGGTTGATTTTCGAAGTAGTCATTACTTCTTCAGCCCCCACCCCCCCCCCCACCCCGCACACACACACATACATACACGCAAATCATATGAGTTGAATTGATTCAAAATATTCATTCTATAATCTGGTTGTTCCAAATTCCTTTTCGCCGATATTTCAGTCTTTTATTTTCATAACATTTCATGTCATGTCATTTTGTTTCATTTCCAACAAATATATAACGTACAATATAACATTTGCATGTACATGTACATATGAAATCAATGCAGTTCATTTCTTTCTTTTATAATAGAGGAAACATAGATTAAGAGAGTGCAATCATAACAGGCAAACTAACTGTATTGCATCAATGCAATTTGTCAAATTTTCAATTTTTCAAGTTATTCATTCGTCAATGGAAAGGCGTCATCGAATGTGTTTCTAAATAAAAATCGACTCTTGATGCGATTTAATTTCATCCCAATCCATACGCACGTGGGACAGGGATAATGATAGATTAGAAATTAATAATGACATTAATCCGTTTTCAAAAGTAATTCAAGTTTTGATTTACAAGTGAGTGTGCTGGCAGCCTTTGACAACGCGGTTTTAATGGACACAAGTGGCATTTGAAGTGAATTATCGGTGTATCGAACCTTTAATGTTATTTTGGTATCTTGGTCAATTTCTCTGTTTTAAGGAACCGGCATTTAGTTTGCTATAACTGAACTTTTTTCCGCATTTTGCCGTCAAGTCAATTTTTGAGTGAGTATTCGACAAAACGAACCTTTAATGTTATCTGGCTTCTTTTTCCATGCTAAGGAACCGGCAGTGTAGATGCGTACAACGTTCGTAGCGACTTGACATTAATTCCCACGGAAGCGGACCATGGGGGCGTCCTACAGTGCAACCTTCAGAGTAGTGAACAGTCCGAAACGTTAGAAGTCCATTGTAAGTAGGTCTTGTTGAAGCAGCTAGATATAGTGAATATGGTTTGTCAATGATGTTGCTGTTGATGCTAGACGCTCTCATGTTGTACCGTTCGCTCATTTGTCTCTTTCGGGTTACTTATCTATTAATTTATTTATTTATTCATTCACTCATTCACTCACTCATTCATCCACTAATTGTGACTCTGCACCTCAAAACAAACAACAAGTCGCCAGACATGAATTTTTACTTAAGACCATATTCTGAAAGAGCAGACTTTAAGCTTTAAAATGATGTATAACTCAAATCAAAAGGACTCTCCTAACCTATCTAAATATTGGAAAGAAAGCAGAAACTCAGGAAAAGTGTGAACTGAGAACAGAGGCTCTGAAGTACAGTGTCTATTCATGCGCTTAATCTTTACCAAACTGTGCTGGCTGTGCGATGAATGGGACAAAAAACAGGAAGTAAACCACCAGAGTAACAACAATGAAGAGATTATCAGATTAAAGTGAAATTAAGCATGCCTCATTAACACATTCTGTCCATAATTGATGTCAACTTTCAAAGCAGTAGCACTATCCTTTCAAAAGTAATTAGAGTTGAAAGTGAAGAGTGTGGACAAGGTTTTTTTAGAAATGAAAAAGGGATTCTAAAGACACACCTAATCACACTATTCTACCAAAAATGTTGGAGATAAACTGCTAAAAAAAACACACTTTCCTGCCCGTTTTATGATACCAAATTTTAGCATAATGTAAAAGAAGACCCGCTCTTTCAGAAAATATGAAAAAGTCAAGTTCGGCTAGGTTGACCCATTTCACTTATTTTTAGTCCTCACGCAAAATCAGTGTGTGCGACTTTATGTTCGTTTTGAGGTGCACAGTCACAATTACTTCATTCATTCATTCATTTATAATCACCCTATCAGGGTGTTTGTGATACACGTACATATTTATGTCATTTATGCAGATTTTGGCTTTATTAGAAGGTTACAATGGAATAAGTGTCTGCTGTTGGTAATTCACATGATATCAAGTTGTAAAATCCTGTCGACAAAAAAAAAAAAAAAAAAAAAACAACGTACCTCCATAATATCTCGGGGTTGAGGAAACTCACAAAATTATTTCACTAACAGTTACGCAGTTCAGGTCTTCTCAGTAAATATTTCATTTAACCGTAGTGCTACTGAGAGAATTGTTCATGAATTAATTTCATCCCGCCTGATATTCTGACATGGCCTCTTTTTTAATTTTTCCTCATAATATTGGCAAAGCTACATGTAGCTCTCTCAATCAAGCACAGTCACATTACACCAGGTCTGAAATCACTCTACAAATGGCTTGTGTAAAATACTTGGAACTAAATACTCTTTCATATTTGATAAGAAGTTTCTCATTATCTCCCCCCCCAAAAAAAAAAAAAAAAAAAAATATATATATATAAATATATATATATATATATATATATATATATATATATATATATATACATATATAAACGTGAAGTTTGGTCTCAACCAAAACTCTACGATCTCTTTAATTCCTCTCGTGAGAAAAAAAAAAATCGTGTTTTTTTCTCTCTTTATTCTGTTATACTGCTGCGTATTGACTAACCTAGAAGTGACACTTTCATATCCCCTGGTGATTTTTTTTTAATACGTTAATGATAATCAGGCATTGAATGCCTCGACAATGTATCTTTTTAACATGTTGAAAGAATAAAGAATCCAAAGGTAAGCATGCACGCATCGCAGATTAGCCGATATTTACACAAGATATGTTTCAACACCGACACTAGCAATATTATCAGCAAAGAAGGGCTAAGTTAATAGAGTGAATGGCATTAATAACCAGTGACATAATATGGACATTACGCAATGGATAATTCATTTGTCATTAGATCTAAAGAGAGATAAAGTTGGGAAATAATTACTTCAAGTTTGTAATTCATCAAGCATCCAGACTGAAACTTTCTGAAAACGTATGTTTGTTTGTTCTTATTTTTCCATACCACAAGCATATTAAGAAAAACGTTAATGTGCGGCAATCGGCTAATGGTGAATGAAAAGTGGTATTTCAGAGATTAGGAGCAATACATCATTCCCGAGCACTATACCTATCTATAGATGATTCATAAAAAAAAAAAAAAAAATAAGACTTTAAAGTTTTAAATTTTCAATACCTTAGACTTCAGGCAGATGGAACATAATTTCAACTGGTAATTTCCTTACACATATTAAGTCTTCACCCTTTAAAGAAAGATTACTTAGTTTAATGTTTTCAGAACTTAATGTCTTGGATTTTGAAGTAATTTTTGGCAAGCGATATATACATACATGCATCATACAGTGTCGTAATCATGCGTCGCATTGCATAAAAAAATAAAATCGTCTTTAAAGATGACATATTATATATCATTATTTTCATAACCTAAGAGTAGACAATGTTAATTTTAAAAAAAATTCACAAAATGTAAACTATGTAAAAAAAAAAATAACTTAAGCTAAGGCATCTCTTTCTCACTCTTCGTTGTGTGATTGTGCGCGGACGCAGGATCTAGAATGTCCTAGAATCTGCTCACATGAAATAATCTCCACAATTCTATTGCAAAACTTGACATACTCATATGAAGAGTGTGTTTGCAAAAACCGATAAGTCCATATTAGCCAAGTGGAGATATTTGCGATTAAAGGTCAAGAAAAAAAAGAGAATAATAAGAAAATTTTTGCTTCTTTTGACCATAACTTCAAAAATGTTTCTTTATATGTAGTGACCAATATATCATTTTAAAGGTCTTATTTTGTACATTATGACAGGAACCGAACTTGAAAATCTTCAAAAATGGACTTATCGGTTTTTGCAAACAAGCTCTTAATATTATGCTCATTTACCGATAGATATGCCAGGTTGTGTAACGCTTGTGATACAAAGTCACATGGATACATGATGATGAAGATAATACACGCTGAGATATAGTTTACACAGCAGTGAAGTACTAACTTGCTACCTACGTTTACCACTTGTCATGTGACAGACGCCCCCGCGGACAATATCATCGTGATTCAGATCAGCTATGTCCAGAATGAAGAGGAAACAAATGACCTTAAGATCACGTGTCATGTCAACCCATGTGACCAGCCAGTTCCACCAATCGAGGCATACGAGATTGCAATCGATGACGTCATTCAGCCCTCTTTAAACTCTCCTACCGTGACCCTTGACCCTCTCCCCAGTGGATGCGTGGAGATCTCCTGCACCGGAATTAACGAGATTGGTAACACGACCACTGCACAGACTTACTGTACAAAAAGCTGTGGTAAGAGAATATTTCAGTATTAAATCCTATAATAATATAATTCTTCTTATCATTATTATCAATTTTTGTTTACCAGACCCACCTGGGATGATGTAATAACTTTACAGGTTTGCCACATGCACATGCTTTGGTTTGGAGACACTTCTATTTTGATGTCGGGTAATCCCCACTATACAGAATTTTGGAACTTTAGTCAGTGTCACTGTTTTATTGTTATGGCGAATGTTGACACTCTTACAGGGATTTCTAATAATACCAACATTGTCTGTGATAATTGTATTTTAAATACGAGTGGGAAATGGAAAATTATTATTCTATTATTGTCACTGACACGTCTTTTATTTCCATTAGAAACCGGTGGCGAGCCTCCAGCAGCTGATATCTTGTCGATCAAGACTTCGGAGTTCCTCGACAAAGATCGTCAGATGAATCTACTAATCCTGTGCAGAGCAAACCTGAGCGACCAGCCGTTTCCGTACCTCCATTTGTATTCAATTGGAGTTGATGGGATCATCCTGTCCAAGGCGAGCTGGACCTCGGCCGTCCTGAGACCACGCCCAAACAGGTGTATTAATGTCACGTGTTCCGCAACTAATGGCGTCGGAATTACTTCCGCTTTGACGAGGCACTGTCCGAGGGGTGAGCAATATGAAATCTAGAAATGTCAACTCTTTCTCTCCCATTATCTCCCAGGCATAAAGCAGTCGAAAGTTTCCGTCTTTCAAAATTCTTTGCCGGACATGTTCTCGTAGAATTTGAGAACCATTTGCAATGGCCTGGAGTATTTTGGAGCGTTATCGATGGTGGGTTAAAGGTGGGAATATCTGTGATTTACTGGGTTTGATCCCTGCCAGGTAGTACTTTCCCCCTTTTATAAAGGTTAATCTGAAAAACAGCCAAACAATCATTATTGAAGGCGGGTTCCTTCTTAAATACAACGGAATCCTTTAAACTATTTCCTTATTCTCCTTTAGCGTTTTTTCCGAAGTAAGAAACGCTTGACGCATACATTACAATGAATCCAACCCTAAGGAGGCTTTACATGGACATAAATACAGTACTCTCCGCGTAATCGGGTATCGCTTAAACGGGTACTCCGTTTAAATGGGTAGTAATTTCAAAATCAGTTCCAATGCACATTAAAATTACCTGATAATCGGGTTGCCTCTCTGCATAAATGGGTAAATAATTTTCTTCTTATCTAATTTTTACCCATATTCTATCGCAGATAAACACTTTAAGATATCATAAATGTCAAATTTCCTCGGCTAATCGCATTCTCTACTTAATTTGCAAACAAGACCGATCAGTTGGGGAGTGATTTAACATGAAAACAGACGTACCAGTACAGTGTACCGACTTGCCACACGTATAAACGAACATTACACATGTGGCTGGCACTCACAACTGCATAGACAGACAGAAGTTGAACACACTTGCGCTCCTCCCTTGAAGTTTGCAACGAAAATCAGGCCATGCACCAGCTTCATAATTTTGCTATTCCCCATGCAGTCACTTCTCGAAAAGTAACCCGACGTTCTATGTGACTATAATTGCACGCAAAAAGATGTGTTCATTTCGGGAAACGCCTGCGTGTTATCGAGGAGTCTATAGTCAAATGACAAAGTTTTCTGAAGACGTATTTGTTCATAAAAGATTCTAAATCATTGCTCGTGACTGAGCAAGTGTTATATTGGAAGGTATATTTGCCGTGCAAGCACGCTTGCTAAGCATACAGTGTAGGTGTTTGGTGCAGTGTAAAATGCATTTACATACGCATTGTTTGTGTCAATAATTGTGAATGAGACGTGTTCTTCTGTTAATCGGGTACTCCGCTTAATCGGGTAAGAAACACTCTGCCCGAGCCTACCCGATTATGCGGAGAGTACTGTACTTTGTATGCATTAGGGATGCAATAGATGTCTCCTTCATTTAGTAATTATGTTTTTAAACTGTATTATGTGCCATCTAATTGCCTGCTTTAGCGCTGGCATTTTTTAGTAGGCATGTCCTACACACTGTGTCCATAAAGCCGGATCCATGTCTATGTTTAAAACAATAAAGGGCTCTTTGACAACTTGTGTGAAGAAAAAACAAATGTATCACATCCTCTGTATATCTTTTTCCATTCTTCAGACCCACCTGCGCCTAACATCATCTCTATCAAGGTAGAAGAAGACGAGGATAACTTGGGAACGAATCTCAATATCTCATGTCACGTGGATCCGATCGATCAACCCTTTCCACCGATCGATATGTTCGAAATCACCGCTGATGGATACAATCTCTCAACATCCAACGCGTCTTCAACGATCATGGAAGATCAACTCAACCGGTGTATCGATATATCGTGTACCGGTATCAATCAATTCGGGGAAACGGTTTCTACGCGGAACTTCTGCCCACTCAGAACAGGTAGGTTTCTTATAGCTTCTGATAAGATAAATGAGAGTAAAAGAATATTTCTTATTTGACTGACAGTTCATGTTAAATTTGTTGAAATGCTTTCATATTTTTCAGCTTATGTGGTTTCTGTATAATGTTCTGCCTAGGCAAGTTTAATAGGCATGTTATGGGTGAAGAGAAAATAATGAAAGGGAAAATAAAAGAGCCTGTTTGATTTCACATATCATTTCAAGAAAGGTTGTTTTATGGTTATAATATTATGTACTTTTTGATTGATTGAACTTGTCGAGAAAAGGTTTTTTCTGCTTTTGAATGAAGACAAATACATTGTACCTTGCACTCATAGGTCATGCGCCCCCAGCGAGTAACATCCTCTCAATCGAGACCCAGGAGATAAATGGGGAAGGAAGCCAGGTCATTCTCGTTATTATGTGTCTCGTCAGTCTTCAAGACCAGCCGTTCCCACACCTCCACACTTACAACATCGGAGTCGACAACACTACGATCTCCTCGTCCAGCATCGCCTCGGCTCTCTTCAGACCACACCCACATAACAGGTGCATCAACGTCACGTGCTCCGGGACAAACGGGATTGGTTGGACCTTCACCAGTCTTAAACATTGTTCAACATTTGACTCGGAGAATTGTAAGTATTAAAGTCAGATGCGCTGATGATAATAAGACATATTCAAAGAGATGATTACTAAAAACGAAAAAAAAAAATTATTGAGAGACTCTGGGTTTATTATGTCAATGTGACTTTATTTTGTAAGATATGTAGATGAGTTATAGTCTTTACGGTCACTCGAATACTAGAGGGACTTTTTATGTTTTAGCATTTGTAATAAAAGTCAGGTCTTTAATAGTCAGTTTATTTTAAATCCAAATACATCTACGATTCAATCTACAGTACAACCTTGAGGTAACATTTTCAATTTTGGCCTATAAATATTGACCTTTCTAAGAATACATCTCAGAATTTATTGAGAATATGACATACATTTCAATGAAGATTAACAAGCACACTGTTTATGTTATCCTTTGGTGTTCTTCAAATCTGAAGAAAAAAAAGAAGCAAACTCTTCATGTAAAAGACATTATTGATAGGGGCATGATTTCGCAGTTCAGCTGCTTTTCGTTTACCGTTCCTAAATTTCAACTCGTAGCGATCGAAGAAGATTTATCTACCGGCAGAGTCGCAATTTTCTTAACTGTTTCCCAACTATAACAAATAATCAGAATGTTTATTGAGCTTTCCCTGAAAAGAAACACTCGAAGACGTTGAAACACATGCATTTATCTCCTGAAGGTGATAGGCCCAGTGTGCTTGACCAGACAAAAAAGTTTCATTTTACAGTTTTGAATCTGAATTTTCACTTTGTACGTCGTATTGATAAGTTTTCGTTTTCTCAAAATTATTTCTTCCTCCCTTTATGTCTAATTCTGTATTAAAGTTCCAATTGCTGGTCTTCGTAGAGGAATTCTTCAGCAGCCGTCGACCACGTATTCCCTGCTCGTTGCCGTGTTCTTCTTGTCGTTGTTGACCTGTGCGACAGTGATCATGAGGAGGAGAGAGGTCAATGTCTTTTGAAAATTAAACGCCTTCTACATACCTTCAACTCTTCTTTTGCTGAGTTACCTGAGTCCGATGAGAAAAAAACTTAACATTTGTCTTCAATCCACGTTTCAAAATGTTGCCAGGATAAGCCTGTTTTTGTTGCTGTTTTTGTTGTTTTTGTTGTTGTTGTTGATCATTTAAAAGAAAGTAGGATGAACGTTTTCATTTTATCCTTTCTAGTCTTTCTTCATGTTCTTTTATAAAACGTTACATTTGTTTGTTGTCTTTTATTCTGTTTAGTCAAAGAAAACATATTTTCTATAATATACCTAAGAGAAGTCTGGATTGCCGTATTGCAAGTGTAAATCGCATGTGATTAATGAGTATTGATCGATTTGACACTATGTGTCTGAGTTTGAAAGTTTAAGTTTGAAATCGTTACAATTTTGTATAATAAATATGGCACATGAAACTGCTCGTATCTTTATCAATTTACTAATTTGGAACTTTGTTAGCATAAAGTATCATTTCTAAGCTTTATTTTGAAATCAGTTATTTCCAGTAATACTAACAATACATACATAAATACGAAAAAGAAAGAAAATGTCTCAATCATTTCCATAAAACGATGTTAATTATTCTTTCCAACTACTCCGAGAATAATCGTTTTATTATACTGAATTCAGTCACATATGTGCTTTAAACCTGTAATTTGGGAGTTGCACCTTCACTGCATTGTTAATCAGTGAACAAGTCAGTAAGATTATTTTACTTTCATGCATGACTCTATTCTTGCTTAGTATTTAAACCGATGATCTAAATCATTGAACGTGGATCTATATAGTTTATACATAACAGAATGTGATTACAAAATATGTTACTCAGTAAGGAAAAGTTTGCTGAAGATTGACAATGGTGTCTTTTTATCTCTCGTCTGGTTTCATAAGTGTGTTCCATATAGTCCAAAATGTCTCGTATAGGTTCGGTTGTGTGTGTGTGTGTGTGTGTGTGTGTGAGAGAGAGAGAGTGAGTGTTGGTGTTTATGTTAACAATATCATGACAACTTTACTAAACATTGCGTACCTAAAATAAGTAAATAAAAAAAAAGGAATATAATGCAAGAGACTCCCTTCATAAAGGCAACATTTCAGTGTGATGTCAGCTTCGATACCACTCAACAATACGAATGACGTCATGACTCACAACGAATGACGAATTGTGAACTGTTCCTCTCTAAACAGGTTAAAGTTTGTCCATGGTGCATCCCTTATATACCTTTCCCAGGTACGGTTTTCACGACTCACCGAGCGTCATTTCACACACTCACTCACACACACAAACACACACATGTATATATATATATATATATATATATATATATATATATATATATATATGTATATATATATATATATATATGTATATATATATATATGTATATATATATATATATATATATATATATATAGATATATCACTATATATATAGAGAGAGAGAGAGAGAGACATTGTGTGTGTGTGTGTGTGTGTGTGCGTGCGTGTGTGTGTGTTGAAAGACTATTGAAATACTCATTTGAATGACTTGAATTCCTGTATTTGACTTTCCCATGGTAAGCCATTTTTGACTATTAAATCGCAAGTCGCGATTGAAAATAGTATTCAAGCACACAGCTTAGTTGGTACGGTTGTATCAGAAATCGGTAATGAGGTTTCAAAATATGAAAACTATCTGCGATTTAAAAATGCGAGACTATTTCCTTTAAAAAAAAAGTGATTCTCCCATTGGTAACATGACACAAAAGCAAACGTCCATCATCCACATTTGTTTTCATTCTCTTTGTAGCTGATATCTACATGATCAATAAACTATGTTACATTTAAAAGTATTTTCGAAACATTTGTTCCATTAATTTTTTCAGGCATCATATCAACTTAATATATTGGTAGATGAATAAGCCTATGCACTTTTTGAGTTTGATCATCCAAAGTCAACGGATGTAGACAGAAAGACATCACATATCAGTTGAAAGAACCCATATTTTCTCTCCTCCACAGGTACACAAACTCACCCTCTCCCACTGTTTTGTAGTAATTTAACACACACACATGCAGAGAAGATAACTTATTTTCTAATGTAGTAATCATAAACGAGAAGTATGAAAATAAATGAATTGAATTGAATTTCGTAGTTGTCAACTTGATTTGCAATCGAAAGTTATTCTACGTATCCCTTTACAATAACCAATAATCTGTCACTATGAAGTTATCATCTTTTTTTTTCTTAAGGTAAGGTGTTTTAGACAGTCAACAATGCTTGTCTTTAACGTTTTTGCAATGTAAAGAGTGAGGGTGTGTTTGGGTAATGGTAAGAAAGTTGTGTTCCTGGATAATGGTAAAATGTGCTCTGTTTATCAAAGAAAACATACAATAAGATATCAAATTCTAATCACTTATTTCCTTTTAGACAATAGAAAAAGACATGTCTGTATGAGTGTGAGTGTGTGTTTAGGTGAGTATTTGGATCTTTTTCTTACGTTTTCACATTTACATTTAATAAATTCCCGTGACTGATATTGAAAACTTGAAAAGTATTTGAAAAGTAATAACGACCTAGAATTATGCAGAGAATGATACAGATATACAGGCACTGCGTATAAGTAATACAATGACATAACCTATCTTTAAAGTCGTATTAATGTCTTCATATTACACATTTTTGCAATTATATTATAGGTGCTACGTCAAAATGATTCTCGGCGTCTTAAATCCATTTTGATTTTTTTAAAAAAAGTATTTAAAAAAATGGCTACAAGAAATTTTGCCATTTCTCTTCTTCATGGCATATGTTATTGGTGTTCACAATAAATCATTGAATAGGATGACCAAAATGAGGAGCCAAACGGTCTTCTTACGCATATAAGAATAAACGAGAAGACGAAGAACCAATTTGCAAAGAGGCGTAACTGCTTTTCAATATGGTTGCAAGACAAGACAGGACTAAAGTCCATGCACCCATTTACCTGAATGAATTTCAACTGCTGCAGTGTATATCATTAATTCAAACAATATTGTTCGGAACCCCCCCCCCCCTTTTTTTTTTAAAGATGGTACACATTTGGCCAGTTTTAGTGAGCAGCGAATACACAGAAATACTGACACAAAAAAAAAATATATAGTTATTGGATACGGGAGTTGTTCCCGAGGAAAAACACTCAATGGAGACTGGGCTTGAAAATTCCAAACGTAAACCGTATGCTTGGAAATATTGGATAAGAGAAGGTGGCATATATCAGACATGAGGCCAAAATAATGCATGATCATTTTCACCAAAAATGTATTCACTTTCTGTTTCACCAATGTTTCTAGTAGCAATGCAGGATTTTGGACGAAACAACTCCTTAGTTTAAGAAGAAAAAAAAAAACAGTTTGCCCTCAGACTGCTATACAGTTTGCGATGTCTTTAGTCACCTGTTATAAGATATTTTGTCTCTTTGATTATAATGCATACACGAATGATAGACATTGACAAGACCCAAATAAATTTATTCTTCTCATTTTTCTTTCCGTCATAATGATAAAAATCAAGTCATTATATTATTTTTGAAAGTACGCATATATATATATATATATATATATATATATATATATATACACACATATATACAAGCGTGCATGTACACGCACTTACAAATGTATTTAATGTTATGTGTGACTGCATAAGTTTACATGAAAGTCGATCCCTGTATATGTGTACACATGTGCCTGTCTATGTATCTTTGTCGTATGCATTTAGGCCCTAATGAGGAAGTGCAATGAGAGTAATCCCGCTAAAGAATTTCAGGGTGACAAAAGTCAACATGAAACATGTTACATGCCGAGCAGTGAAAACAAAAGCAGTGATATATGAGATGGTATTAACATAAAGCATCATGTTAATTGACAGGGAGAGCTAGTGTAGGATGTTAGATGATGCGTGATCTATAGGACTGTAAGGTCATACTTTGTTCCCCAGCGTGGGATAACTCGTCTTTTCAAAATCGAAGCATTAAAATCCCTGAGATGTTACTACTCAATTTTTTTAGAATTTATTCGTTTATGAACCTTTCTCCATACTTTTCTTTCATCTTTCATATGTAAATGAATGAATCAGATGTTGTTAATGGATGATTTACAGAACACCTTCTAAAAAGTTGGACACACCTGTCTGAGTACGTCTATAATTTACGGCATGAGTCAATTACATTGCAATGAGTTTCATCCAATTCAAATTACTCAGAAGCCAATGGTATTTTTTCTTTAGTTTCTTTTTCAGATCAAATGCATTTTGAGGTGACTCTTGAATGTGCCTGATAATCGTGATGTTTGCAGAGATGTGAAAATTAATCTATTGTTTTGAAAATCCCTTAAAACTTGTGTCAAATGAAATGACTAATGTATACACATATAAATGAATGCCTTATATCAAGTTCTTTCATTCCTACTTACTTACATCAGTGCAAATGTTTGATTTGTGTCACACTTTTTCCAAATCTAAATACCATTTAGTAGTTTGTTAAGAAACGTCCACTAGTTCAAATAAAAAAGAACAAGACAATGCAAACGCTGATTACCAAGATTCACCACCATTGCAAAATTGCTTGATTTTTTCCCCTGTCTTTCTAAACTACAGGCTAGAAGTTGCCGAAAGTAAACCATTCATCGATATATTTAAACTACACTTTATAATATTTGATAGTAAATAAATTGTTCACATGTGATACGAGTGTAAGGCATACAAGGATGTGCACTCTATAAATTCTGATATCCTTCACTGAAGCTGTAAGATGAAGAGGTCATCAAATGAATATCCATTTGAAATAAGATATAAGCACCAGATCCAATTAAAGAAAAAAAAATGTGTTAGCTTTTGAAGCAGGAAACTAAATGACTCATCACGTTGCGCGGATGAATCTTGCGGATTTCATCACGTGAGTAGCCTCTTTCATGTGCACGTACCTTCCCCTGACTCAATAAAAAGCCGACATCTTGAAAGCATGGAAGTGGACTAGATTTAATTCGATCTTTGTGGTAAACGAGGTAGACAGGTTTATGTCTAGAGATTGGCAACTTTTTCACGGTTTCAGCTTTTCCTCGTTTTTCAGAGACGCATACTCGAGAGTAGGTGTGAGGAAATAAATTAACCAATGAAGACGTGTGTTTCTCTTCAAAATATTACTATTCACACTAGGCATATTATCAACTCCTCTTAAAACAATATAAATCGGATATAACGATTTTGTATTTGATAGGTCTTTTATTGCCTCGCTTGTTTTAATTCGTGTTGTCATTGATTAATAGATTGATTGACTGATTTTTCCGATTCTATCCACCAGGATTTTCATATCATACAGGAATCTACTCACAATGATTGACAACCGAGTGTTGGTGCGGTTGGGGCTTCTTTTCATAAACATTCACTTCGGTGGTAAGCATAGTTTAAGACTTGGTTTATTTTTTTTTCTTCTCCCTTTTTTCAATTTTTTTTTTGTCGTTTTGGTACGTGTTTCTATGTATAACCCCAAAGACAGAATAAGCAGGGTGATAAGATCTGCAGCTCTACTGCTGCAGCAAATCGATTATCATGATTATGATAACGTTTAGAGAGCGTAAAGATATTCAAACTCGCGAAAATATCTTATTGTTTCATTGGGTGTGAACAATCAAATGTGTCTCATAGTTATAAAACATTTTCCTCACTTTGTCATGCTCAATTTTTCCTGGGATCTATCGACCGATCTTCTTACATTTCTGTTGCAGCTGGAATAACGTTGAACCTCGAGGTACCATCGCCTCTACGGGCTGGCCGTGAAGATACCGCAGTTTGCACAGGAAATGACGTCCCCGGCTGGGGAGCGCCGACCTGGCAGTTGAATAGCGTTCAACTCACAGAAGGGTTCACCACCGCTAGCAGTGCCATCGTCCAAGATATAGTACAACCATCACGTTATTAGATTGGACGATGATTTTAGAGGAAATGGTATTCCAATCTATCACTTTAAGGACTTTTAAGCAGATATGGAAACCACCCAAGCGTACAATTTACATCTGTAAAAATGTAGGAGCAGGTTAAAAAAACCAGACTTTTGTGGTGCAAATTTGGTGCCATTTTCTGCTCCCCGCCATATCGAGATCATCGTGTCGGCATGGTGCCAAGGCAAAATAAAACTTGAATTTTTTGCAAACATTTCATTAAATTGTGCCATTTCAGATCATGAAAATGAAATAGACATACATAAAAAAAAAAATACGTACTGAGACATATCATATCGATGTAATGTACATACGCAATACGTATACATATCTTTATGGCACATATTTTATATATGTATATTCATATATTTGTCCTTCTACAGATCATAAGCTCATAAATGCACAAAAGTAATAACGATGTGTCCTCACAAAGTTCCCCTGCCATTATTCACCATTAGTCTACATTTATCAATTCATTCACAATACAGATCACAAGAAAATGTTAATAGCAATGGCTATACAAATGGCTACTTGGAAAGTAGGGCGTGTGTGTTTGGACATAACAGTGATTGGTGAACATTTTGCATAATACAGAAAAAAAGGGGGCATCAAACTTTCATTTCTCTCACTACTTACGTCTAATTGTGACATCAATTTGTTCGGATATAAACAGAAACTGAAAATTTTCAAGGGAAAATTACACAACATAAAACAGAGACAGAAAACGCTTCAGAAATCAAACCTGGAAACCCAGACGGAAGTAACCTTTCACCTAGTGAGACACCGTCGATGGAATTCCGCACATTTATTCCACAAATGGTTCGTTTATCTCACTGAACATGATATCTGAAAAAAGGACGAATACTTCATCTACTCATACACATATGCAGAAGGCGAAAATTTGACGAATTTCAAGAAATATTCAGCGTAAGATTCGTCTTCCATATATCAGAGCTGAGATGGGTGAAAGGGAAGAAATTTTACAGACTCTTAGCGGACACTCTAAGGATTATAGGGAGACACGAACATGAGAAAAAAAGTTACCTAATAACACCGTCTGCAAGAAAGGACACGAGGACGATTTTTGAAATCCTACCGTACCCTCATAAAAATGTTATATCTTGTAGGTTAGAAATTATGAATAAAACATGTTAGAAAAATCAGCTTTTCGTTTCCGCCCACAACGACAGTTACGTTACCCATACTCTTTGAGGAACTCAATGCGCAGGTTGATCGGATATGAACTTTGACCGACTTCGGGAGAGGGAAACAAAACGGTCCAATTTCTAATCTTCAGAAACGCTGTCCCCGATGGGCTTATAAGAAAACCTGGCCCTAAAGAATCAGTCTTTATAACCATGCCGCCAATTTTGCCATTCTCATATTCATAAACACGATAAATCTGCTTCTTTTAAGGCATGGTGGTAAATAATTCCAAGTGAGACATTAGGCAGATTATGAGGCTTTCATAACAGACTCTCTACGCTGTGTGATTAGACTGACCGCAAAAATATTCCAAGAAACAGATACATGTCAATAAACCAATGCTTAGACTTCCATGAATGTAGACTAGTTTAGGATACATTACCTTATCTTGTAAGACTGACCAAATGTTGAACAGAAAGACCGTCATTTGTGTTGGGAGACACTCGTTTTCTGCCCATTTCTTATAAAGGTTACAATTAACGTTCTTGTACCAGCCGAGAGTCGTGTTCGTAAGGTTACAAAAAGTTATCAGTGCAGAGTCTGAAGTTCTGGAAATAATCAAGGCAAAGAAGGAATCGATGGTATACTTCCTGTGTAACATATCGGTAATCTATTACAGGCGTCATGGAAGTTTAAATTGTCGACAGGAGCAAAACAATAAAGAACTTGCCACACGGACGGCGAAATGGAAAAGCATTGGAGGTTGAAAGCGGAAGTGAACTTTCACCTACATTAATGAGTGAGCACAAAAACAGGCTTTTTAACACCCCTTAAGGTTGAAATGCTCTTCCCCTATAGTAGATGTATAATGTTTGAATACTTGTTTATCTTACCTGACTTGAAATTAATCCAAGAGGTGTGTAGTTTGGTGTACATGAGTAACTTTGTCATACTCCCAGATGGAACGTGCAAGGAGAGTGATATGTGACATGATATAACGTCCGCTCTACGACTACGTGTAGATGGACCGCATTATAATTGCCTATGCTGAATTATACAGTTTTGTTGTCTTCCTTCTATAAAAATTACCCTGTATATGAAACTCATAAACTTCGATTGTGGAAACATTGAAAGTTCATAAGACAATTGTCATAAACGTATCGTCTATCAAGGTTTATATTCTGCCACTTCAATCCACAGGGAGTGTTTTATTTTTAATCTTTTGTGTGACGGTAGCACTGCAGGCTTAACAAAAGAAAGAGTGTATCAGTTCTAATGATGACAATTGTTTCGGAAAAAAAGCATTATAACAGGTCTACTGACCACTAGCTTACTTCCCCGGACAGGTTTGGATTTCTGACAGACGGAAATGGCAGTCATTATGACCAACGAGTTCATGGTAATAACATGACGCTATCTCAACCATATTTGCTGCTATTTAAGTGGATCAGTGATAAGGATTACTCCCGACTCTTCTTTTCATCCACACTCTTTAAGAAATCGCCATTTAAACTTCATAAAGAAGATGATGCCTTGTGGAATGAACGAGCAGCAACACTGACTGACAGGGTCCGACTAAGCTCGACAGTTCAGGGGTAACTCTAATCTGTAGCGGTGGCACAAATACGTGCAACGGTTATGCGGGTGAGTACATGCAGCTTGATATCTTGATAATGTTCCAAAACACACATCAAGCATTTAGGACGAAGTAAAACATGCAATGACGTATGTGTATCGACGTTAATATTTGAAGAGATTTTAGCATTTCTGTTTCCTCAACAATGTATTAACTCTCATACAATGGGAAAATCTGAATTCTTAACAGAGGGTTCATATTCAAATTTTGATGTTAAAAAACTAACATGACTTAGCACCTTACTGCTTGCAAGAAAACATTTTCTTTTTCCTATAAACTTTACCTTCTACTTATTATTCTTCTCTACCAAAACCTCGAACAAACCTATTCGTAATTGCCTAGCATTTACTTTATTTAAACAATCAATTGCCAACTGTTATGAATTTAGATTTTACGGTTTATTTAGCAAATAATGTAACCATCTCATTATAGAAACCCTTTTACTTCAACCATCAATACCATTAGACCGTTAGTAAGATAATGTTCATTGTTTTATTCATAAAAGGCAACGAATTTTCCTCCTTCAATTCCCCCATACTATTTAACTGGTCTTCGTGCAAGACCAGCAACTCTATACTTACAGTGCAGATGAATTAGGGTTATCCAGCTGCCTAGTCTTTCCATCCTTTCAAAGCTCTCATCAGTTTCGAATTATTTGCTCGGCTATTCTTTGACGAAAAATTACCGGAAGAATTCATCGGTGATTTTTCATCCTATATATTCAAGGACATTTCTATACATCAACTCTCTCTCTCTCTCTCTCTCAACACAAACATACATACAGACACACACACCTACACATACATATTTCCTGTAATGTATTGTTGAAGAGTTTGTTCGCAAAAACCGATAAGTCCATTTTTGAAGATTTTAAAGTACGGTCTCTGTCATAAAGTATAAAATGATACCTTTTAAATGATATATTGGTCACTACATATAATATTTTTTTACATTTTTTTGTACATTTTTAAAGTTATGGTCAAAAGAAGCAAAAGTTTTTTTTTTATTATTCTCTTTATTTTTCTTGACCTTTGATCGAAAATATTTCCATTTGGCAAATATGGACTTATCGGTTTTTGCGAACAAACTCTTCATTTATTGATAATTCAATTTTCCAATGCAGACTTTGTGAAGTGAAATTGAAGCTCATAAATTCGTAACATAACACATGAGGCCTACATTAAATTGTGCATACCGTGTGTTGCTTTTTTATTTGTTATTTTCATGTAATTATTCTTTCATCTTTAATGTTAATAGTGAGGCTAGTAGGTGGATCAAACGAAAGGGAGGGCCGAGTTGAGATATCGTGTGACGGTCAGTGGGGCACGGTTTGTGACGATTGTTGGGATATCAAAGACGCGCACGTCGTCTGCAGAGAGCTCGGCTACCCATCAGCCTCAGCTCATTATACTGAGGCCCACTTTGGGGAGGGATCTGGACAAATCTGGCTTACTGGAGTTACTTGTGCAGCTGGAACTGAAAACTCCCTGCTCCAATGCACTCGTTCATACTGGGGATGTGATACCAATTGTGGTCACCATGAAGACGCCGGAGTGAGGTGTGAGGGAGACAGTAAGTTGGAATCATTAAATCACGAAAGTTTAAGCTGTAGTCGGTCAAGATAACGTTATCATGCATTTATTATTCTATTATGTTTATTTCCTGGCGAGTGTATTCAAACTCCCACATATCAAATTGGTTGTTTCCCTTTGTTCTTCATTATCGTGTATTCTTTCTTTTTTCTGCAGCCAGGGAAATTGAAGGGATGCTTCATAACCCCTATTTCTATTTCCTTATTGACATGTAGATACAACATGTCATGTAAGATTAATGTACCCCATTTATGTCAGCAGAACCATACATAGTAAAAAGGTCAACATGCAATGACCTCAAAACATAATTGTAATACTATTATCTGGGCAATTACCCCCACAGAGCAATTACCCCCAGGCTAAATACTAGTTAGTGGTAAGGTTAGAGTAAAGATTGGGGTGAGGGTTAGGTTTAGGGTTAGGAGTTTGGGTTAGGGTTAGGATTAGGTTCAGGATTAGGATTAGGATTAGGGCCAGGGGAAGGGACCGGGGTAATTGCCCAGGGGGTAATTGGCCTAGACTTATTATTATAATCGAGCCATAAAAGTGATATCTGAAAAAAAAATGGCACAAGCTGGATGAAATCACTAAAGAAATAAAAAAAAAAAACAGTTATATGTGGGTCAATACTCTAATAAGGTATAGGGAAATCTATTTCTTCGCCGACGGTCACCATTTCTATAGAAGCGGCTTTTTTTCTTCTTCTATCTAAGGCTCTTTCAGAATTTTCCAGGGGTAGGGGCAATGACAGTCTTTGCCCCGAGCTTTCGTGTGTATTCAAAGAGGTATTGTGGTTGAGTGGGTAAGACCGCGTGACACCAAATGTGAGGTTTCTGGTTCGAGTCCCTGAGTAGCAGTGGTTGTGCTCTGAGTCAAAGTCATTAATCCTATTTGCCTAGTCCTTCTTAGGGGACTTAGACCCGTCCAGTTCTCTGGTTGATTTTGGAAGTAGTCATTACTTCTTCAAGGGCTAAAAAAAAATCATATGAGTTGATTTGATTCAAAATGTTCATTCTTTAACCTGGTCATTCCAAATTCATTTTCGCCGATAATTTAGTCTTCTTCTCTTTTTTTTTTTCGTTTCCTTTCATTTCAAGTATGAAGTACAATATAATATTTGCATATGCATACAAAATCATTGCAGCACATGCAATCATAATAGTCAAACTAACTGAATTACATCAATGCAGTGATTTTCAATTTTGTCAGGTTATTCCTTCGTCAATGGAAAGGATTCATCGAAGGTGTCTCTAAATGAAAAAAAAAATCGACTCCTTGTGCCATTTAATTTCGTATAAACAAAATATGCACATGGGATATGAATAGTGATTCATAATAAATAAATGATGGCAATCATCTGTTTTCAAAAGTAGTCAAATTTTGATTTACAAATCTATTTAGTATCCTGGCAGCATTTGACAACGCGGTCATAATGGACACAAGTAACATTTGAAGTGAATTATTGGTGTATCGAACCTTTAATGTTTTCTTGGTAAATTTGTCCCTTTCTCCGTTTTAAGGAACCGTAAATTAGATTGCTATAACTGTGAATTTTCTCTCCGCAATTTTGCAGTCACGTCAATTTTTTAGTGAGTAGCCGACAAAACGAACCTTTAATGTTATCTTGGCTTCTTTTTCCATGCTAAGGAACCGGCAGTGTAGATGCGTACAACGTTCGTAGCGACTTGATATTAATTCCCACGGAAGCGGACCATGGGGGCGTCCTACAGTGCAACCTACAGAGTAGTGAACAGTCCAGAACGTTAGAAGTCCAGTGTAAGTATACAAACCATTGGCTTTATTAGGAGGATATAGATTACGTTACAATGGAATAAGTGTGTGCTGGTGGTAAATCACAAAATATCAAGCTGTAAAATTCTGTAAAACACACAAAATCATTTCACTATCAGTTACCCAGTTTAGGTCTTCTCCAAAAATACATTATCTTAACTGTAGTGCTTGATCACGCCTGGAATAAGCCAGTTCGGAGTTAGCTCATGGGCACATTGGTACGAATGACTTTTCTTTTTTCTCAGTTGGTTAGGGGCACTTCACTCGTTTTCAGAGCGACATAATGCATAAGCTTCACGCAACTATTTATGGGATTCATCAATCCCGTTCAAACAAAGAATAAACTTGCGTAGACCAGATGAGCAGAATGATCTGTCAATTCACACTTGAGGAAGCATCCATTTCATTATTTTGCATTGGATGTATGACAATCTTTTTCTATTGATATTGCCAAATACCACTTTTGCTGTCAGGTGGATGTACTGGCAAGCGGCGTTTATAAGGATTACATGAATAATCATTATATGACAGATGCTTATCCCAGTAAATTTACAAACCAACATGCCTGTTGGTCCGAATGACCTTGTTTCTGCTCATGCGCAAAGTGGAACTCCGAACTGGCTTATTCTGATATGGATTTTTTTCCCTCATAATATTATCAAAGCTATATGTGACCGTGCATCACAAAACGAACAAGAAGTCGCACCTCTTGATTTTACGTGAGGACTCAAAAAAGGTGAACCTGGTCAATTAAGTCAATATTGAGTTTTCCATATTTTCTGAAGGAAATACCCTTCTTCTACATTCTTCTTAATTTGGGGATCATAAAATGAATGGAAAAGTGCATTTTCAGCAGTTTCTCTACAACTCTTTTTTGTAGGGTAGAGAGATCAGGTATGGCTTTGAGACTCCTTTTCATTACTTGATAACCCTTTGCACACTCTTTACTTTCAAGTCTGATAACTTTTGAAGGGGTAAAGCTACTGCATTGAAAGTTGACATTAATGATGGTCAGAATGTGTTGATAGAATATGCTCAATTTCAAATTAATCTGATAATCCCTTCATTGTTGTTGCCCCAGTGGTTTACATCCTGTTGTTTGTCCCATTTATCGCACAGCTAGCACGGTTTGGTAAAGATTACGCGCTTGAATAGACAGATAGACCCTATACTGGCGACTTTTTGCTTGTTTTGTGATGCAGGGTCACATATGAATTAAAGAATGCATCTCTTCTCCTAAGCACAGACACATCACACCGAGAACTGTAATAACTCTGCAAGTTGCTTGTTGAAAACGCGTTGTTTTCAAGATTCGTTTCCGTTTAGTTCACCGTTGAAATGGCAGTACTCCATCGGTCTGGTCAAGCAATACATTTCCTCTAGAATCATGCGTTTTAAGAACTCTGGCTTCCGCGTTATCCCTAGGAGGCACACCGACTGCTCACATTGGATCTTCTCTATTGAACTCGGTCACTCTTATTGATTTAAAGGGAAAGTCTAGTATTGGTTGAGGTGAAAGTTAAGCCTTTATATTTTTTTGGCGAGATACTTAGAAAACACCTTACGAAATGTTAAAGAGCATACAATTCTTAGGGGAATTCAAAGTTTATTTTTTTTATTAATTGATAAAAATGTTTGAAGTGGCTGAGATATCCACAAACAAAGTAAACCAAAGAGATCTTAATAAAAGGTGGGTCCACCGATTTTTAGGTTTGCTTTGTTTTGGATATCTCAGCCATTTCAAACATTTTTATCAATTAAATTTTGAATTCCTCTTAAAATTGCATGCTTTTCGATATCTCACGACAGGTTTCTCATTATCTCCAAAAATCATCATCAAAAATCGTTGGAAACCTAAAGCCCCATCTAAACCAAAACTGTACATTCCCTTAAAATACTAAATTCTGTTGACGTATTCAAAAGTTTCCTTACGAAGTATTTGTTCAACTTGACCGCCATTAATTGATTACCATTATTCTGAACTATAATATAGTTCAGAATAATGCTATTATACTGTTTCACTTTGTCCTTTCCTTCAAGAGACCTTTGTGCTTGTAATTCATTATTTTGAACAAGTTGCGCCAAGAGGTCTTACACCATATACAATACTTTTCACTAAACACGCAAACAGGTATACTCAGACATAAATACATACATACACGATAACGAAGAGGGGACTTGCTATCAATTTTATTCATTCTTGAGAAAAAAAAATAACAAAAAGAAGTTGTTGTTGTTGTTGTTTTTTCTTCTGTTCAGCGGGTGCTCATTGACTGACCTATTGATATGTAACACTTTGATATCCTCTGGTGATTTTGTTCATACATTAATGATAATCAGGCATTAAATGCCTGGACAATTGAACTTAAATGTTTGAAAGAATAAAGAATCCAAAAGTAATCATCAGAGCATTGAAAATTAGCAGATATGAACACAAACTACTAGTATGTGGGAGAAAGATTTGGGGTGACACCATGTGTATGTAGTCCTTAACCGGATCGTTGTTTGGCAGAAGAGCCTAGAAAGAGGAGAATTAAAGAGGAAAATGACATTATGGGGGTTGTAAGGAGGGCAAAAAGTGAAGAGTGGGGGACAGTAACGGGTTAGAAGTTGAAGTTGGACTAGTGGAGACGGTAGAGAAAGAAACAGAGAGAGTGGTAAGGAAGAATAGAGTGAGAATCAAGAAAGATGTTCGGACATCCTTAGAAGGAGAAAGATGAAACAGAAGGGAAGAGGAAGAGGGAGGAGTTGAATGATGGAAAATCATGGATATAGGAGAGTGGAGTGAAGATTCCCCCTCTATTCACTTTCTGCCCTACTTACAACCCCCATATGTCACTTTCCTCTTCAATTTTCCTCTTTCTAGGCTCTTCTGCCAAACAACGATCCGGTTAAGGACTACATACACATGGTGTCAACGCAAATCTTTCTCCCTCATATACTTCACCATGCAAACCTTCAAACAACACACAAACTATGTTTAACACCAATAGTAGCGATATTATCGATAAAGAAGTGCAAAGTTAAGGGTATCAATATCAATAACGACTACTTATAATTGACATTCAACAATGGATAATTTGTCAATGCGAAAGATAGATAAAGTTTGAAACTATTGACTTTCTGTCTGTAATTTTTCAAGCACCAAGACTATAAACTTTCAAACAATGTATGGTTTATTTCATTTCACAAGCATATGAAGAAAAACATTTTCGTGAGGCAATCGGCTAATGATTTAGAGTGACTGAAAAGATGCATTTTAGAGATTTTAGAGCAATAAATCATTTCCAAGCACTTTACCTAGATAATTCCGAAAGTAAAAAACAAGAGTTTTAAGTTTCAAATTCCCAACACCTTTGGGAGACTTCAGGCAGATAGAAAATAACTTTAGCTTGTGATTTCCTTCCAAATATTCTGTTTTCATCCTTTAAAGAAAGATTACTTAGTTTAATGTTTTCAGAACTTAATATCTTGGACTTTGAAATAATTTTGGCAGGCGATGTATATAACTATGCATGCATGCATCGTACAGTGTCGTAATCAAATGTCACATTGCATAAAAAACAAACACAATTCGCCTTTAAAGATGACTTATTTTTGTTTATAAACTTAGGGTAGACAATGTTAGCTTTAGAAAATCCACAAAGTGTAAACCATGTGAAAATGTTACTTTAAGCTAAAGGTAAAGGTCTATTTAGACATCTCTTATTCACTCTTCGTTGTGTGATTGTGCGCGCACGCAGGATTTATAGTGCCCTAGAACCTGCTTATTCATATGAACTAATCTCCACAATTCTATTGCAAAACTTGAGGTACTCATATGTTCATTTACCTATATGCGAGGTTGTGTGACGCTTGTGATACAAAGTCACATGGATACGTGATGATGAAGATAATACACGCTGAGATGCAGTTTACACAGCAGTGAAGTACTAACTAGCTGTCTACGTATACCACTTGTCATGTGACAGACGCCCCCGCGGACAATATCACCGTGATCCAGATCAGTCACGTCGAGAATGAAGAGGAAACAAATGACCTTAAGATCACGTGTCATGTCAACCCATGTGACCAGCCATTTCCACCAATCAGGACATACGAGATTGCAATCGATGACGTCATTCAGTCATCTTCAAGCTCCCCCACCGTGACCCTTGACCCTCTCCCCAGTGGATGCGTAGAAATCTCCTGCACCGGAATCAACGAGATTGGTAACACGACTACTGTACAGACTTACTGTACAAAAAGCTGTGGTAAGAGAATATTTTTACTTTTCAATCCTCATATAATTTTCATCATTTTTTTTTTTGTACCAGACCCACCTGGGATGATGTAATAACTTTATATGTTTCCCACATGCACATGCTTTAGCTTGGAAACACTTTTAATTTGATGACAGTAATCCCCACTATAGGGAGTTTTGGAACTTTACTCATTATCACTGTTTTACTGTTATTGCGAATGTTGACACTCTTACAGGAATTTCTAATATATAATACCAGCATTGTCTATGATAATTGTATTTCAAATACGAGTGGGAAATGGATCATTATTCTTCTATCATTGTCACTGCACGTCTTTTATCTACCGGTAGAAACCAGTGGCGAGCCCCCCGCATCTGATATCTTGTCGATCAAGACTTCGGAGTTCCTAGGCAAAGACCGTCAGATGAATCTGCTAATCCTGTGTCGAGCTAACCTGAGCGACCAGCCGTACCCGTATCTCCATTCGTATTCAATTGGAGTTGATGGGACCATCCTGTCCAACGCGAGCTGGACCTCGGCCGTCCTGAGACCTCGCCCAAACAGGTGTATTAATGTCACGTGTTCCGCAACTAATGGCGTCGGAATTACTTCCGCTTTGGCGAGGCACTGTCCGAGGGGTGAGCAATAGGAAATTCAAAAATGTATCTCTTTCTCTCCCATCGTCTCCTTGACATAAAGCCATAGTATGCTTCCGTCTGTCAAAATCCTTTGCGGGACATGATCTAGTGAATTTGAAGAATCATTTGCAATGGTCTGGAGTAATTTAGGACTTCATGGACTGGTGAGAAAAGCTGGGAATACTATGTGATTTACTGAGTTACATTTCTGCCTAGTGCATGTAACGATATGATGTTTATGATTCAACACGGCTTCCTTTTACAACAAAATCTGATAGAGAATTTTATAATTCTGTTTTAGTGCTTTTCTCGAAGAAATATTTGACGTATACATAACTACTACTCCGCCTGAATGGAGACATTACATGATCATAATTACCTGATTTTCGAAAGGAGAGAATTTGTGTCTCCTAACGTTTTGGATTATATTACATCCCATCAAATCGCCATCTTTACTGATAGCATTATTATAGTACACATTTCTCGCACATTGAGTCCGTAAAGCTCGGGATAGAATTATGCATATAGGCCTATACATGATATACAAAATGCGTTCTTCACTAGCCATCCTTTTTTTTTAGCTTGTTTTTTTTTCTACCACATTGCATGTACATGTACATCTCTTTCTGTTCCTCAGATCCACCTGCGTCTAACATCATCTCTATCAAGTTAGAGCAGAACGAGCAAGATTTGGGAACGAGTCTCAATATCTCGTGTCACGTGAATCCCACCGACCAACCGTTTCCACCAATCGGTGTCTTTGAAATCGCCGCTGATGAAGACATTTTGTCAAGATCCAACGCATCTTCAACCATCATGGAAGATCAACCCAACCGGTGTATCGATATATCGTGTACCGGTATCAATCAATTCGGGGAGACAGTATCTACGCGTAATTACTGCCCACTGAGATCAGGTAGATTCCTTATAGGTTCTGATTATATAAAGGATAAGTAAATGAATATTTCTTATTTGACTGACAGTTCATGTTAAATAATATTAAGTTGAATTGCTTTCATACATTTCAGCTTTTGTGGTTTCTTTCTAATGCTTTGCTTAGGCAAGTTTTGCACTAGGCTTGTTATGGGTGGAGATAAAACAATGAAAGGGAAAATAAAAGAGCCTATTTGACTTCATATATCATTTCAAGTAAGATTGTTTTATGGTTATAATATTATGTACTTTTTGTTTGACTGAACTTGTCGAGAAAAGGTTTGTTCTGCTTTTAAATGAAGACAAATACATTGTACCTTGCTCTCATAGGTCACGCGCCCCCAGCGAGTAACATCCTCTCCATCGAGACCCAGGAGATCAATGCGGAAAGAAGCCAGGTCATTCTCGTTATCACGTGTCACGTCAGTCTTGAAGACCAGCCGTTCCCACACCTCCACACATACACCATCGGAGTCGACAACACCACGCTTTCCTCGTCCAGCTGCGCCTCGGCTCTCTTCAGACCACGCCCACACAACAGGTGCATCAATGTCACGTGCTCTGGGACTAACGGGATTGGTTGGACCTTCACCAGTCATAAACATTGTTCAACATTTGACTCGGAGAATGGTAAGTAAGCGAGGTGCGCTGATGATGATAAGCCATAGTCAAAGAGATGATTACTAGAACGAACAAATAAATTTATTGAGAGAATCTGGGTTCATTACGTCAATGTAACTTTATTTTGCAAGACATGTAGCTGAGTTATACTCCTTACGGTAACTCGAATACTAAAGATCTTTTTTTTTAAGCCTTTGTAATAAAAATCAGGCCTTTAATAATCATATTCACTTTATTTTAAATCTAAATAGATCTACGATTCAATCGACAGTACAATCTCAAGTAACATTTTCAATTTTGGCCAAAAAAACTCAAGATTTATTGGGAATATGACATAAATGTCGATGAAAATTAACAAGCACACTGTTTATGTTATTCTTTGGTGTTCTTCAAATGTGAAAAATAAAAAGCAAACTATTCATGTCAAATACATTATTGATATGGGAATAATTTCGCAGTTGAGCTGCTTTTCGTTAAACATTTCTAAATTTTAACTCGTAACGATCGAAGAGGATTTATCTTCCGGCATAGTCGCAATTGTTTCCCCACTACAAAACAAATAATTAGACTGTTTATTGAGCTTTCCCTCGAAAGAAACAATCGAACACGTTGAAACACATGCATTTATCTCCTTAAGGTAATACAACCAGTGTGCTTGATCAAGCAAAATAGTTTTATTTTACAGGTTTGTATCTGAATTTTCCCCTTGCACGTCGTATCGATAAGTTTGTCGATTTCTCAAAATGACTTCTTCACTCCCTAAATTGTGGTCCTGCCTTACTACAGGTCCAATTGCTGGTCTTCGTCGAGGAGTTCTTCAGCAGCCGTCGACCACGTACGCCCTGCTCGTCGCCGTGTTCTTCCTGTCGTTGTTGACCTGTGCGACAGTGATCATGAGAAGGAGAGAGGTCACGGTCTTTTAAAAGTTAAACGCATTCTGCATACCTTCAAGTCTTCTTTTACTAAGTTAATTGAGTACGATGAGAAAAACTTCCTTTTTGTTTTCAATCCACCTTTTAATTTTTTTTTTTCAGGATTATCCGGTTTTTGTTATTGTTGTTCATAAAAGGAAAGGAGGATGAAAGATTTCCTTTTATTTTTCTAGTCTGTCTTCATGTTCTTTTATAAAACTTTACATTTCCACGTTGTCTTTATTCTGCCTAATAAAAGATAAAAATATTTTCTATGATATACCCAAAAGAAGTTTCGGTTGAAGTACTGCAAGCGTAAATTGCATGTGATTAACGAGGATTGGTTGACTTGAAACTGTGTGTCTGACGTTGAAAGTTTAAGTTTGAAATCGTTACAATTTTGTATAATAACTATGACGTATCAATATTCTCGTATCTTTGTCAATAAAATTTACTAATTTGGCATTTTGTTGGCATGAAGTATGATTTCTAAGCCTCATTTTGGAATTCGCTATTTCCAGTAACAATGAGAATACATAAATAGGAGAAAGAAAGAAAAAAAGTGTCTCATCCATTTTCCTTAAACCAATGTTGATTATTGTTTCCAACTACTCCGATTATTATTGCTTAATTATACTGAATTCTTAAAGTCATATATGTGCTTAAAACCTATGAATTGGGAGTTGCACCTTCACTGCATTGTTAATCAGTGAACAAGTCAATAAGATTACTTTACTTTCATGCATGACTCTATTCGTGCTTAGTATTTAATTCGATGAACTAAATCATTGAACGTTGATCTATATAGTTTATACATAACGGGATGTGATTACAAAGTATGTTACCCAGTAAGGAGAAGTTTGTTGAAGATTGACAATGATGTCTTTTTATTTCTCGTCTGGTTTCATAAGTGTGTTTTAAATAGTCCAAAATGTCTCGTATAGGTTCGGCTGTTGTGTGTGTGTGTGTGTGTGTGTGTGTGCATGTATGTGTGTGTGTGTGTGTGTGTGTGTTTGTTTGTGTGTTTGTGTGTGTGTGTTAACAATATCTTGACAACTTTACTGAACATTGCGTTCCTAGAATAAGTAAATAAAAAAAGAAATATCGTGCAAGACACTCCCATCATAAAGGCAACATTTGACAGTGATGTCAGCTTCGATACCACTCAAGAATATAAATTACGTCTTGACTCACAATGAATTTTCTGAGGGTCCCATATCGTACAAGCTTTGCTTCTTAATGGGACCCTCCACTTCCATCCTCATCCTTAGTTGACTTGTATTATACGCTTTATGTATTTAACAAAGATGTAATCACATCTACTTTTCATTTTCATAATTTTCTTATGTACCTTTTCAAGTTTTGTTCTGTATCACAAATATCCCGTGTATATGCAATGTACATAAATTTCTTTGTTCATTTTGATGGAGGTGAAAATAAAGTTGAAAGTTGAAAGTTGAAAGTTGAATGACGAATTGTGAACTGTTCCTCTCTAAACTGGTTTAAGTTCGTCCATGGTGCATCCCTTACCTTTGATCTTCCAAAGTCAACGGATCATTTGTTTCCGTCTAAGAAAATATTGATAGAGAGTAGACGGAAAAACAACACATATTCATTGAAAGAAGTAAGTTTTTCTCTCCTCCACAGGTACACACACTCACCCTCTCCCACTGTTTCTTAATTATAAACACAGACACAAACAGACAGACACACACACACACGGCTTATTTTCCAAATGTCATTCTGAAGACATCTTGATTTGCAATGTAAAGTTATTTTACATATCCCTTTACAATAACCAATAATCTGTCACTCTGAAATAATATTTCTCTTTTACTAAGGTGTTATAAGTAGTCATCAAAGCTTGCCTTTAACGTTTTGGAAATGCAAAGAGTGAGAGTGTGTTTGGGTGTTCGGTGATGATGGTAAAATGCGACTGTTTATCCAAAAAAAAAAACCATACATACAATAAGATATCAAATTTTAATCGCTTATTTCCTTTTAGACATTAGAGAAAGACATGTCTGTATGTATGTGTGTGTGTGAGAGTGTGTGTTTGTGTGAGTATTTGGATCTTTTTTTTTACGTTTCACCTTTGCGTTTAATCCCTTCCAGTGACCAGCATTGAAACCTAGGAAAGCATTACAAAAGTAATAACGACTCAGAACTATGCAAAGAATATATATGCAGATATACATGCTCTGTGTATAAGTAATTAGATGACATAACCTTTCTCTAAGTCACATAACACACACTTTATTCCAGTTACATTATAAGTGCTACGTTACAATGGTTCTCAGCTTCTTCAATTCATTTTGATTCAAAAGAAAAAGAAATAAAAAATGACTACCATCAATACTGTCATTTTTCTTCTTCAAGGCTTACGTCTATGTTACGGTTTAATGTAAAAAGAAAGAAAGAAAGAAAGAAAAAGATAAAAACAAGGGGGAATACACACACAAAAAAGTGAGCTCGCTAGTTTTGCAGCACTTGGAAGTGACTTCACCTATCCATCGTGCGCCAAGTCGTATTCTTTTAGTCAGATTCACGAATGCCCTCTAGCGGTGACCTTGTGCTATGGTGCGGAGTGACGCTTTTACACCTCTCTGAGTGGGACGGCGGCTTCATCGTCCTTCATCAAATTCCTCTCAACAATGATTGCTGACGTCACCAAATATGACCCAGCTAATCAGGAGAGCGAGAACGGGTACCATGTAAAATTCCTCTTGCAGACCTCCTATATAAAATGAAAAAGTCACACACCTTACCTCCAAACACATCGTTTTGTTTGTTTGTTGTTGATGCTGTTGTCGTTTATGATGATGATGATGATGTTGTTGTTGTTGTTGTTGTTGTTGTTGTTGATGTTGTTGTTGTTGTGTTTTTATCCTTCTCTCTCTCTCTCTCTCTCTCTCTCTCTGAGCTTCATATTCCAGAGTCCAGTATTCTGGTATCTTCAGATAACAGTCCTTGAGTCTCTCCTCAATCGCCTTCCTTGACTCGACAACGGAAATACATGAAGAAAGTCATCATTTTCTAATTTTCTTTCATTGACATCACACTTTACTGTGTTACATGTCCCTTATCTTTATATCCACATGGCCTTTTAATTTGGACTAAACTTTTTGACTTTGATCTTTTCTAACATAAAACATAATTCAAGTTACTGTGCTCTAGTGAACTGGCCGAATTCAAACAATGATCGGTCAAATAAATAGACATTGTTGTGTGTTATGTCAATAAACTCTTCATAATAAAACGTATAAGAAAAAAGAGGAATATCAGAGAAAGTATATATGTGACCGTGCACCACAAAACGAACAGATAGTCGCACTTTCTGTTCGTTTTGTGGTGCACGGTCACATATAGTAACTTATTGGAAACTCAAGTTCTTTAGTTTAAACGTTTTGGAGACATACTGTAGACATGATGGCAATAGTAAAACATATGTGTGTGTTGGGGTTTTTTGCTTTGTTTTGTTGTTGTTGTTTTTTGTTTTGGTTTGTTTGTTTGTTTTGTTTTGTTGTTTTTTTTTTTGGGGGGGGGGTGAGAAGTTCGGACAAAATTCTAGGGAAGACATGCCTCAGTACGAAAATCCGTACTGCTTAGATCATCTCATAGGAGTTGAGAAATAAACATCCTTCAGAACCATCCTTCAGAATTTAATTAGCCTTGAAGTCCTTGCAAGATTGATTGGCAATATCATCTTTCTAAACTTTTGTTCTTAGAATTTGATGAATTTACATGTTGAGAAAATGCATCACTGAATACCTGTATTACAATCTTTCAGTGTTGACATAACTTTACACAGAAGAACTTAGATGTGCCAAGATTTGACGTTTGTTTTGAGGTGTTTGTGTATTTTATTATTATTATTATTATTATTATTATTATTATTATTATTATTATTATTATTATTGTTATTGTTATTATTATTATCATTATTATTATCATTATTCTAGTATAAATGGGTGAGAACATGATGGATAAAGAAATAACGGTTATGCTAATAATAGCTCTGAGATGCACAATGACGCAAACGACAACCATGACGATAGTGATGTCACAATAGATATTGATTAGATGTTTATTGATCTGCTGCCTGTGTGGTCTATAAAGCTCTACAACGCTAAAACATTATCACAATTGCTCTTTCCTTCTACCCCGTTAGCTTAATGAATAATCTTATTGTACATCTTTCAGTCTTTTGATGAAGATATGCCGTGTCCGCACTGTTTTGTTTTGAACCTCAATCTAGGGAGTTTTCTGATTTTTAAGCCTTATCCTTGTAAAAAGTAAATACGTATATAAAAGTCAGAGTTAATCACGATACAATGTGTAAAAGCAATTTTAGATACAAAATAATAGTAATATGTACGAATAAACTATATCTGAAGGGAAGAGTGTTATATTAATAGATTAATGTCACATGAAAATGGAGTCAACATGGAAAGGTGAATTGAATATTCGTGACAAATGGTGCTCAACATTGATTACGATGACCAAAATGAGGAGCGAATGAGTCTTCTAACGAAGAAGAAATGCAAAGGCAAAGAACCAAGAGGAAATATTGGAATAAGGCATAACTGCTTACAATATCATGGAAACGGTTGGAAGGCAGGAGAAAACTTTATACCTCCATTAACTTGAATAAATTAATACTGCTCGAGTACATAATTATTGTTATTAGACGCAATTATCCTTCGTACCGTTTGCTCTCTTTTTTAAAGATGGTATACATTTGACCAGTTCTATTGAACAGTGGATGCACAGGAACATTGAACAGTAATATAATTATAATACGTACGCCATTTTTTCCCAAGGAATAACATTTACTGCTTAAAGACTGGGCTCCAATTTCCTTAATGTATTTAGTTGAAAGCAGCAACCCAGTATTTGGTCGGAAGAAGTAGCATGCAAGGGTTTGATCAGACTTAGGGCTAAAACAATACATCAGCATTTCTGTAAGAATCAGTTTGCTTTCTGTTTCACAAACATTGAATGTGTTGGCAATACAGGAGTTTGAAGGAATCAACTCCTTCGTTTAAAAACAAAACAGCTTGCCTCCAGTGGATTGTAAACCAAATACAGCGAGCAAATACGCAGCCTGACAGTCTGTCCTCGTTTGCTCTTCTTTACAATGTGATGTAGTCTCCACAAGGACCTCTTTAGATATGAAATGTGGTGAAAATGTATCATGTTCGATGTTCAAACTCTACTACGTTCAATTAAGGCAACTGGTTCTAAGTCGTTTGGTTACATGTACAATGTTTTAGAGTTGTCAGAGTGTTTTAAAGTCTCTGGTGCCTTTAGTCACCTGTCTTTCGACATTTCTTCAGGTTGATCATGATGAACAAACCGGTGGTAGACTTAAATAAGACCCCCCTACCCCCACCCCGCACCCCCCCCCCCCCAAAAAAAAAAAAAAATCCTTCTTATTTTTGTTTTACCCCAACATCGTAAAAATCATGTCATTTATACTTCGTATGCAACTATATACAAATATGCAGACACGAATACTCATGAACACATCTACTGATATCATGTGTCATGTGTGACTGTTTTAGTGTATGTGAAAGACGATCCCTGTATCTAAGAAAACATCTAACGTGCCTGGCTCTGTGTCTGAAATCATGTCCATTGGGCGGGGGAAGTACAGTGAGATTATTCACACTAAAGAATAAAATTTGAGGATGACAAAAGTCAACAAAAACCGGTAATACGAAGAGCAGTGAAAACAAGAGCAGTGAAACAAGAGATGGTACAGCAATAAAGCGTCACATTGACAGACAGGGAGAGCTAGTGTAGGATTTTAATTAATGCAAGATCTAGTCTTGACAGGTATTGCTTTATTTCCCAGTATGAGATACCTTTGCCATTTTAACAATCGAGGCACTAAAATCCCTGCAATTGTATACTACTCAAATTTTGAAGGTGTTTGTTTATGAATCTTTCTTCATACTTTTTTTTTCATCTTCAACAGCTATATAAATGATACGGATGTTGTTCGTAGATACTTTACAGAAAACCTTGTAATACAATTGAATGTTGGACACGTCTATCGAGTACGTCTAACAATTCGCGGCATAATCGATTACATTCAAATCATATAGAAGCCAATGATATGTTCTCTTTATTTTCTTTTACAGATCAAATACATTTCGAGGGTTCTCTTGAATGTGCTTCATGAGGGAGATGTGAACATTTTCTTCTAAAAATTCTTTAAAACCTGTGTCAAATGCAAGGAATGGTATATACAGAAGTAAATGCATGTTTTCTTTCAAAATCTTTCATTCCCAGGTACTTACATCAGTGTAAATATTCGGTTTGTGTTACACTTTTTCCAAACCTAAATACCATTCAGTAGCTTTCAATTCAAATCAATTTAATTCAAACTTTATTTCATTTTTTCGAAAAGAATACAAACATTTCGCTTTCTTTGGTAACAGAGAATAAGGTTGCATAAACAAAACAAAGTAAATTGAGAAAAATATAACTGTGGAACCTTGGAGTTACAAATACGTTGTCATGAAAATTGACTGAAGTGATATAAACGATATAACAATACGCAAAACATGGAAAAAAGGAGGGACCCACTAAAAAGACAAGGCTTGTAGAATGTGGGCCCCTCATGTGCAGAATGCCAAATAGAACCAAAAAAAAAAAGAAACTGATGCAAAAAGAGGAGGAAAAAGGCTGGGAAAAAAGTCGGAAAAAAAGTCTGGAAGACAACTAAGAAGACAGAGTTACAGACAAATACACATACACACGCGAATAAACATTAAACGAGACTGGAACGACAAACTCTAATAAATGAAGACAAAAAGACAAGACCGAATGAGACAAGACTAAACATAACAGGAAGAAAATACAACGGACAGAAGGGCATAACAGATCCAGCGATCCTCGACAGAATTATATTTAAAAAAATACTGGTAGGTGTGAAAAGGATACAGAATTATAGAGAAATAGAGAGAAATAGATGCAGAAGTAATACAATCAAATCTACTCTTTAAGTGTCTCAGGACAACAAGGGCGAAAAAAAAACATGACAGTATGGTATTTGTAATCCAAGTTCTTCGAAAAGGAATTGCAGTAAGCCAACAGGCTAATTCATTTCTGTGGGATTATACAATTGCAATTAATAGGACTTTAATCTCATTTTAAATGAATACATAAAGGGGGCATGTTTGTATCATTATTCAGAAAAATCCAATAAATTTGACCAGTATAAATAAGTGTGTTCTTAGCAAAAATCGTTCGTAAAAGAGGTAAATGAAATTCATTGGAACGTCGAGTGCGATACTCATGGAATGATTGATTTCTTAGAAACATAGAATCGAAATCGGACGGTCGTGACTTGTTGCTGTACATATGCATTAATTGCCCCAAATTAAATAAAAGCAAATCTTTCATTTTCGCAGCCTACATTAGAGGCAAATAACACATTTTAGTGGGATGGTATGGAAGGATAACAGATGACACGGAGAGCTTTCTTTTGTGGAAGGAACACTCTATCCAGTAGGTTCTGGCGAGTGTTGCCCCAAACTGAAACACCATAATTTAAGATAAGGCAATATCAATTGACGAGTATAACATAAGTAATGATTTTTTAGGGATATACAATTTCATTCTATTTGCAACGCCTATACTACGCCAGATTGTGTTGCAAATACAATCAGTATGTAACTTCCAGGAAAGTTTGTCATCAACAATAATTCCAAGGAATTTAAAATGTTAAACTCTTTCTGAATAAAAATCATCTAAAACTATAGCTGTATTCAATGTGTCAACATGAACAGAAATGTTTTGTACTTAAAACGCCACAATTGCAAAATCGCTTAATTTTTTTTTTCTGTCTCCCTAAACTACATACAACAAGATATATTATCTTAAATACAAGGACATTTGTCGAATTTGCCAAAAGCAATGATTTATCAATATAGTTAAAGTTCACCATAGACTCAATAATGCCTGAAAGTATTGTCGACGTATAATTAAAGTGTGATACAGACAAGGATTTGAAATCTAGGTCTGAAAGCCTTCACTATACTGTGTATGATGAAAATATAATAACATGAAAACTCATCTAAAGTAAAACATAAGAACCAGGCGCAAAAAAAAAAAAAAAAAATGGCGTCAGTTTAGGAAGCAGGATTCTGAATGACTCATCACTTTACGCGGATGAATCTTTGGGATTTCATCATGTGAGATGCCTCTTTCATGTGCACGCACCTTCAAGTGACTCAATAAAAACCAGACATTTTGATTGCATGGTACCCACTTACATACGATACGAGGTTCATAGTTAACGAGGGAGAGCAGTTTATGTCTGGAGATTGGTGAATCTTACAACTTGTCATCGTTTCAACTTCTATCCATTTTTCAGAGAGATTTTCGATAGTATGTGTGAGGAAATATATAAACTAATGTAGACTTTATTTTTCTCTAATTTATTGATATGCACATATAACATAAAACAACTCCACGAAAAACCACGGAAATCGGGCATAACGACTACTTAAGTGTTCGATGGGTCTTTATCGCTTCTCTTAGAATAATTCATGGTGTCATTTATTGCTTAACTGATTGATTGATGAATCAATTTTGTCTTCTTTCTATCCACCAGGATTCTCATATCATACAGGAATCTACTCAAAATGATTGACATCCAAATGTTGGCGCAGGTCGGGCTTCTTCTCATTAATATTCACCTCGGTGGTAAGGACCAGAAGCATTGTTTAAAACACGATTTATTTCTTCTCTTTTCATTATTGAACACTTTTTGTCGTTTTGGTGGGTTTTTTAGTGCACAACCACACTGCCTTTATTATAAACGTTTTGTTCTTAAGTGATAATTGTATAACGTTAAACAGAAATTTACGAGCGGATTTAAAGATATTCACGCTCATACATCTTGATGCTTCATTGGGTATGAACAATCACATGTAAATCATATTCTGTCAACTTTTTTCTTGATTCAATCTAGATGTCTTTATATAATACAAAGAAATACTTGATATCAATGATGCTATTCATTGTTTGCCTTTAAAAAAGTTATTCTCAATAATGGATGCATGTCGGCAGGCATTGAGGACATTTTTCTCATTTTGTCATTTTTGATTTTTTTACCTATCAACCGATCTCCCTACATTTCTGTTGCAGCTGGAATAACGTTGAACCTTGAGGTACCGTCGCCTCTACGGGCAGGCCGTGAAGACACCGCGGTGTGTACAGGAAATGACGTCCCCGGCTGGGGAGCGCCGACGTGGCACTTGAATAGCGTGCAAATCACAGAAGGGTTCACCACAGCTAGCAGTGCCATAGTCCAAGATATAGTACAACCATCGCGTTATTAGATAGGATGATGATTTTACAGGAAGTGGTATTCCAATCTATCACTTTGAGGACTTTTAAGCAAACATGCAAACCAACCCAAGCGTACAATTTATATCTGTAAAACTGTAGGAGCAGGTTAAAAAACAAGACTTTTGTGGTGCAAATTTGGTGATATTTTCTGCTCCCCGCCATATCGAGATCATCGTGTCGGCATGGTGCCAAGGCAAAATAAAACTTGAATTTTTGCAAATATTTCTTTAATTGTGCCATTTCAGATCATGAAAATGAAATAGACATACATAAAGATATATACATATATACATGTAATGTACATACGTAATACGTAAACATATATTCATTGTACATATGTTATATATGTTTATTCATATATTTGTCATTCTACAGTTCATAAGCTCATAAATACACAAAAATAATAACGACGTGTCCTAACAAAGTTTCCCTACCATTAGTCACCATTAATTCATTCACAATGTAGATCACAAGAAAAAGTTAATAGCAATGGCTACACAAATGGCTACTTGAAAAGTAGGGCATGTGCTTTTGTGTGTGTTTGGACATAACAGTGATTCGTGAGCATGTTGAGAAATACACTGAAAATCACATTAAAGTTTCATTTCTTTCAATTACTTACATCTATCTGCGAATCAATTTGTTCTGATTAATAGAAATTGAAATTTATGCAAAGGAAAATGACAGAACATAAAACAGAGACAGAAAACGCTTCAGAAATCAAACCTGGAAGCCCAGACGGAAGTAACCTTTCACCTAGTGAGACACCCTCGATGGATCTCCGCACATTAATTCCAAAAATAGCTCGTTTATTCCACTTAATATGATGTCTGAAGAAGAACAGATACTTCCTCTACCAGCACATAAATACCGAATCCGAAGATTAGACGGATTTTAAGAAATATTGGGTGTAAAATTCGTCTCTCGTGCATCCGAGCTCAGCTGAGTGAAAAGGAAGAAACTATACAGGCTCTCAATGGACAATCTAAGGACTAGTTATAGGAGAGACATGAACATAAGAACAAATATACCTGATAACCCCTACTACAACCAAATATAAGAGGATGAACTTTGAAATTCTACTTTGACCTCATAACTCTGATATGACTTCTACATTAGAAATCATTGATAAATTACACCGGAAAAATCACCTTCCCGTTCACACTCATAATGATAATGAGGTTATCCACTCTCAGTGTGGAACTCAATGCCCAGGTTGATCGGATATGAACTTTGGCCGACATGAAGAGAGCAAATCAAAACGGTCCTATTTGTAATCTTCACAAACATTGTGTTCGATTGGATTACAATAAATCTTGGCCTTAAAGAATCATTCTTCAAAACCTTGTTGCTTATTTTGCCATTCATAATTTCATAAACATGATAAATCTGCTTCTTTGAAGGCATGGTGGTGAATATTTCCCAGCGAGGCATTAGGCATATTATGAGGCTTTCATAACGGAACCTCTACGGTGTGTGTTTAGACTGATCGCAAAAATATTCAAAGAGACAGATACATGTCAATTAATTTATGCTAGGACTGCCTTGAATGTAGACTAGTTTAGGACATGGTACCTTAACTCGTTCTGCTGACCAAATGTTGAACCAAAATGATCGTCACTGTTGTTGGGAGACATTCATTTTCTGCCCATTTCTTATAAAGGTTACCATTAACCTTCTTGTACCAGCCGAGAGTCGTGTTCGTGAGGTTACAAAAAGTTATCAGTGCAGAGTCTGAAGTTCTGGAAATAATCAAGGAAAAGAAGGAATCGATGGTATACTTCCTGTGTAACATATCGGTAATCTATTACAGGCGTCATGAAAGTTTAAATTGTCGACAAGAGCAAAACAATAAAGAACTTGCCACACGGACGGCGAAATGGAAAAGCATTGGAGGTTGAAAGCGGAAGTGAACTTTCACCTACAATAATGAGTAATCACAGAAACAGGCTTTGAACGCCCCTCAACGTTTGAATGTTCATCTTTTATAGAAGGTGTATAGTGGTTGAACACTTGATTCTCTTACCTGCCTTGAAATTAGTCCATCAGGTATGTAGTTTGGGGTTTATGAGTAACTTTGTTATCTTCTTCCATAGCACATGCTAGGAGAGTGATGCGTGACATGATATAACGTCCTCTCTACGACTACGTGTAGATGGGCCGCATTAGAATTAACCATGCTAAATTATACATTTGTGATATCTTCCTTCTTTAAAATTTTCCCTGAATATATAACTGATAATTTCAGATTGTTAAAACACTGAAAGTTCATAAGACAATTGTTATGAATGTATTGTCAATTCAGGTGTATATCCTGCCACTTCAAGCTATAGGGCGTGTTTTATTTCTGACCTTTTGTGTCACGTTAGCACTGCTGACTTAGTAAAAGAAAAAGTCTACCAGTTGTATTGGTGAAAATCATTTCGGAGATGGGAGTTTGGACAAGTTTCGTGAACACTAGCTTAATTTCCCGGGCAGTTTTGGATTTGTGACCGACGGAAATGACAGCCTATTCGACCACCAAGTTTATTGTAATAATATGACTTTACCTCAACTGTATCTGCTACTATTTTAGTGGAACAGTGGGAAGGATTACTCTCGCCTCTTCATTCATCCATTCTTTCTAAGAAATCGCCACTTTAACTCGATAAGAAGATGACGCATCGTGGTTTAGATGAGCATCAACTACTAACTAACAGAATCAGACCAAGTTCAACAGTACAGCGGCCACACTAATCTGCCTTGGTGGAACAAGTACGTGCGACGGTTATGCGGGTGAGTACATGCAGCTTGATTTCTTGATAATGTTCCAAAACACACATCAAGCATTTAGGCTGAAGCGAAACGTGCATTAATGTGCGTGCATCGACGTCCATGTTAGACAAGATTTAAGCATTTATCTTGCTTCAATGCATGAACTATTCACCAATGGGAAACCTGGAATTGGCAAGAGAGATAAAGGGTAATATTTTTTTTATTTTTTTTTTAGTTTGTGTTTAAAATCTGGCATTATTTGGCGCATTGAAAGAAAACATCTCCTTATTTCCATAAACATTACCTTCTATGGAACAGAAGATGTTTTTTCTTCCAAAACCTCGAAGAAAAAGTTTCAAACGAACTTCTTCCTATTGAGGAAAAAAATCACACAGTAGCCTTCCAACACCTATTTGTATACTTCAATTTCAATTTCAATTTCAATTTATTTTCGTATTTCTCGATGGAAAATACATGGCATATAACAAATACTGCCATGCATCTCGTCTTATTTAAACAATCATTATAATTGGCCAAATGTTGTGAATTTGAATGTTACCATTCTTTGTGCAGTAATCGAACCACCTTAGTTGAGAAACCGTTCCATTTCATTCACCAATATCGTAAGACCTTGAAGGGATGGCACAGTATTGGTGGAGATGAGAATTGGGCTTTTAACTTTTTGCGAGATACTAAGAAATCACTTATGAAATAGTACAGTGCATATCATTTTAAGTGGAATTCAAATTTTGTTTGATGAAAATTCGGTTTGGAATGACTGTTACATAAAAAAACAAAGTAAAACAAAGCGATCATAATAAAAGGTGGGTCCCACATTTTATTAGAATCACTCTGTTTTGGATATCTCAGCCATTTCAAAACCAATTTTCATCAAATAAACGTTGAATTCCTCATGGAATTACATGCTCTTTCATATTTCTCATTTTCTCATTATCTCGCCAAAATGTTAGAAACCTAAAGTTAGGTCTCAACCAAAACTATACGATCCCTTTAAATGTTAGAACAATATATTTTTTCCGTTCTTTTCTCCCATATTCTTTACCTGGTCCCGATGCACGACCAACATCTTTATAGTAATAATGCAGCTGAATCGGGGTTATCCGGCCGTCTTATCTGTCCATGCTTTCTGTACTCTCAGCAGTATATCGAATTATTTGCTCTGTCATTCTTGCCGAGAAATAACTGGAAGAGCTAACCGGTGATTTCATCCTATATTTTTTGGAACAATTCTATGCACAAAATTTCTCTCTTTTCACACACACACACACACACACACAAACACCTGAACGCCCATAAACTCAGCAAAAAAAAGAAGAAGAAGAAGTAAACACTTTTTCAAGTTTATATCTCTCATTGAATATTTGGCTGAAAGTTAATGTAATATATAACATATTGAAAATAATTTAATTGGCTATCAACCTGGCAGGTCAATGAGAAGGGAAACTTCACGCATGAGCGAACACCTTTGTTTTTTCCCTCAAAGGCACAAAAGTAAAAAATAATTGCAAGAATGAACAAGTTGTCATTCATACGGAAGTGCTCTTCCATATAACAATAAGAACAAAGACAAATTCAACACAAGAAGATGCATGAGTTAAGTTGCAAAAAATAAACCTTTGATCTCAATAATATCTGTGAAGACTAGAATATCAATAGAGGCCAAAAATAAGGGGGAAAATGAAGAACCTGGGGTCAAATCCAAATTCAAATGAAATAAGAGAAGCAATATTAAAACAAAAAATGAGAAATTTCAATTTGTTTTCAAATGAGGAAATTGTAAATAATACTTGGTTATTAAATTTATCTTATGAATCCTTAGGTTACTATATAATAAAGTGAAATAAACAAATTTTGTATATCCAGTCATCTTTATGCCATTACTCCCTATGTCGTTTGAAGTTTAAGCTAACAGAATTTTTTCCCCTTAAATTTCCCACTTTGCTTTTGTTTGAGGTTATAAAGAGATAAAGAGAACAAAACACTTACTATTGCTATTTCACTCGTGTCTCTCATTGTGTTAAACTGCTTTGTGTGTGTGTGTGTGTCATTGTTATCTTGAAGGGTATTGCCAAATGAAAGACAACTTGTCAAATAATGCAATTTTCACTTTTGTGCCTTGGAGAGCAAAATGAATGTGTTCACTCATGCGTAAAGTTTCCCTTTGTATTAACCTACTAACTTGATAGGCAATTAAACTACCTTTAATATGGTATGAAATACATTTGATTTTTCAAAATCTTCTATAAAAATATTAACTCGGAAAAAAAGTGTTTACTTTCTTTTCTGTTCTGTTCTTTTCTTTTCTTCTTTTTTTGCTGAGTGTATTTATCATCATGTATGACTATACATGGATCAGGTTGGTTATTCAGTCTTACAATGCAGAACTTGTTTGAAGTAGAATTAATGCTGATATGTGTAACATAAAGCATTGCATTAAAGAGTTTATACCGTATGTTTCTGTAATCTTTTCTTTATTTTTCATTTTATGTAATCCATCCTTTTACCTTTATATTGTTTGTAGTGAGACTGGTAGGTGGATCAAACGAAAGGGAGGGCCGAGTTGAAATATTTTGTGACGGGAAGTGGGGCACGGTGTGTGACGCTTGCTGGGATATCAACGACGCGCACGTGGTGTGCAGAGAGCTTGGCTACTCATCGGCCTCAGCTCATTATAGAGGAGCCCACTTTGGGGAGGGATTTGGACCAATCTTACTTCAAGACGTTGGTTGTGATGGAACGGAAAACTCCCTGCTTCAATGCACTCGAACATACTGGGGATGTGACACTTCTTGTGATCACAGTCTAGACGCCGGGTTGAGGTGTGAGGGAGACAGTAAGTTGGAATTATTAATTCACGAAATTTCAACCTGTTGTCGGTCATGATAACGTTATTGTGCATTATGCTATTATTTTAATTTCGTAACTAATGTGTCTGGATTCCTGTATATCAAAGATGGCGTTTCTCTTATTGTTTTGTATACGTGTGTGTGTGTGTGTGTGTGTGTGTGTGTGTGTGAATGTTTTTTTTTTTGCAGGCAGGGAAATTGAAAGGGCGCTTTAACCCCCCTGGTTTTATAGAGAATGTATTTCCGTATTAACATGTAAATACAACATGTAACATGGAACAGTGGTTGTGCTCTGCTCTGAGGAAAGACCCGTTATCCTCATTGCCTGTTCCTTCTAAAGGGACCTAAAAACCATCAGTTCTCTGGTTGATTTTCGAAGTAGTCATTACTTCTTCAGCCCCCACCCCCCCCCCCCCACCCCGCACACACACACATACATACACGCAAATCATATGAGTTGAATTGATTCAAAATATTCATTCTATAATCTGGTTGTTCCAAATTCCTTTTCGCCGATATTTCAGTCTTTTATTTTCATAACATTTCATGTCATGTCATTTTGTTTCATTTCCAACAAATATATAACGTACAATATAACATTTGCATGTACATGTACATATGAAATCAATGCAGTTCATTTCTTTCTTTTATAATAGAGGAAACATAGATTAAGAGAGTGCAATCATAACAGGCAAACTAACTGTATTGCATCAATGCAATTTTTCAAATTTTCAATTTTTCAAGTTATTCATTCGTCAATGGAAAGGCGTCATCGAATGTGTTTCTAAATAAAAATCGACTCTTGATGCGATTTAATTTCATCCCAATCCATACGCACGTGGGACAGGGATAATGATAGATTAGAAATTAATAATGACATTAATCCGTTTTCAAAAGTAATTCAAGTTTTGATTTACAAGTGAGTGTGCTGGCAGCCTTTGACAACGCGGTTTTAATGGACACAAGTGGCATTTGAAGTGAATTATCGGTGTATCGAACCTTTAATGTTATTTTGGTATCTTGGTCAATTTCTCTGTTTTAAGGAACCGGCATTTAGTTTGCTATAACTGAACTTTTTTCCGCATTTTGCCGTCACGTCAATTTTTGAGTGAGTATTCGACAAAACGAACCTTTAATGTTATCTGGCTTCTTTTTCCATGCTAAGGAACCGGCAGTGTAGATGCGTACAACGTTCGTAGCGACTTGACATTAATTCCCACGGAAGCGGACCATGGGGGCGTCCTACAGTGCAACCTTCAGAGTAGTGAACAGTCCGAAACGTTAGAAGTCCATTGTAAGTAGGTCTTGTTGAAGCAGCTAGATATAGTGAATATGGTTTGTCAATGATGTTGCTGTTGATGCTAGACGCTCTCATGTTGTACCGTTCGCTCATTTGTCTCTTTCGGGTTACTTATCTATTAATTTATTTATTTATTCATTCACTCATTCACTCACTCATTCATCCACTAATTACTTCATTCATTCATTCATTTATAATCACCCTATCAGGGTGTTTGTGATACACGTACATATTTATGTTATTTATGCAGATTTTGGCTTTATTAGAAGGTTACAATGGAATAAGTGTCTGCTGTTGGTAATTCACATGATATGAAGTTGTAAAATCCTGTCGACAAAAAAAAAAAAAAAAAAAAAACGTACCTCCTCCATAATATCTCGGGGTTGAGGAAACTCACAAAATTATTTCACTAACAGTTACGCAGTTCAGGTCATATTCTGACATGCCTTTTTTTTTAATTTTTCCTCATAATATTGGCAAAGCTACATGTAGCTCTCTCAATCAAGCACAGTCACATTACACCAGGTCTGAAATCACTCTACAAATGGCTTGTGTAAAATACTTGGAACTACATACTCTTTCATATTTGATAAGAAGTTTCTCATTATCTCCCCCCCCCCAAAAAAAAAAAAAAAAAAAAATATATATATATATATATATATATATATATATAAATATATATATATATATATATATGTATATATACATATTATATAAACGTGAAGTTTGGTCTCAACCAAAACTCTACGATCTCTTTAATTCCTCTCGTGAGAAAAAAAAATAATCGTGTTTTTTTCTCTCTTTATTCTGTTATACTGCTGCGTATTGACTAACCTAGAAATGACACTTTCATATCCCCTGGTGATTTTTTTTTAATACGTTAATGATAATCAGGCATTGAATGCCTCGACAATGTATCTTTTTAACATGTTGAAAGAATAAAGAATCCAAAGGTAAGCATGCACGCATCGCAGATTAGCCGATATTTACACAAAATATGTTTCAACACCAACACTAGCAATATTATCAGCAAAGAAGGGCTAAGTTAATAGAGTGAATGGCATTAATAACCAGTGACATAATATGGACATTACGCAATGGATAATTCATTTGTCATTAGATCTAAAGAAAGATAAAGTTGGGAAATAATTACTTCAAGTTTGTAATTCATCAAGCATCCAGACTGAAACTTTCTGAAAACGTATGTTTGTTTGTTCTTATTTTTCCATACCACAAGCATATTAAGAAAAACGTTAATGTGCGGCAATCGGCTAATGACTTTAAGTGAATGAAAAGTGGTATTTCAGAGATTAGGAGCAATACATCATTCCCGAGCACTATACCTATCTATAGATGATTCATAAATTAAAAAAAAAAAATAAGACTTTAAAGTTTTAAATTTTCAATACCTTAGACTTCAGGCAGATGGAACATAATTTCAACTGGTAATTTCCTTACACATATTAAGTCTTCACCCTTTAAAGAAAGATTACTTAGTTTAATGTTTTCAGAACTTAATGTCTTGGATTTTGAACTAATTTTTGGCAAGCGATATATACATACATGCATCATACAGTGTCGTAATCATGCGTTGCATTGCATAAAAAAATAAAATCGTCTTTAAAGATGACATATTATATAGCATTATTTTCATAACCTAAGAGTAGACAATGTTAATTTTAAAAAAAATGCACAAAATGTAAACTATGTAAAAAAAAAATAACTTAAGCTAAGGCATCTCTTTCTCACTCTTCGTTGTGTGATTGTGCGCGGACGCAGGATCTAGAATGTCCTAGAATCTGCTCACATGAAATAATCTCCACAATTCTATTGCAAAACTTGACATACTCATATGAAGAGTGTGTTTGCAAAAACCGATAAGTCCATTTTAGCCAAGTGGAGATATTTGCGATTAAAGGTCAAGAAAAAAAAAGAGAATAATAAGAAAATTTTTGCTTCTTTTGACCATAACTTCAAAAATGTTTCTTTATATGTAGTGACCAATATATCATTTTAAAGGTCTTATTTTGTACATTATGACAGGAACCGAACTTGAAAATCTTCAAAAATGGACTTATCGGTTTTTGCAAACAAGCTCTTAATATTATGCTCATTTACCGATAGATATGCCAGGTTGTGTAACGCTTGTGATACAAAGTCACATGGATACATGATGATGAAGATAATACACGCTGAGATATAGTTTACACAGCAGTGAAGTACTAACTTGCTACCTACGTTTACCACTTGTCATGTGACAGACGCCCCCGCGGACAATATCATCGTGATTCAGATCAGCTATGTCCAGAATGAAGAGGAAACAAATGACCTTAAGATCACGTGTCATGTCAACCCATGTGACCAGCCAGTTCCACCAATCGAGGCATACGAGATTGCAATCGATGACGTCATTCAGCCCTCTTTAAACTCTCCTACCGTGACCCTTGACCCTCTCCCCAGTGGATGCGTGGAGATCTCCTGCACCGGAATTAACGAGATTGGTAACACGACCACTGCACAGACTTACTGTACAAAAAGCTGTGGTAAGAGAATATTTCAATATTAAATCCTATAATAATATAATTCTTCTTATCATTATTATCAATTTTTGTTTACCAGACCCACCTGGGATGATGTAATAACTTTACAGGTTTGCCACATGCACATGCTTTGGTTTGGAGACACTTCTATTTTGATGTCGGGTAATCCCCACTATACAGAATTTTGGAACTTTAGTCAGTGTCACTGTTTTATTGTTATGGCGAATGTTGACACTCTTACAGGGATTTCTAATAATACCAACATTGTCTGTGATAATTGTATTTTAAATACGAGTGGGAAATGGAAAATTATTATTCTATTATTGTCACTGACACGTCTTTTATTTCCATTAGAAACCGGTGGCGAGCCTCCAGCAGCTGATATCTTGTCGATCAAGACTTCGGAGTTCCTCGACAAAGATCGTCAGATGAATCTACTAATCCTGTGCAGAGCGAACCTGAGCGACCAGCCGTTTCCGTACCTCCATTTGTATTCAATTGGAGTTGATGGGATCATCCTGTCCAAGGCGAGCTGGACCTCGGCCGTCCTGAGACCACGCCCAAACAGGTGTATTAATGTCACGTGTTCCGCAACTAATGGCGTCGGAATTACTTCCGCTTTGACGAGGCACTGTCCGAGGGGTGAGCAATATGAAATCTAGAAATGTCAACTCTTTCTCTCCCATTATCTCCCAGGCATAAAGCAGTCGAAAGTTTCCGTCTTTCAAAATTCTTTGCAGGACATGTTCTCGTAGAATTTTGAGAACCATTTGCAATGGCCTGGAGTATTTTGGAGCGTTATCGATGGTGGGTTAAAGGTGGGAATATCTGTGATTTACTGGGTTTGATCCCTGCCAGGTAATATGTACTTTCCCCCTTTTATAAAGGTTAATCTGAAAAACAGCCAAACAATCATTATTGAAGGCGGGTTCCTTCTTAAATACAACGGAATCCTTTAAACTATTTTCTTATTCTCCTTTAGCGTTTTTTCCGAAGTAAGAAACGCTTGACGCATACATTACAATGAATCCAACCCTAAGGAGGCTTTACATGGACATAAATGTGACAGTGCACCTCAAAACGAACATAAAGTCGCACACACTGATTTTGCGTGAGGACTGAAAATAAGTGAAATGGGTCAACCTAGCCGATCTTGACTTTTTCATATTTTCTGAAAGAGTGGGTCTTCTTTTACATTATGCTAAAATTTGGTATCATAAAACGGGCAGGAAAGTGTGTTTTTTTTAGCAGTTTATCTCGAACATTTTTGGTAGAATACTGTGATCAGGTGTGTCTTTAGAATCCCTTTTTCCTTTCTGAAAAACCTTGTCCACACTCTTCACTTTCAACTCTAATAACTTTTGAAGGGATAGAGCTACTGCTTTGAAAGTTGGCATTAAGTATGGACAGAATGTGTTAATGAGGCATGCTTAATTTCAGTTTAATCTGATAATCCCTTCATTGTTGTTACTCTGGTGGTTTACTTCCTGTTTTTTGTCCCATTCATCGCACAGCCATCACGGTTTGGTAAAGATTAAGCGCTTGAATAGACACTGTACTTCAGAGCCTCTTTTCTCAGTTCACACTTTTCCTGAGTTTGTGCATTCTTTCCAATATTTAGATAGGTTAGGAGAGTCCATTTGATTTGAGTTATACATCATTTTAAAGCTTAAAGTCTGCTCTTTCAGAATATGGTCTTAACTTAAAATTCATGTCTGGCGACTTTTTGTTTGTTTTGAGGTGCAGGGTCACAAATACAGTACTCTCCGCGTAATCGGGTATCGCTTAAACGGGTACTCCGTTTAAATGGGTAGTAATTTCAAAATCAGTTCCAATGCACATTAAAATTACCTGATAATCGGGTTGCCTCTCCGCATAAATGGGTAAATAATTTTCTTCTTATCTAATTTTTACCCATATTCTATCGCAGATAAACACTTTAAGATATCATAAATGTCAAATTTCCTCGGCTAATCGCATTCTCTACTTAATTTGCAAACAAGACCGATCAGTTGGGGAGTGATTTAACATGAAAACAGACGTACCAGTACAGTGTACCGACTTGCCACACGTATAAACGAACATTACACATGTGGCATAGACAGACAGAAGTTGAACACACTTGCGCTCCTCCCTTGAAGTTTGCAACGAAAATCAGGCCATGCACCAGCTTCATAATTTTGCTATTCCCCATGCAGTCACTTCTCGAAAAGTAACCCGACGTTCTATGTGACTATAATTGCACGCAAAAAGATGTGTTCATTTCGGGAAACGCCTGCGTGTTATCGAGGAGTCTATAGTCAAATGACAAAGTTTTCTGAAGACGTATTTGTTCATAAAAGATTCTAAATCATTGCTCGTGACTGAGCAAGTGTTATATTGGAAGGTATATTTGCCGTGCAAGCACGCTTGCTAAGCATACAGTGTAGGTGTTTGGTGCAGTGTAAAATGCATTTACATACGCATTGTTTGTGTCAATAATTGTGAATGAGACGTGTTCTTCTGTTAATCGGGTACTCCGCTTAATCGGGTAAGAAACACTCTGCCCGAGCCTACCCGATTATGCGGAGAGTACTGTACTTACTTAGGGATGCAATAGATGTCTCCTTCATTTAGTAATTATGTTTTTTAAACTGTATTATGTGCCATCTAATTTCCTGCTTTAGCGCTGGCATTTTTTAGTAGGCATGTCCTACACACTGTGTCCATAAAGCCGGATCCATGTCTATGTTTAAAACAATAAAGGGCTCTTTGACAACTTGTGTGAAGAAAAAAAAAAATGTATCACATCCTCTGTATATCTTTTTCCATTCTTCAGACCCACCTGCGCCTAACATCATCTCTATCAAGGTAGAAGAAGACGAGGATAACTTGGGAACGAATCTCAATATCTCATGTCACGTGGATCCGATCGATCAACCCTTTCCACCGATCGATATGTTCGAAATCACCGCTGATGGATACAATCTCTCAACATCCAACGCGTCTTCAACGATCATGGAAGATCAACTCAACCGGTGTATCGATATATCGTGTACCGGTATCAATCAATTCGGGGAAACGGTTTCTACGCGGAACTTCTGCCCACTCAGAACAGGTAGGTTTCTTATAGCTTCTGATAAGATAAATGACAATAAAAGAATATTTCTTATTTGACTGACAGTTCATGTTAAATTTGTTGAAATGCTTTCATATTTTTCAGCTTATGTGGTTTCTGTATAATGTTCTGCCTAGGCAAGTTTAATAGGCATGTTATGGGTGAAGAGAAAATAATGAAAGGGAAAATAAAAGAGCCTGTTTGATTTCACATATCATTTCAAGAAAGATTGTTTTATGGTTATAATATTATGTACTTTTTGATTGATTGAACTTGTCGAGAAAAGGTTTTTTTCTGCTTTTGAATGAAGACAAATACATTGTACCTTGCACTCATAGGTCATGCGCCCCCAGCGAGTAACATCCTCTCTATCGAGACCCAGGAGATAAATGGGGAAGGAAGCCAGGTCATTCTCGTTATTATGTGTCTCGTCAGTCTTCAAGACCAGCCGTTCCCACACCTCCACACTTACAACATCGGAGTCGACAACACTACGATCTCCTCGTCCAGCATCGCCTCGGCTCTCTTCAGACCACACCCACATAACAGGTGCATCAACGTCACGTGCTCCGGGACAAACGGGATTGGTTGGACCTTCACCAGTCTTAAACATTGTTCAACATTTGACTCGGAGAATTGTAAGTATTAAAGTCAGATGCGCTGATGATAATAAGACATATTCAAAGAGATGATTACTAAAAACGAAAAAAAAAATTATTGAGAGACTCTGGGTTTATTATGTCAATGTGACTTTATTTTGTAAGATATGTAGATGAGTTATAGTCTTTACGGTCACTCGAATACTAGAGGGACTTTTTATGTTTTAGCATTTGTAATAAAAGTCAGGTCTTTAATAGTCAGTTTATTTTAAATCCAAATACATCTACGATTCAATCTACAGTACAACCTTGAGGTAACATTTTCAATTTTGGCCTATAAATATTGACCTTTCTAAGAATACATCTCAGAATTTATTGAGAATATGACATACATTTCAATGAAGATTAACAAGCACACTGTTTATGTTATCCTTTGGTGTTCTTCAAATCTGAAGAAAAAAAAGAAGCAAACTCTTCATGTAAAAGACATTATTGATAGGGGCATGATTTCGCAGTTCAGCTGCTTTTCGTTTACCGTTCCTAAATTTCAACTCGTAGCGATCGAAGAAGATTTATCTACCGGCAGAGTCGCAATTTTCTTAACTGTTTCCCAACTATAACAAATAATCAGAATGTTTATTGAGCTTTCCCTGAAAAGAAACACTCGAAGACGTTGAAACACATGCATTTATCTCCTGAAGGTGATAGGCCCAGTGTGCTTGACCAGACAAAAAAGTTTCATTTTACAGTTTTGAATCTGAATTTTCACTTTGTACGTCGTATTGATAAGTTTTCGTTTTCTCAAAATTATTTCTTCCTCCCTTTATGTCTAATTCTGTATTAAAGTTCCAATTGCTGGTCTTCGTAGAGGAATTCTTCAGCAGCCGTCGACCACGTATTCCCTGCTCGTTGCCGTGTTCTTCTTGTCGTTGTTGACTTGTGCGACAGTGATCATGAGGAGGAGAGAGGTCAATGTCTTTTGAGAATTAAACGCCTTCTACATACCTTCAACTCTTCTTTTGCTGAGTTACCTGAGTCCGATGAGAAAAAAACTTAACATTTGTCTTCAATCCACGTTTCAAAATGTTGCCAGGATAAGCCTGTTTTTGTTGCTGTTGTTGTTGTTTTTGTTGTTGTTGTTGATCATTTAAAAGAAAGTAGGATGAACGTTTTCATTTTATCCTTTCTAGTCTTTCTTCATGTTCTTTTATAAAACGTTACATTTGTTTGTTGTCTTTTATTCTGTTTAGTCAAAGAAAACATATTTTCTATAATATACCTAAGAGAAGTCTGGATTGCCGTATTGCAAGTGTAAATCGCATGTGATTAATGAGTATTGATCGATTTGACACTATGTGTCTGAGTTTGAAAGTTTAAGTTTGAAATCGTTACAATGTTGTATAATAAATATGGCACATGAAACTGCTCGTATCTTTATCAATTTACTAATTTGGAACTTTGTTAGCATAAAGTATCATTTCTAAGCTTTATTTTGAAATCAGTTATTTCCAGTAATACTAACAATACATACATAAATACGAAAAAGAAAGAAAATGTCTCAATCATTTTCCATAAAACGATGTTAATTATTCTTTCCAACTACTCCGAGAATAATCGTTTTATTATACTGAATTCAGTCACATATGTGCTTTAAACCTGTAATTTGGGAGTTGCACCTTCACTGCATTGTTAATCAGTGAACAAGTCAGTAAGATTATTTTACTTTCATGCATGACTCTATTCTTCCTTAGTATTTAAACCGATGATCTAAATCATTGAACGTGGATCTATATAGTTTATACATAACAGAATGTGATTACAAAATATGTTACTCAGTAAGGAAAAGTTTGCTGAAGATTGACAATGGTGCCTTTTTATCTCTCGTCTGGTTTCATAAGTGTGTTCCATATAGTCCAAAATGTCTCGTATAGGTTCGGTTGTGTGTGTGTGTGTGTGTGTGTGTGTGTGTGTGTGTGAGAGAGTGAGTGTTGGTGTTTATGTTAACAATATCATGACAACTTTACTAAACATTGCGTACCTAAAATAAGTAAATAAAAAAAGGGAATATAATGCAAGAGACTCCCTTCATAAAGGCAACATTTCAGTGTGATGTCAGCTTCGATACCACTCAACAATACGAATGACGTCATGACTCACAACGAATGACGAATTGTGAACTGTTCCTCTCTAAACAGGTTTAAGTTTGTCCATGGTGCATCCCTTATATACCTTTCCCAGGTACGGTTTTCACGACTCACCGAGCGTCATTTCACACACTCACTCACACACACAAACACACACATGTATATGTATATATATATATATATATATATATGTATATATATATATATATATATATATATATGTATATATATATATGTATGTATATATATATATATATATATATATATATAGAGAGAGAGAGAGAGAGAGAGAGAGAGAGAAGGAGACATTGTGTGTGTGTGTGTGTGCGTGCGTGTGTGTGTGTTGAAAGACTATTGAAATACTCATTTGAATGACTTGAATTCCTGTATTTGACTTTCCCATGGTAAGCCATTTTTGACTATTAAATCGCAAGTCGCGATTGAAAATAGTATTCAAGCACACAGCGTAGTTGGTACGGTTGTATCAGAAATCGGTAATGAGGTTTCAAAATATGAAAACTATCTGCGATTTAAAAATGCGAGACTATTTCCTTTAAAAAAAAGTGATTCTCCCATTGGTAACATGACACAAAAGCAAACGTCCATCATCCACATTTGTTTTCATTCTCTTTGTAGCTGATATCTACATGATCAATAAACTATGTTACATTTAAAAGTATTTTCGAAACATTTGTTCCATTAATTTTTTCCAGGCATCATATCAACTTAATATATTGGTAGATGAATAAGCCTATGCACTTTTTGAGTTTGATCATCCAAAGTCAACGGATGTAGACAGAAAGACATCACATATCAGTTGAAAGAACCCATATTTTCTCTCCTCCACAGGTACACAAACTCACCCTCTCCCACTGTTTTGTAGTAATTTAACACACACCCATGCAGAGAAGATAACTTATTTTCTAATGTAGTAATCATAAACGAGAAGTATGAAAATAAATGAATTGAATTGAATTTCGTAGTTGTCAACTTGATTTGCAATGGAAAGTTATTCTACGTATCCCTTTACAATAACCAATAATCTGTCACTATGAAGTTATCATATTTTTTTTCTTAAGGTAAGGTGTTTTAGACAGTCAACAATGCTTGTCTTTAACGTTTTTGCAATGTAAAGAGTGAGGGTGTGTTTGGGTAATGGTAAGAAAGTTGTGTTCCTGGATAATGGTAAAATGTGCTCTGTTTATCAAAGAAAACATACAATAAGATATCAAATTCTAATCACTTATTTCCTTTTAGACAATAGAAAAAGACATGTCTGTATGAGTGTGAGTGTGTGTTTAGGTGAGTATTTGGATCTTTTTCTTACGTTTTCACATTTACATTTAATAATTTCCCGTGACTGATATTGAAAACTTGAAAAGTATTTGAAAAGTAATAACGACCTAGAATTATGCAGAGAATGATACAGATATACAGGCACTGCGTATAAGTAATACAATGACATAACCTATCTTTAAAGTCGTATTAATGTCTTCATATTACACATTTTTGCAATTATATTATAGGTGCTACGTCAAAATGATTCTCGGCGTCTTAAATCCATTTTGATTTTTTTAAAAAAAGTATTTAAAAAAATGGCTACAAGAAATTTTGCCATTTCTCTTCTTCATGGCATATGTTATTGGTGTTCACAATAAATCATTGAATAGGATGACCAAAATGAGGAGCCAAACGGTCTTCTTACGCATATAAGAATAAACGAGAAGACGAAGAACCAATTTGCAAAGAGGCGTAACTGCTTTTCAATATGGTTGCAAGACAAGACAGGACTAAAGTCCATGCACCCATTTACCTGAATGAATTTCAACTGCTGCAGTGTATATCATTAATTCAAACAATATTGTTCGGAACCCCCCCCCCCCCTTCTTTTTTTTTTAAAAGATGGTACACATTTGGCCAGTTTTAGTGAGCAGCGAATACACAGAAATACTGACACAAAAAAAAAAGAATATAGTTATTGGATACGGGAGTTGTTCCCGAGGAAAAACACTCAATGGAGACTGGGCTTGAAAATTCCAAACGTAAACCGTATGCTTGGAAATATTGGATAAGAGGAGGTGGCATATATCAGACATGAGGCCAAAATAATGCATGATCATTTTCACCAAAAATGTATTCACTTTCTGTTTCACCAATGTTTCTAGTAGCAATGCAGGATTTTGGACGAAACAACTCCTTAGTTTAAGAAGAAAAAAAACAGTTTGCCCTCAGACTGCTATACAGTTTGCGATGTCTTTAGTCACCTGTTATAAGATATTTTGTCTCTTTGATTATAATGCATACACGAATGATAGACATTGACAAGACCCAAATAAATTTATTCTTCTCATTTTTCTTTCCGTCATAATGATAAAAATCAAGTCATTATATTATATTTGAAAGTACGCATATATATATATATATATATATATATATATATATGGGTCAGAATTTTGAACGATGAACAATTGAGCCAAAACAAGGCAAAAATTAAAAAGTAGGAAATTCTCCAAATTATTCATCTTACCTGAAAGAGTATGACTCAAGCGTTAATATGAACCCAATTATACTAGGATTTTCCCAGAGGAACAAGTTTTTATTCACCGCTGAAGTTTACCATGTCAAGAGCAGCGAACGTCCGTGAGGAATAGTACAGCACATACACTTGAATACCATTTAACATAGTTTGCAAAGATCTGATTCAGTTCAAAATCCTAACGAAATATCTTAAGGGACATGTGTACGTGCTTGCAGAATATTAAGCTTGTACTCTTAACCTGTACGTAATGGTAGACAACTGATGATTTAACTAAATTCGTCGTTTCTGTTGAAATATTGCTCTTCCGCTAAACACTTTCTCCACTTTACGCGCATTTTACAGAAACTCAATATTTTGACCTGTTATTTCACTATCCCATACTTTAATCCTCACTCCCAAATAATAACATACCCTTTTAAGATGTATCTGATCTAGGCAGTCTCTATAACCCAACGAACATAGCATAGTTTTCATCACGGAGGTTCGCATGTAGCTCACGGACGTTCGGAACAAACAAGATGCAGCTCTCTTGAGTTGGAAACGCATTCTACTCACAACAAACAGCAATTTCATATCGAGAACAAACTCCTCTGCAAAATCCTGAATAGATATTACCAATTCTCAATTATATAAGCTTGTTTATCTTCTCATACTGAGGAATCAAAGAAAACAATTTTTCCATCTCTCGTAAATGAACGTACAAACGTACGTGTAATCTCAGTGACGTAGTCCATTCTTGAGAACGAATATATTTATCAAAATTTCGTTATCATGAAGTAAAGATTCAGGTCCTAAATTTGTTATCTAAAGTCTACAATGCAAAATCTGCTTATAACGAACATGGTCACAGCTAAAGTTATGACAAAGAATTAACATAGAAAGGCAACAGAAATGTGCTCCGTTATAGAAATACGAAGTTTAGCTGGGGAGGGCAAACGAAAACGTTGGGAAGAAATCCCTCTATGTTTGCTCCTTGTGTTACACACTCTTACCGAGGAGAATTTGTATTTTTATATTAGTCAGAAATCATAATAGGTTCGATATTGCGAAGCTTCGTCATAACAAGACACAATAAGTCCATATAACTTGGATGGATGTTTGTGACTTGGACATTATGCAATATGGTTCTTTATAACAAACATTTTGTAGCGCGTCATTTCGGAGGCTCGTTATTCATACAGTTTGTCAATACGAAAATTGATAGAGTTCGTATAATTATGAAGCTTTTTTATTCGGTAAATGGTAGGAATCTCCGAAGGTTAATCGAAAGGTTTATTAATTGGAACATGAACAATCATGTTCGCTTATCCAAATGTGGAGAAACAAGTTAACAACTAAAATTCTCAAAATTTCAAAACCTCATAATAACCGTTTTCACCTAAACGAATATCAGGCCCTTTCCACTTTTAGAAGAACGGGCCTAAAAATAATGATCCTTAATATTTATTTTTCGGACTAACAAACTTTCGGAATAAGAAAATTTCTAATAACAAATCTCCTTAATTAACTACAATCTTTTTTCCATTTTCGGAATAACAAACCTTTGGACATCGGAGTAACGAATCTTAGGAAGAGTGAACGTATCAAAGTGCAACCTTAAACCTATTCTTAATCATTACTTTTTGTAACATGTGTTTTCAAAGTAAGCACAAAAGCATAAACAAATTGACGATCTCTCTGTCTCTTAAATGTAAAATGAAAAAAAAAATCTTGGAAAGAATTACAAATGAACATTGCTTTTCATTGATGAGTATAAAACTTAACAACACCATGTGATGATAAGCGGAGGATTTGTTTGTTTTCATCGGACAATAATTGTATACTGCATTATTTTTGCTAGCTTGTGACGGCATTTCGATGAATAAAAAACATAAACAAACAAACAAAAACTTCTCCAGAGGAATTTGGTACAACGGGAGTGCACTGGCATTTCTTTCTCTGTGTGTTGGAGCTCGATCCCTTCTCTGTTTCTCAGTAATTTTCATTCAACTGCTTCCACGTCCTTTTGAAACTTTTCCTTTTTTTATTCAACACATGTCAATTACAGACTTCTTTCGTCATTATCCTGCATGTGATTACGTAGCACTTTTCGGATTTGTTTTGGTTTGTTTTGGTTTGTTTCTGTTTTCTGTTTGGTTGCAGCATGTCCAGGCTATTGATGGAATGAGAGAAAAATTGTCATGAAGAGAAAAATAAGAATGAATTAAGGCATTTAATATCATGACAATTACAGCGAACGTCCGTTATGGAGACCAAAACTGGATGTGTTCTGTTTGAGACGCCAGCTACCATACTCAAAAGATAAACACTTGGCGCACCTGTCACTAAAAAGTGTCGCTGATCCTCTTTCTCCTACTATGTAATCCATTGACTTATTCTACCAACGAACATCCGTGACAAAAACGTTTTCCTTTTGTTATTACAAGTAAATGGAGTGCTGAACATTATTCACTTTTGGGTATGAGCGGCTCGGTGATTTAGTAATATTTTCAACTAACATTAACTTTATGTGCAGTAATATATTTGTAATTATCAGAAATTTCCTTTCTCGGACAGAACGTCCGTGAGCGAAACTTTCAGAACCTGTAACAGTACAAATTGTCTCCAGATCCTCATTAGAAAGAAATCTAAATGCACAGAAATTACAGATTACGCAAAATTCCATTTTCCTATAACTTTGTTTTCAGCGTTTAGCTGTTTTTGTATAATTAGAGGGAAAACAAGCGTAAAATTGTGAGTAAATTTTCAACTGTTCGTTCATCATGATCACATAACGCCTTAAAAATTCTGAAACTACTGCCCTAAACTCATTGTTTACTTTGTAAAACTTTATTTGTGGCTATTGGAGCTAAAAGTTTTAAAGAATACAGGACACTTTCGAGACAAGTTATCCCTATCGAAGGGATTGCATGCGTCACGGACGTTCGCTGGAATTGTCACGGACGTTCGTTCTACTGATAGGGTCATGTTCCAGGACGGATAACTAATCGGCAGAGAGTACCTAGCCTTCCTAACTCTTTCAAAAATTTGAAAAGGTATTGTCAATGCAAATTATAAGAAATTTGACATCCTTACAACATATGTATTGCTCAGAGGGGGGTCAGGAGGTGAATTTTCAGAGAAAATATTAATTATTTGCTTGGTTTTCGGTAAATTGCATGGTCCAAAAACTGCGGACAAGCCTCAGTCCGCTCCAAAAATAACATGCAGCTCCTCGGCTAGAGGGCCAAAGGTAAAATGCACCTTCGTCATCAAAGCAAGATGGTGTCCCACTCGAAAACGTTTTAATCATCTCGGACGTTCTTTTTTTCTCGGAGGTTCGTCTAAAAATATAATTTCGGTTCCTATTTGACAAAGGATGGACAGAAACTCAAAACAAACACATCATCGTGTGGCTAGATCTTAGTTGATTACGACTCAGAACAATACCACCAATAACGTTTAATGGGATACGATCTTTATTAGAAAATAGCGGAAGCACGTCCGTGACGAAAACTGAGTATAATTTTGCATAAAAGAATATTACGTCCCATGTACAGCCAGCAGACGTACAATTTTTGCAGGATATGTTCATTAGGTGGAACACCAAATTTTCGTATACATTACAGTTGGGACAACAAAGTAGAATTTGCAGCAGCACTAGAAATAAAAGCACCACGGACGTTCGTCTGTCTGGGACTTTGATATTTCAATTGTTCTCTGTCATTTTATACGTGCTCATAAAGTTCTTATATTTTTGTGGTTCATACCCATGATATGTCAGATGCAGAACATGGTCAGATATTAGATGCCACGTACGCTTAAAAATGCCCATCATTAGTTTGAAAAAGAGAAATTATTGTGAAAATAGCGTTTTTACCGTATTTTTACGCTTTAAGTCCTTGTCAAATGAAAAATATCAGGCAAAAGTCAACCAAACCATATATCTCCTGAAAGGAAATTTACCAATCTTTGAGATGACATGAAAAAATCTGGTTTCTTAGATCATCCTGGCGTGTTCTAAGGGAAAGAATGTCATAAGGTGCGAAAATTGGCAATTGTACATCGTTCAAAATTCTCACCCATATATATATACACACACACACACATATATACAAGCGTGCATGTACACGCACTTACAAATGTATTTAATGTTATGTGTGACTGCATAAGTTTACATGAAAGTCGATCCCTGTATATGTGTACACATGTGCCTGTCTATGTATCTTTGTCGTATGCATTTAGGCCCTAATGAGGAAGTACAATGAGAGTAATCCCGCTAAAGAATTTCAGGGTGACAAAAGTCAACATGAAACATGTTACATGCCGAGCAGTGAAAACAAAAGCAGTGATATATGAGATGGTATTAACATAAAGCATCATGTTAATTGACAGGGAGAGCTAGTGTAGGATGTTAGATGATGCGTGATCTATAGGACTGTAAGGTCATACTTTGTTCCCCAGCGTGGGATAACTCGTCTTTTCAAAATCGAAGCATTAAAATCCCTGAGATGTTACTACTCAATTTTTTTTAGAATTTATTCGTTTATGAACCTTTCTCCATACTTTTCTTTCATCTTTCATATGTAAATGAATGAATCAGATGTTGTTAATGGATGATTTACAGAACACCTTCTAAAAAGTTGGACACACCTGTCTGAGTACGTCTATAATTTACGGCATGAGTCAATTACATTGCAATGAGTTTCATCCAATTCAAATTACTCAGAAGCCAATGGTATTTTTTCTTTAGTTTCTTTTTCAGATCAAATGCATTTTGAGGTGACTCTTGAATGTGCCTGATAATCGTGATGTTTGCAGAGATGTGAAAATTAATCTATTGTTTTGAAAATCCCTTAAAACTTGTGTCAAATGAAATGACTAATGTATACACATATAAATGAATGCCTTATATCAAGTTCTTTCATTCCTACTTACTTACATCAGTGCAAATGTTTGATTTGTGTCACACTTTTTCCAAATCTAAATACCATTTAGTAGTTTGTTAAGAAACGTCCACTAGTTCAAATAAAAAAGAACAAGACAATGCAAACGCTGATTACCAAGATTCACCACCATTGCAAAATTGCTTGATTTTTTCCCCTGTCTTTCTAAACTACAGGCTAGAAGTTGCCGAAAGTAAACCATTCATCGATATATTTAAACTACACTTTATAATATTTGATAGTAAATAAATTGTTCACATGTGATACGAGTGTAAGGCATACAAGGATGTGCACTCTATAAAATCTGATATCCTTCACTGAAGCTGTAAGATGAAGAGGTCATCAAATGAATATCCATTTGAAATAAGATATAAGCACCAGATCCAATTAAAGAAAAAAAAATGTGTTAGCTTTTGTAGCAGGAAACTAAATGACTCATCACGTTGCGCGGATGAATCTTGCGGATTTCATCACGTGAGTAGCCTCTTTCATGTGCACGTACCTTCCCCTGACTCAATAAAAAGCCGACATCTTGAAAGCATGGAAGTGGACTAGATTTAATTCGATCTTTGTGGTAAACGAGGTAGACAGGTTTATGTCTAGAGATTGGCAACTTTTTCACGGTTTCAGCTTTTCCTCGTTTTTCAGAGACGCATACTCGAGAGTAGGTGTGAGGAAATAAATTAACCAATGAAGATTTGTGTTTCTCTTCAAAATATTACTATTCACACTAGGCATATTATCAACTCCTCTTAAAACAATGTAAATCGGATATAACGATTTTGTATTTGATAGGTCTTTTATTGCCTCGCTTGTTTTAATTCGTGTTGTCATTGATTAATAGATTGATTGACTGATTTTTCCGATTCTATCCACCAGGATTTTCATTTCATACAGGAACCTACTCACAATGATTGACACCCGAGTGTTGATGCGGTTGGGGCTTCTTTTCATAAACATTCACTTCGGTGGTAAGCATAGTTTAAGACTTGGTTTGTTTGCTTTTTTCTTCTCCCTTTTGTCAAACTTTTCGTCGTTTTGGTACGTGTTTCTGTGTACAACCGCAAAGTCAGAATAAGCAGGGTGATAAGATCTGCAGCAAATCGATTATAATAACGTTTAGAGGGCATAAAGATATTCAAAATCCCGAAAATATCTTATTGTTTCTTATTGGGTGTGAACAATCAAATGTGTCTCATAGTTATAAAACATTTTCCTCACTTTGTCATGCTCAATTTTCCTGGGATCTATCGACCGATCTTCCTACATTTCTGTTGCAGCTGGAATAGCGTTGAACCTCGAGGTACCATCGCCTCTACTGGCTGGCCGTGAAGACACCGCGGTTTGCACAGGAAATGGCGTCCCCGGCTGGGGAGCGCCGACGTGGTACTTGAATAGCGTTCAAATCACAGAAGGGTTCACCACCGCTAGCAGTGCCATCGTCCAAGATATAGTACAACCATCACGTTATTAGATTGGACGATGATTTTAGAGGAAATGGTATTCCAATCTATCACTTTAAGGACTTTTAAGTAGATATGCTAACCACCAAAGCGTGCAATTTACATCTGTAAAAATGTAGGAGCAGGTTAAAAAAAACAAGACTTTTGTGGTGCAAATTTGGCGCCATTTTCTGCTCCCCGCCATATCGAGATCATCGTGTCGGCATGGTGCCAAGGCAGATAAAACTTGAATTTTTGCAAACTTTTCATTAAATTGTGCCATTTCAGATCATAAAAATGAAATAGACATACATGAAAAATTAGGTACCTATACGTGTCTATCAATGTGATATATGTATATATATATATATATATATATATATATATGCATATGTTTAGTCATATATTTATCATTCTAAAGTTCATAAGCTCATAAATGCACACAAATGATGATGACGCGTCCTTACAAAGTTTCCCTGCCATTATTCACCATTAGTCTACATTTATTAATCCATCTACAGTACAGATCACAAGAACAAAGTTAAAGCAACGGCTAAACAAATGGCTGCTTGGAGATTACTGCGTGTGCGTTTACAAGTGTGTGTTTGGACATAACAGTGATTCGTGAGCATTTTGAGAAATTTATGGAAAAATGATATTAAAATTTAGTTTCTTTCACTTACTTAAATCTATCTGTGACATCAATTTGTTCTGATATAAATAGAAACTGAAATTTTGCAAGGGAAAATGACACAACAAAAAACAGAGACAGGAAACGCTTCAGAAATCAAACCTGGAAGCCCAGACGGAAGTAACCTTTCACCTAGTGAGACACCCTCGATGGATTTCCCCACATTCATTCCACAAATAGCTCGTTTATTCTACTTAGCATGATGTCTGAAGGAGAACAGACACTTCCTCTACCAGTACACAAATACCAAAGGCAAAGATTTCATTGATTTTAAGAAATATTGGATGTAAGATTCGTCTTCCGTGCATCAGAGCTGAGCTGAGTGAAAAGGAAGAAACTCTACAGACTCTCAACGGACAATCTAAGGAGTAAATAGGGGAGACATGAACATAAGAAAAAAAGTTGCCTAATAACACTTTCTGCAAGAAAGTATACACGAAGCATTTTTAAGATCCAACTGTACCCTCATAATAATTCTATTGCTTGCAGATTACAAAATATTGATACAAATACATCAAGAAAATGGACTGGTATTTCGTCTTCCTTCGACAATGGTTATCAAAAGAAATGTTGTCAAGTAGAATACCGTTCAAATAACAACGAAAAAAGCGAGAAAAATTGCTGCTTTTAACAGATGGGAAGAACCACTGTTTTTTTTTTTGTAATCCCATACACAGCGCATAAAGTGATTTTCCCTAACTGAAAATGTCCATAACTTTTTGTTTAGCTCACAGTGATGATGAGGGTACCCATATTATTGGAGTTACTCAATGCGCAGGTTGATCGGATGTGAACTTTCACCGATATCAAGAAAGCGAAACAAAATCGTCAATTTTTTCGTCTAACTCAACACTCTCTCCGGTTGACATATAAGGCAAATTTATCGTAAAGAATCAGTCTTCATAAAATTGCAGCCTATTCGCCATATCTATATTCCTAAATAAGATAAATTGGCTTCTTTTAAGGCATGGTGATAACTAATTCCGAGAGAGGCATTTGGCAGGTTTTGAGGCTTCCATAACGGCCCCTCTACGGTGTGTGTTAATAGACTGACCGCGAAAATATTCAAATAAATAGATAAATGCAAACAATTCAATGATAAAATTGCCTTGACCATACACTAGTTTAGGACGTGGTACCACCACCTGAAAGACTGACCAGTGTTGAATCAAATGACCTTTACTGGTGCCTGGAGATATTCGGTTTCTGCTCGTTTCTTATAAAGGTTACAATTAACATTTTTGTACCAGCCGAGACTTGTATTATTGAGGAAGCAAAAAACGATTAATGCAGAATCTGAATTCCTGGAAATAATCAGGCTAACACGGGTATAGATTGTTTACACCTTGTGTAAGATAATAGGTAATCTATTGCAAGTGTCGTGAATGTTTACATCGTCGAAATGGGCAAAATGACAATGAAGTTCACCACAAGACGGCCAAAGGGAAAAACATTGGCAGTTGAAAACGGAAGTGAACTTTCACCTACAATAATGAGTAACCATAGAAATAGGCTTTTTAACACCCCTTAAGGATGAAATATTCTTCTTCTATAGAATGTCTCTAGTATTGAATACTTGTTTACTTACCTGCGTTGGTATGAGTTCCACAAGTGGGTAGGTAGGGGTTCAAGAGTGACTTTGTTATATTTCCAGATAACGTCTGGTAGGAGAGCGAAGGGTTTCACCACATAACGTCCCTATTACGGCAATTAGAAAAAACACATTATCATTATTTTCTGATCAAATACAGTTTGTAGTTTGTACATGCATAGACATGACACTGAAATTCATTCTGGCATATCTTGAAGGTCGAAACCATGTACGTTCATAGGATGACTCCCCTAAATTAATTGTTTTTTAAGAGTTTATTTTCTGCCATTTCAATGCACAGGCGGTGATGTATATTTTGGTGTTTTGTATCCCTATAGTCGGCATAATAAGCAAAAGAAGGAGTGTATTAGTAGTGATGAAGATAATTGCTTGTGAGAAAAGCCTCATTACCGGTTACATGGGCATAAGATGATTTTCTTGCCCAGGTTTAATTTTCTAACAGACGGAAATGACAGTAATTTCAACCACAAAGGTCATGTTAATAATATAAAGCAATGAATTGTATTTGCTGTTATTTCAGTGGATCAGTGGTAAGGATTACTCCCGACTCTTCTCTTCATCCATTCTTTTTAAGAAATCGCCATTTTAAACTCGATAAGAAGATGACGCATCGTGGTTGAGATGAGCATCAAATATTAACTAACAGAGTCAGAGCAAGTTCGATAGTACAGCGGCCACACTAATCTGCTTCGGTGGAACAAGTACGTGCGACGGTTATGCGGGTGAGTACATGCAGCTTGAAATCTTGATTATGTTCCAAAACACACATCAAGCATTTAGGCTGAAGCGAAACATGCATTAATGTGCGTGTATTGACGTCCATGTTAGACAAGATTTAAGCATTTATCTTGCTTCAATGCATGAACTATTCTACAATGGGAAACCTTGAATTATCAAGATAGAGAAAGTAATATTATTTAGTTTGTGTTCAAAATCTTGCATTTTTTGGCACAATGAAAGAAAACGTCTACTTATTCCTATAAACATCACCTTCTATGGAACAGAAGAAATCGTTTCTTCCAAAACCTCGAAGAAAAGGTTTCAAACGAACTTCTTCCTATTGAGAAATAAAAAAATAACACAGTAGCCTTCCAACACCTATTTGTATACTGCCATGCATCTCATCTTATTTAAACAATTATTTACCAAATGTTGTGAATTTGAATGTTACCATTCTTTGTGCAGTAATCTAACCACCTTAGTTTAGAAACCCTTCCATTTCAACGATCAAAATCATGAGTCCTTAAAAGATAATGTTAGGGCAATATATTTTGTTCGTTCTCTTTTCAACTGGTCCCCATGCAAGACCAACAACCCTATACTAATAAAGCAGCTGAATCAGGGTTATCTAGCCGTCTTATCTTCCATTACTCTCAGCAGTATTGAATTATTTGCTCGTTTATTCTTTGCCGAGAAATTACTGGAAGAACTCACAGGTGATTTCATCCTATATTTTTTTAGAACAATTATATGCACAAAATGTCTTTCTTTTCACACAAACACAAACACACAAACACACACACACACAGACACACACACACACACACACACACACACACACACACACAAACATCTGAATACACATATTTGTCATCTTGTAGGACTATACATGGATCAGTTGGTCATTCCGTTTTCCAATTAATGTAGAATTTGTGTGAAGTACAATTAAAGCTGATAAGTATACGTAACATTAAACATTGTGTTGAATAGGGTATACCGTATGTTTCTGTTATCATTAAAATTTTCTTTATTTTTCATTTTATGTAATTACCATTTTACCTTTATATTGTTTGTAGTGAGACTGGTAGGTGGATCAAACGAAAGGGAGGGCCGAGTTGAAATATTTTGTGACGGGCAGTGGGGCACGGTGTGTGACGCTTGCTGGGATATCGAAGACGCGAACGTGGTGTGCAGAGATCTCGGCTACCCATCGGCCTCAGCTCATTATAGGGGAGCCCACTTCGGACAGGGATCTGGACAAATCTTGCTTGACGAGGCTGGTTGTGATGGAACGGAAAACTCCCTGCTTCAATGCCCTCGCTCATACTGGGGATGTGATACTACTTGTGATCACAGTTTAGACGCAGGAGTGAGGTGTGAGGGAGACAGTAAGTTGGAATCATTAATTCAAGAAAGTTCAAGCTGTGGTCGGTCATGGTGACGTTATCATGCATATTATATTCTATTATTTTGTTTTCGTGACTAATGTATCTGAATTCCTATATTTCAAAGATGGCGTTTTCCTTAATGCTTAATTCACGTGTTTTTGTAGATGTTGTCGTTTGCTTGTTTGTTTGTTTGTTTGTTTTTCAGCCAGGGAAATTGAAGGGACTCTTCAAGACCCCTGGTTCCATATCCCTATTAACATGTAAACACAACATCTAACATGTGACATGCAAAATTGATGTACCCCCATTAATGTTACCAGAACCATAAGTTGTACAAAAATCGACATGTAATACCTTCAACACATAGTTGTAATAATTGCTATGATCGAGCCATAAAGGTGATATCTGAAGAAAAAGTGGTAAAAGTTGAATGCAATTACAAAAGAAAAAAAATAGTTATATGTTGGTCAATACTCTAATCAAGATAGAGGGAAATTGATTTCTTTGCCCACGGTGTTCACCAGTTCTATTATTGAAGCGCGATTTCTTTCTTTCTTTTTTTCAAAGGTTCTTTAAGAATTTCCCAGCAACAGGGGCAATGAGAACCTTTGAGCTTTTGAGCACTATCGGCATGTTCCCCAATATATTTATAGAGCTGCTGCGGTTGATTGGGTAAGACCACGCAATAACAAACGTCAGGTTGCTGGTTCGAGTCCCTGGATAGCAGCGGTTGTGCTCTGAGTCAAGGCCATTTATCTGCATTGCCTAGTCCTTCTTAGGGGACTTAGAACCGTCCAGTTTTCTGGTTGATTTTCGAAGTAGTCGTTACTCCTTCAAGGGCCACAAAAATATCATATGAGTTGATTTGATTCAAAATATTCATTCTATAACCTGGTCGTTCCAAATTCCTTTTCGCCGATATTTTAGTCTTCTTCTTTTCTTTTTTTTTTCATTTCCTTACATTTCATTTCATTTTGTTTCATTTCCGACAAAAGTATGATGTACAATATAATATTTGCATATGCATACAAAATCATTGCAGCACATTTTTTTTTATTACGGAGAGAACATAGTTTAAGAGAATGCAATCATAATAGGCAAACTAACTGAATTGCATCAATGCAGTGGTTTTCAAATGTTCCAAGCTATTCCTTCGTCAATGGAAAGGCTTCTTCGAAGGTGTTTCTAAATGAAAAAAAAAAATCGACTCCTTGTGCCATTTAATTTCGTATAAACAAAATATGCACGTGGGATATGAAGAGTGATTCATAATAGATAAATGATGGCAATCATCTGTTTTCAAAAGTATTCAAATTTTGATTTGTCCCTTTCTCCGTTTTAAGGAACCGCAGATTAGATTGCTATAACTGAATTTTCTCTCCGCAATTTTGCCGTCACGTCAATATTTGAGTGAGTAGCCGACAAAACGAACCTTTAATGTTATCTTGGCTTCTTTTTCCATGCTAAGGAACCGGCAGTGTAGATGCGTACAACGTTCGTAGCGACTTGACATTAATTCCGACGGAAGCGGACCATAGGGGCGTCCTTATGGCAAGCCTTTTTTACATTTAAAGTTAATTTCTGATATCACAAATTCCATTTTGTGATATCAAAAAATCAAATTTTTGATATCAAGAATTCAATTTGTGATATCAAGAATTAAATTTGTGATATCACAAATTCCCGTAAGTGTAGCACATGAACTTAATTTGTGATATCAAGAAATTGAATTTGTGATATCACAAAATCCATTCTTGATATCACAAATTCAATTTGTGATATCAGAAATTCGAATTTGTGATATCTAAAATTCAATTTGAGATATCAGTAAATGAATTTGTGATATCAGAAATTCGAATTCTTGATATCAAAAATAGGTTTCACGTGAAAAACCAATAGTAATTCGTGACATCACAAAATGATTTTTTGATATCACAAATTCGAAATTGTGATATCACGAAATAAATTTGTGATATCACTAGTTTGAATTTATGATATCAAGAATTCTTATTTGTGATATCACAAATGCGAATTTCTGATATCACAAATTCCATTTTGTGATATCACGAATTGAATTATTGATATCACAAAATCGAATTTGTGATATCAGTAATTCACAGGGAATTCGAGCGTTAGTATTGCGCTGAAATTCAACTGTGAATTCGAGCGTTAGTTGAGCGCAGAAATACACGGGGAATTCGAATGTTAGTTCAGTGCAGTAAATCCCTGTGAATTCGAGCGTTAGTTGAGAGCAGAAATACAAAGTGAATTCGAGCGTTAGTTTTGCGCTGAAATTCAACTGTGAATTCGAGCGTTAGTTGAGCGCAGAAATACATAGGGAATTCGAGCGTTAGTTCAGTGCAGTAAATCCCTGTGAATTCGAGCGTTAGTTGAGCGCAGAAATACAAAGTGAATTCGAGCGTTAGTTTTGCGCTGAAATTCAACTGTGAATTCGAGCGTTAGTTGAGCGCAGAAATACACAGGGATTTCGAGCGTTGTTCAGTGCAGTAAATCCCTGTGAATTCGAGCGTTAGTTGAGCGCAGAAATACAAAGTGAATTCGAGCATTAGTTTTGCGCTGAAATTCAACTGTGAATTCGAGCGTTAGTTGAGCGCAGAAATACACAGGGATTTCGAGCGTTAGTTCAGTGCAGAAAATCGCTGTGAATTCGAGCATTAGTTTAGCGCAGAAATACAAAGTGAATTCGAGCGTTAGTTGAGCGCTGAAATACACAGGGAGTTCGAGCGTCAGTTTAGTGCAGAAAATCGCTGTGAATTCGAGCATTAGTTTAGAGCAGAAATACAAAGGGAATTCGAGCGTTAGTTTTGCCCTGGAATTCAACTGTGAATTCGAGCGGTTTTGTTTGTTTGTTTTTTTTTTTTACCGCCGAAATACACAGGAAATTGGAACATTACTTTTGAGCTGATATTCAGATGGAAGGTATACTACTGCTAACTTTTTTTAGAACAATGTTCAAAATACCAATAACTATATATGAGAGATTTACACATCCATCATTCCCTATGGGATCGTCAAGGTATATTTGATGAATTATTGATACAAATCAATTGTTTTGCAACATGTTATCATGAATTCAATGATACTATGTTCACTTAGGGCCTACATTTAATTCATCGTTTTGGTCCTCAAATTGTCATCTATTACTACATTATTGTTAATTATGATACATTTTTCATGTGGTAATCCCCTTTACAGTAAGACTCTTCCACCAAATCGATGATAATTATGTGTGGTTGTATGTGTATGTGTGTTATAAAAGCATATACCATGTGTTTGTATTGCGGAGGACCGACCGAGGGCAATCAACCCTCTGGTCTGTGTATGTCAGCAGCGGAGAATAAGAGAGAGAGACTGTGAGTCATGCGGGGTGCGAGAGGGAGTCGTAAACTTGCCAATTTAATGTCCACCGCTGGTGTCGGCTGGTGGTCACATAAAGCAACGTGTTTCTCCTAAAAGACATTTTCTCACTCCTCAAAATCAGTCCTCCTGAACAAAGGGGTGTATATTAAGACCAATAGTGTTGGGTGTACAGTTTGCCTGCCCCAATATGTTTATGATTTTGTAAAATAATTTAAAGTGTAATCATATAGGCAAGTTTATTCAAGAACCAAAACCGGGGAGAACAAAACTGGAATGCACAAGTCCAAAAGTCTTCAGACCAGATCAAGGAGAGTGAAGATATCCAGATCTTATGAGGAGTTTATGCAGCAGTATGCATGGCAAACAAACAGTTAGAATTTGTAGTAAGAAAAAAGCAGTAGTACCAAGGACTTCAATTTTGTTAATCTGCGCAATGAGAAATCTCTCTTATTAACTCGGAGGAGTAGCAGGGGGAGGTCGGGAGAGATAGACCAGGAGCTGGCTGCTGGCCAATTTACCCCATCAAGCCCAAAAGGTTTGACCCCTCAAAGTTACTGGGGCCACCCCCCTCATTACAAAACTGGGCGTCAGCCTGATACCTGAGGGCGGGGTCGTCCCCCAGGGACCCCCCAAAATGGCCCCCGGCGGGTGTAATTTACCCCATGGAGCCCATGGACCAAACCTGGTCTAAAAGAATGGCCTAGGGGTGCACATAATAAAAATATAAAAACTGACAAAATATCTGGTCGGGAAAGGGGTTGCCAGACCATCCCCCCCTGGGCCCCCCCCCCCCCCCCCCCCCCTGGCGGGTGTAATTTACCCCACGCAGCCCATGCACCAAACTTGGTCCAATGAAAGTACTATGGGTGTACATAATGAAAATATAAAAACTGACACGATATCTGGTTGGGAAAGGGGTTGCCAGATCCCCTCACCCCCCCCCCCCCCACTGCCCATTACGCCCCTTCGTGGGTTTAATTTAGCCAACAGCACCCATGGATCAAATTTGGCTGGGGGAAAGTAGGCCCCACTATGGGTGTGCAAAAAATAAAGATAAAAGCTGACAAAATATCTCACTTACAAAGAGTAATCAAACATATCCCCTACCTTTGCTACCCCCCCCCCCCCATTTTTTAGTGTGAAGGGCCTATACGGTTTGGAGAGGTATGAATGAGCGTGTCATAAAAAGTAATAACTGGAACTTCTTGAATTAAGATGAAGTTATGACAACAGAAGCATTATGTGTGTACATATATCCACATGCCCCATCCCACTCCCTCCCCCAAAAGAATGGAGTTATCAATATCTACACTAGAAACATACTCAGACAGTGCAGACCTTTGCCAAGCAGCTCATTTCCACCCATCCACACATGCTAAAAACTGCCAAATTTCCCATATAAAAGCCTTTTGCTTTTAAATGCCATCAACTTCCAGCTGTGTGGTAGTGCATTATACCTTGAGCACATGCCTTTACCTTTAGTGCGCATGTATGCAAACCTCAAATTAATGCAGCTTGAACTCCCAATTCCATTGATCTCATCTGCCCTAAGATAAAAATCATCAAAATTTCATAAAGATTCCCGGATCACTACCAAAATTTATATTTATCATCTGTTTTTAAAATGTAATTGTGTTATTATCATCTTTTCATACAAGTTTCATCCAAATGTGTTCTCAACCTTTCAAGTTGTTTTGCATACAAACAATAATGCAGACAATACTATATATAAGTAACATAAAACCTCAAGTGGCAGAAATAATTACAACTGTATCCAACATCCTACAGTTCAACTGTGTTACCTTGCATGTGGAGCAAGCTCATGTACAACAGTACAAGAAACTGTATACCTGTGATACAAAATTGTACATACACATGTAGTGGGTGCATAGGCCATAGTGTGGTTAATTGCATGCAAATATTTGTATGTTGTATACATTTTACTTGTTGCATGCAATTATACATTTCGAAGATCGGCAACACGTGTATCATCAGTCTGCAAACAACAAAAAGGCGGTGTTTTCCTGACCTTGGTAAGTGAACTGAGCTTTCCTATTGTAGGTACTATACTGGTAGGCCCCTATGACAGTAGTACATGTATTTCATCACTGGATTACAATTGGTGTCAGTAACAGAGCAAACAAAGAAAGGTCAAGAGTCTAGATCTTGGACTAGATCTAAGTCTCAAATATGCTATGATATGGCTAGATATCTAACGTTAGACCTATATTTCCTATACATGCTATAGCTTGTAGAGTACCTAGTACCGGTACTATTTGGCGAAACCAAATGAACTGGAACAGGGGATGGATTATCAGTGAGATGTAGTGTATCATGAGTCATAACTGAGAAACCAATAAACAGAACATCAATGTTCTCAGCCTATATAGGTTTAAGTGTCAAAGGTGTGCATTGCTTTAAATTTGCATAGAACACTTAAACCCTGAATTTGTTTAAGTCACTGCACTTCCTATCATTCATAGCTAGAGTCAAAAAGACAGAATTATACTACATTTCAATTTCTCTATCTAATAGACAACTTTGACTTTAGGATTAGAAATAGCCCTATTAATTGCTATATGTATCATAAGTGTTGAAGATGCAGATGTTCCAGTGAATGAATACTTGCATTCCCTGTGTTGTAGCCTCTCCCAGGAGAGGCTGCAGTGCCAGTGTGGTGCATGTAGTTGTCTTTGTGCAGACTCATTGACAACCAACAAAGGTTTGTACCTGTAAACTATGAGAGCTGCACAAGGTATAGAAAACAAACAACTGAAGTGAAAACAAGCTTATGTGTACTTTTGCCTCATACATCAGTGTAAACAAACTCAGAGTTGAGCATAAATACTGTAGCAATGCACAATTATAGCTTTGGCTCCAACAGAGGTGTAAGTGAATGACCTTTGGTACAGATTCCTATATTTTTGCAGGTATTTAAAATATTATCTTACTACTAATGGTTTCATTTGGGCACAGCTCTTCTCTGTCCATGTTTCTGGCATGGTAGACATGCTGCATGTACTGTAGCTTGTTAAGACATCGGTATCACAATATTTGCAACTTTAATCAGGCTGTTTGTTATTTCTTTTGCTATATTTAAAGAGAGTTTCAGATTATTTGCCTAATCTTCATACCCAATTCTGCAAGTATTCATTCACTGGAACATCTGCATCTTCAACACTTATGATACATATAGCTATTAATAAGGCTATTTCTAATCCTAAAGTCAAAGTTGTCTATTAGATAGAGAAATTGAAATGTAGTATAATTCTGCCTTTTTGACTCTAGCTATGAATGATAGGAAGTGCAGTGACTTGAACAAATTCAGGGTTTAAGTGTTCTATGCAAATTTAAAGCAATGCACACCTTTGACACTTAAACCTATATAGGCTGAGAACATTGATGTTCTATTTATTGGTTTTTCAGTTATGACTCATAATACACTACATCTCACTGACAATCCATCCCCTGTTCCAGTTCATTTGGTTTCGCCAAATAGTACTAGGTACTCTACAAGCTATAGCATGTATAGGAAATGTAGGTCTAACGTTAGATATCTAGCCATATCATAGCATATTTGAGACTTAGATCTAGTCCAAGATCTAGACTCTTGACCTTTCTTTGTTTGCTCTGTTACTGACACCAATTGTCATCCAGTGATGAAATACATGTACTACTGTCATAGGGGCCTACCAGTATAGTACCTACAATAGGAAAGCCCAGTTCACTTACCAAGGTCAGGAAAACACCGCCTTTTTATTGTTTGCAGACTGATGATACACGTGTTGCCGATCTTCGAAATGTACATGGGCGTCACCAGGGGGGGTGCGTTGGGTGCGAACGCACCCCCCTTCAGACCCTAAAAAAAAAAAAAAAAAAAAAAAAAAACTTCAGTCTGCGAGCGAGCTCAACGCCGGACCCTAAGTAATTATGATTCTTTTATCTATTTTTGTTTTTTTATTTTGCATCGGGGACAAGAAAAAAAAAAAAGAAAATCGTGGGCAAAAACAATTCGCACCCCTGGTTCTGGCAGCACTGATTTTATACATATCTATCTAGTACAAGTGTATTCTATACAGTGTTTACATGATAGATTTTGGACATCCTTCCAATGCTTGGTCACTTCGACGCCACCTCGCTGGTCATACCTCCCCCAGTCATGAACATAAAACGACACCCTTGACTACCAGTGGCGGATCCAGGGGGAGAGGCGCACCGGGCGTCCCGCCCCCTCTTCATTTCCAAAGCGAAAAAGTATAGCTACAAACGGCAGTTTTTGGACTGTAAAATGTCAAAATTTTCAAGCTCGCTCGCTCCGCTCGCTCGCATTTAAATTCTCCTGATATTGCTGCATACCAGTAATTGCCAGCAGTTGCGCCCGGTGCGCCCCCCTTAATTTCGAAAGCAAAAAAGATATAGCTTCAAACGGCAGTTTTGGGACTGTAAAATGTCAAAATTTTCAAGCTCGCTCGCATTTAATCTTTATGCAATTCCTCTGATGTTACTGCCAGTAATTGTCTGCAGTTACGCCCGGTGCGCCCCCCCCCCCCCCTTAATTTCCAAAGCGAAAAAAATAATATAGCTACAAACGGCAGTTTTCCTACTGTAAAATGTCAAAAATTTTCAAGCTCGCTCGCATTGAATCGTTATACAATTCACCTGATGTTGCTACCAGTAATTGCCAGCAGTTGCGCCCGGTGGCATGCGCTCCACCCCCCTTTAATTTCCAAAGCGAAAAAATATGGCTAAGAACGGCAGTTTTTGGATTGTAAAATGTAAAATTTTCAAGCTCGCTCGCATTTAATCGTTATGCAATTCACCTGATGTTGCTGCCAGTAATTGCCGGCAGTTCCGCCCGGTGCGCCCCCTCCCTTAATTTCCAAAGCGAAAAAATTATGGCTAAGAGCAGCAGTTTTTGGACTGTAAAATGTAAAATTTTCAAGCTCGCTCGCTCCGCTCGCTCGCATTTAATCGTTATGCAATTCACCTGATGGTGCTGCCAGTAATTGCCAGCAGTTGCGCCCGGTGGCATGCGCTCCATCCCCCTTAATTTCCAAAGCGAAAAAGTATGGCTAAGAACTGCAGTTTTTGGACTGTAAAATGTAAAATTTTCAAGCTCGCTCGCATTTAATCGTTATGCAATTCACCTGATGTTGCTGCAAGTAATTGCCGGCAGTTCCGCCCGGTGTGCCCCCTCCCTTAATTTCCAAAGCGAAAAAATTATGGCTAAGAGCAGCAGTTTTTGGACTGTAAAATGTAAAATTTTCAAGCTCGCTCGCTCCGCTCGCTCGCATGTAATCGTTATGCTCTCCTGATATTGCTGCCAGTAATTGCTAGGAGTTGCGCCCGATGCGCCCCCTTAAATTCCAAAGCAAAAAAAAATTACAGCAACAAACGGCAGGTTTTTTTTTTTTACTGTAAAATGTCAAAATATTCAAGCTCGCTCGCTCCGCTCGCTCGCATTTAATTGTTATGCCTTTCTCCTGATGTTGCTGCCAGTAATTGCCGGCAGTTGCGCCTGGTGCGCCCTCCCCGTTTTATTTCCAAGGCGAAAAAATATAGCTCCGAATGGTAGTTTTTTTACTGTGAAATGTCAAAATTTTTAAGCTCGCTCTCTTCGCTTACTCGCATTTAATCGTTATGCCATTCACCTGATGTTGCTGCCAGTAATTGCCAGCAGTTGCGCCCGGTGCCCCCCCCCCCCCTTAATTTCCAAAGCAAAAAGATATGGCTACAAACGGCAGTTTTGGGACTGTAAAATGTCTAAAATTTCAAGCTCACTCGCTCCGCTCGCTCGCATGTAATCGTTAAGCCATTCTCCCGACATTGCTGCCAGTATAATTTGTTTCACACCGTCATTCCATAATCCATTTACAGGGGGACAACCCCCTCCCACAACCTCCCCCCTTGTTTGTTCCGCTTGTTCGGGCTCGGTCGTCGCGTTCATGACATCAGTGTAAGAATTATTACTAGAAGTTTATTTTATTTTGAATTACACCATTTATAGGCAAATTGTTCAATAACAATTTACTTCAAAATGTACTGATACCTTAAACAAGTGGGACTGTTTCAAGTCGATAAAAACACGCAAAAATACCTGCATCAAATTGCACCATTTACAACATCAAAATGCAAAAAGTGCTCACCGTGGGAGGGGGACACTCCCTCCCACATCCTCCCCCTCGCTCACTCCTCTCGCTCTTGCTTGGCCGCGTTCATGATATTCAGTGTAAATGTTAAAACAGGAAGTTTATTTGGATGATACTATTCTATAGGCAAATTGTTCGATAATTATCTACATCAAAATATACTGCTTTACTTTAAACAAATGGGACTGTTTCAAGTCGATAAAACAAGCAAAACATGCATCAAATCCCCCCTCGCTCTCTCCCCTTGCTCGGGCTCGGTCGCGTTCATGACATCAGTGTAAGAATCAATACAAGAAGTTTATTGAAATGATATAGTTTATAGGCACATTGTGCAACAACAACTTCCAACAAAATGTACGGCTACCTTAAACAAGTGGGACTGTTTCAAGTCGATAAAAACACGCAAAAAACCTGCATCAAATTGCACCATTTACAACATCAAAATGCAAAAAGTTCTCACGGGGGGGGGGGGGGGGGACAACAGGCACTTTCACACCCTCTCTCCCCCCTCCCCCCTCCCCATTTCTCGCTCCCTCGCATACTAACAGCCCCCCCCCCCCCCCAAGATGAAATCCTAGCTACGCCGGTGCCCTTTCCCCGCTTGGTTTCCCTCAAAAACAGTAAAAGTCTTTAATATAGGGATTGAGAGCTTCCTGTATTCCAAATGTCTGTCCAAAAAAAAAAAAAAAAAATCTCGTTACATTAGGGTCGAAACGCACCCCCCTTGAAAAAAAGCTGGTGACGCCCCTGAATGTATAATTGCATGCAACAAGTAAAATGTATACAACATACAAATATATGCATGCAATTAACCACACTATGGCCTATGCACCCACTGCATGTACAATTTTGTATCACAGGTGTACAGATTCTTGCACTGTTGTACATGAGCTTGCACCACATGCATGGTAACACAGTTGAACTGTAGGATGTTGGATACAGTTGTAATTATTTCTGCCACTTGAGGTTTTATATTACTCATATATAGTATTGTCTGCATTATTGTTTGTATGCAAAACAACTTGAAAGGTTGAGAACACATTTGGATGAAACTTGTATGAAAAGATGATAATAACACAATTACATTTTAAAAACAGATGATAAATATAAATTTTGGTAGTGATCCGGGAATCTTTATGAAATTTTGATGATTTTTATCTTATGGCAGCTAGATGAGATCAATGGAATTGGGAGTTCAAGCTGCATTAATTTGAGGTTTGCATACATGCGCACTAAAGGTAAAGGCATGTGCTCAAGGTATAATGCACTACCACACAGCTGGAAGTTGATGGCATTTAAAAGCAAAAGGCTTTTATATGGGAAATTTGGCAGTTTTTAGCATGTGTGGATGGGTGGAAATGAGCAGCTTGGCAAAGGTCTGCACTGTCTGAGTATGTTTCTAGTGTAGATATCGATAACTCCATTCTTTTGGGGGAGGGAGTGGGATGGGGCATGTGGATATATGTACACACACAATGCTTCTGTTGTCATAACTTCATCTTAATTCAAGAAGTTCCATTTATTACTTTTTATGACACGCTCATTCATACCTCTCCAAACCGTATAGGCCCTTCACACTAAAAAATGGGGGGGGGTAGCAAAGGTAGGGGATATGTTTGATTACTCTTTGTAAGTGAGATATTTTTGTCAGCTTTTATCTTTATTTTTTGCACACCCATAGCGGGGCCTACTTTCCCCCAGCCAAATTTGAAAGGGGCGTAATGGGTGGTGGTGGTGGAGGGGGGGGGGGGGGGTGAGGGGATCTGGCAACCCCTTTCCCAACCAGACCAGTGTCAGTTTTTATATTTTCATTATGTACACCCATAGTACTTTCATTGGACCAAGTTTGGTGCATGGGCTGCGTGGGGTAAATTACACCCGCCAGGGGGGGGGGGGGGGGGGCCAGGGGGGGGGGGGGGGGACGGTCTGGCAACCCCTTTCCCGACCAGATATTTTGTCAGTTTTTATATTTTTATTATGTACACCCCTAGGCCATTCTTTTAGACCAGGTTTGGTCCATGGGCTCCATGGGGTAAATTACACCCGCCGGAGGCCATTTTTTTTTGGGGGGGGGGGGTCCCTGGGGGACGACCCCGCCCTCAGGTATCAGGCTGACGCCCAGTTTTGTAATGAGGGGGGTGGCCCCAGTAACTTTGAGGGGTCAAACCTTTTGGGCTTGATGGGGTAAATTGACCAGCAGCCAGCTCCTGGTCTAAGAGTATCTTTCACATGACAGAGTAAAGAGAAACGCAAACAAAAGTTGTAAGTCAACCAGTCTCTGGCAAATCAGTGGCGAGAAATGGAGAGAAAAAAAAAAGAATATAATAATGACTTTGAAGTAATTGACAACATATCAATAATGGCATTTAAGGTATGTTGCTAAACGATTTATTTTCATTGATTCTTTTAAAACCAATTCCTAATCACTTTAAATGAAGACGAGTTGCCAAAACTCTTCATTTAGGTTTTTTTGTAACTATCGTTATATACTATGTAAAGATAACACCTGGAATTCCATAGGAATATCTGCGCTAAACTAATGCTCGAATTCACAGTGTATTTCTGCGCTCAACTAACGCTCGAATTCATTGTTGAATTTTAGCGCAAAACTAATGCTCGAATTCCCTGTGTATTTCTGCGCTCAACTAACGCTCGAATTCACAGTTGGATTTCAGCGCAAAACTAATGCTCGAATTCCCTGTGTATTTCTGCGCTCAACTAACGCTCGAATTCACAGTTGAATTTCAGCGCAAAACTAATGCTCGAATTCCCTGTGTATTTCTGCGCTCAACTAACGCTCGAATTCACAGCTGAATTTCAGCGCAAAACTAATGCTCGAATTCCCTGTGTATTTCTGCGCTCAACTAACGCTCAAATTCACAGTTGAATTTCAGCGCAAAACTAATGCCTGAATTCCTTGTGTATTTCTGCTCTCAACTAACGCTCGAATTCACAGCTGAATTTCAGCGCAAAACTAATGCTCGAATTCCGTGTGTATTTCTGCGCTCAACTAACGCTCAAATTCCCGTTGGTTTTCTGCACTGAACTAAAGCTCGAATTCCCTGTGTATTTCTGCCCTCAACAAACGCCAGAATTTACGGTTGAATTTCAGCGTAAAACTAATGCTCGAAATCAAATTATTTCTTTGCGAAAGATATGTGCTGAAATTCCATGTAAATTAATGATATCACAAATTGGAATTAGTGATATCACAAAATGTATTTCTTGATATCAAGAATGTGAATTCGTGATATCTCGAATTGAATTTGTGATATCACGAATTGAATTTCTGATATCACTTATTCGATGTCGTGATATCAAGAATTGGTTTTACGTGATAAAGCAATGGGTATTTGTGATATCAAAAATTGAATTTGTGATATCAGAAATTCGAATTTTTGATATCACGAAAGGGAATTCGTGATATCAGAAAATCTTTTTAAAAAGTAATATGGCTTGCCATACGTCCTACAGTGCCACCTTCAGAGTAGTGAACAGTCCAGAACGTTAGAAGTCCAATGTAAGTATATGTCTTGTTGAAGGAGCTAGATAGTGAATATGCTTAGTCAATGATGTTGTTGTTGATGATAGACGCTTCCATGTCGTACGGTTCGCTCATTTGACTCTTTCTGGTCATATAATCATTATCATACATTTGTTCAGGGTCTATACAATATATTTAAATACACCTTCGCTATATATGTGAATATTGGCTTTATTAGGAGGATATAGATTACCGTAATGGAATAAGTGTGTGCTGGTGGTAAATCACAAGATATCAAGTTGTAAAATTCTGTCAAAAATATTATATACCTCGATAATATTCCGGGGGTTGAGTAAAACACACAAAATCATTTCACTATAAGTTACGCAGTTTAGGTCTTCTCCGTAAATATCTTAACCGTAGTGTTTCTAAGAAAATTGATCACGCCTGGAATTCTGATATGAATTTTTTTCCCGCTCATAATATCAAAGCTATATGAATTGAAGAATGCAGCTCTCCTCCCAAGCACAGACACATCACACCGAGTACTGAAATAACTCTGCAAGTTGCTTGTTGAAAACGTGTTGTTTTCAAGATTCGTTTCCGTTTAGTTCACCGTTGAAATGGCAGTACTCCATCGGCCTGGTCAAGCAATACATTCCCTCTAGAATCATACGTTTGAAGAACTCTGGCCCACCTCGTTATTCCTAGGAGGCACACTGAGTGCGCACATTGGGTCCTCTCTATTGAACTCGGTCACTCAATTGATTTAAAGTGAAAGTCGAGTATTAGTTGAGGTGAAGATTAAGCCTTTATTTTTATTTTTGGCGAGATACTTAGAAAACACTTTACGAAATGTTAAACAGCATACAATTCTAAGGGGAATTCAAAGTTTATTTGATGAAAATCTGTTTTGAAGTTGCTGAGGTATCAAAAAACAAAGTAAAACAAAATGATCTTAATAAAAGGTGGGTCCACGTTTTATTAGGTATCCTTTGTTTGGATATCTTAGCAATTTCAAACAAATTTCATCAAATAAATTTTGAATTCCTCTTAAACTTACGCTCTTCCATATCTTATGAGAGGTTTCTCATTATCTCAAGAAATCATCAAAAACCGTTGGAAACCTAAAGTCCCATCTAAAGCGAAACTGTACATTCCTTTAAAGTACTAATTCTGTTGACGTGTTCAAAAGTTTCCTTACGAGGTATTTGTTCAACTTGACCACCATTAATTGATTACTATTATTTTGAACTATGCTGTTTCACTTTGTCCTTTCTTTCCAGAGACCTTTGTGCTTCTAATTCATTATTTTGAACAAGTTGCGCCAAGAGTTCTAACACCATATAAAATTATTATCACTAAACAAGCAAAAAGGTATACTCAGACATAAATACATACACACACTAACGAAGAGGGGACTTGCTTTTAATTCTGTTCATTATTGAGAAAAAATAACAAAAAGAAGTTGTGATTTTTTCTTCTGTTCAGCGGCTGCTCATTGACTGACCTAGAAGTAACACTTTGATATCCCCTGGTGATTTTGTTCATACATTAATGATAATCAGGCACTGAATGCCTTGACAATTTAACATTAATGTTTGAAAGAATAAAGAATCCAAAGGTAAGCATGAGAGCATTGAAAATTAGCAGATATGGACACAAACTATGTTTTAACGCCAATACCAGCCATATTATCGATGAAGAAGTGCAAAGTTAAGACTATCAATATTATTAATGACTAATAAAATATCATAATTGACATTCAACAATGAATAATTTGTCAATGCGAAAGATAGATAAAGTTGGGAACTAACTTGGGGACTTCCTGTCTGTAATTTCTCAAGCATCCAGACTGTAAACATTCTAACAATGTATGGTTTATTTCATTCCACAAACATATTAAGAAAAACATTAACGTGAGGCAATCAGCTAATGATTTCGAGTGAATGAAAAATTGCATTTTAGAGGTTTTAGAGCAATAAATCATTTCCAAGCACTATACCTAGATAATTCCGAAAGTAAGAAATAAGAGTTTTAAGTCTCAAATTCCCAACGTTTTAGACTTCAGGCAGATAGAAAGTAACTTTAGCTCGTGATTTCCTTCCAAATATTCTGTTTTCATCCTTTAACAGAAACATGACTTAGTTTAATGTTTTCAGAACTTAATGTCTTGGACTTTGAAATATTTTTTGGCAGGCGATGTATACATGCATGCATCGTAGAGTGTCGTGATCATGTGTCGCATTGCATAAAAAAAAAAATAAAATCGCCTTTAAAGATGACTTTTTATTTTGTTCATAACCTTAGAGTAGACAATGTTAGCTTTAGGAAATCCACAAATTGTAAAATATGCGAAAAATGTTAAATTTAGGGAAAGGTAAAGGTCTATTTAGGCATCTTTTACTCACCCTTCGTTGTGTGATTGTGCGCGCACGCAGGATTTAGAATGCCGTAGAATCTGCTTACATGAACTAATCTCCACAATTCTATTGCAAAACTTGACGTACTCATAATTATGTTCATTTACCTATATAGATGCGAGGTTGTGTAACGCTTGTGATACAAAGTCACATGGATACATGATGATGAAGATAATACACGCTGACATTACACAGCAGTGAAGTACTTACTAGCTGCCTACGTTTACCACTTGTCACGTGACAGATGCCCCAGCGGATAATATCATCGTGATTCAGATCAGCCACGTCGAGAATGAAGAGAAAACAAATGACCTGAAGATCACGTGTCATGTCAACCCATGCGACCAGCCATTTCCACCAATCGAGGCATACGAGATTACAATCGATGACGTCATTCAGCCATCTTCAAGCTCCCCCACCGTGACCCTTGACCCTCTCCCCAGTGGATGCGTAGAAATCTCCTGCACCGGTATCAACGAGATTGGTAACACGACCACTGCACAGACTTACTGTACAAAAAGCTGTGGTAAGAGAATATTTCAGTATTGAATCCTACAATCATATAATTTTTATTGTTATTATTATTATTAATTTTTGTTTACCAGACCCACCTGGGATGATGTAATAACTTTGTAGGTTTGCCACATGCACATGCTTTAATAGCTTGAAAACACTTCTAATTTGATCTCGGGTAATCCCCACTAAACGTAGTTTTGGAATTTTACTCAGTGTCACTGTTTTACTGTTATGGTGAATGTTGACACTCTTACAGTGATTTCTAATAATACCAGCATTGTCTATATTGTATTTCAAATACGAGTGGGAAATGAAACATTATTCTTCTATCACTGTCACTGACACGTCTTTTATTTCCATTAGAAACCAGTGGCAAGCCCCCCGCATCTGATATCTTGTCGATCAAGACTTCGGAGTTCCTAGACAAAGACCGTCAGATGAATCTGCTAATCTTGTGCAGAGCGAACCTGAGCGACCAGCCGTACCCGTACCTCCATTCGTATTCAATTGGAGTTGATGGGACCATTCTGTCCAACGCAAGCTGGACCTCAGCCGTCCTGAGACCACGCCCAAACAGGTGTATCAATGTCACGTGTTCCGCAACTAATGGCGTCGGAATTACTTCCGTGTTGGCGAGGCACTGTCCGAGGGGTGAGCGATAGGAAATCAAGAAATATCTTTCTCCCCCTTTGAATAAAGCAAAAGAGTGACTCCGTCTGTCTAAATTAGGACACGTTCTAGTAAATTAAGAGAATCATTTAGAATGGTCTGGAATAATTTGGGACTTTATAGATTGGTGGTGAAATCTAGGATTACCTGTGATAGGCCGAGTTTCATTTCTGCCCAGTAATATGGACTTTTCTCACTTTATTCATGTTAATCTAAAAAACAACCAAACAATGCTTATGATTGACGACGGCTTCCTTTTACCATGAAATCTGCTAAAGAATAACATCGTCGTAATTACCTAATTAAAGAGACAATTTTGTCTCCTTACGTTTGTGATTATATTACATCCCATCCAATCGCCATCTTTACTGATAGCATACACATTTCCCACACATTTTGTCCATAAAGCTCGATCTAGACTTATGCATGTATATGTTATACAAAGTACATTATGTACTAGTCATCCTTTGTTACCTTTTTGCTTGTTTGTTGTTGCTTTTTTCCAATCACATCCCATGTATATCTCTTTCCATTCCTCAGACCCACCCGCGCCTAACATCATTTCAATCAAGGTAGAAGAAGACGAGGATGACTGGGGAACGAATCTCAATATCTCATGTCACGTGGATCCCACCGACCAACCGTTTCCACCGATCAGTGTGTTCGAAATCATCGCTGATGGAGACAATTTGTCAAGATCAAACTCCTCTTCAATGATCATGGAAGATCAACCCAACCGGTGTATCGATATATCGTGTACCGGTATCAATCAATTCGGAGAGACGTTTTCAACGCAGAATTACTGCCCAGTGAAAACAGGTAGATTTCTTATAAGTTCAGATTATATAAAGGATAATAAAAGATTATTTCTTATTTCACTCACAGTTCATGTTTAAATATGTTGAAGTGCTCTTATTCATATTTCGGCTTTTGTTGTTTCTTAATTCTGTTTGCTTTGGCGATTTTTTTACTGAGCTTGTTATGGGTGGAGATAAAACAACTAAAGGGAAAATAATGGACCTGTTTGATGTCATTATATTCTTTCACGTAAGATTGTATCACGGTTATAATATCATGTACTCATTGTTTTTGATTGAACTTCTCGAGAAGAGGTTTGTTCTGCGTTTGGATGAGGACAAATACATTGTATCTTCTCCCATAGGTCACGCGCCTCCAGCGAGTAACATCCTCTCCATCGAGACCCAGGAGATCAATGGGGAAGGAAGCCAGGTCATTCTCGTTATCACGTGTCACGTCAGTCTTGAAGACCAGCCGTTCCCACACCTCCACACTTACACCATCGGAGTCGACAACACCACGCTCTCCACGTCCAGCTGCGCCTCGGCTCTCTTCAGACCACGCCCACACAAAAGTTGTATCAACGTCACGTGCTCCGCGACAAACGGGATTGGGCGGACTTTCACCAGTCTTAAACATTGTTCAACATTTGACTCGGAGAAAGGTAAGTATGCCAGATGCGCTGATAATAACAAGCCATAAGCATAGAGATGATTACTAAGAACGAAAAAATACAATTTTTTGTGAGACTCCAGGTGCATTACATCAATGTGACTTTATTTTCCAAGACATGTAGATGAGTTTTAGTCCTTACGGTCACTCGAACATTTTTTTTGTTTGTTTGTTTTGTTTTGTTTTGTTTTGTTTTTTCAGGCCTTTAATATTCAGTTTATTTATTCTAAATCAATCTACGATTCAATCTATAGTACAGCCTAAAGTAACCTTTTTTTCAGTTTTGGCTAATAAATGAAGAGTTTGTTCGCAAAAACCGATAAGTCCATTTTTGAAGATTTTGAAGGACGGTCTCTGTCATAAAGTACAAAATAATACCTTTCAAATGATATATTGGTCACTACATAATAAAGGTACATCTTTGAAGTTATGGTCAAAAGAAGCAATTTTTTTCGTTATTCTCTTCATTTTTCTTGACCTTTAATCGCAAATATCTACATTTGGCAAATATGGACTTATCGGTTTTTGCGAACAAACTCTTCAAACATTGGCCTTTCTAAAAATGCATCTCATGATTTATTGAGAATATGACGACAAATTTCGAAGAAAATTAACAAGCACGCTGTTTGTGATATTTTGTCGCGTTCTTCAAATTTGAAGTAGTAAATAAAAGCAATAAAGGTATTCAAGTCCGAGACATTATTGATAGGGGCATAATTTCAAAGTTTATCTGCTTTTGTTAACCGTTTCTAAACTCAAATTTGAACTCGTAACGATGGAAGAAAATTTCTCTTCAGCAATTTCATAAACAGTTTCCACACTACACAACAAATAGATTAAATCTTTATTTAGCTTTCCCTCATAACAAACAATCGAACACATCGAAACACATGCATTTATCTCCTGAAGGTGATACGACCAGTGTGCTTGACCACGTAAAAAAAAAAACCAAAGTTTTATTTTACAGCTTTCAATCTGAATTTTTACCTTGTACGTGTTATCGATAAGTTTTTCGATTTCTCAAAATGATTTTTTTGATTCACTCCCTACATATCTGGTCCTGCCTTACAGGTCCAATTGCTGGTATTCGACGAGGAGTTCTTCAGCAGCCGTCGACCACGTACGCCCTGCTCGTCGCCGTGTTCTTCCTGTCGTTGTTGACCTGTGCGACAGTGATCATGAGGAGGAGAGAGGTCAATGTCTTTTGAAAATTAAACGCCTTCTACATACCTTCAACTCTTCTTTTGCTGAGTTACCTGAGTCCGATGAGAAAAACCGAACTTTTGTCTTCAATCCACGTTTCAAAACTTTGCCATGATGACCCTGTTTTGTTGTTGTTGTTCATCATTTAAGAAAAGTAGAATGAACGTTTTCATTTTATTTTTCTAGTCTTTCTTCATGCTCTTTTATCAAACATTACATTTGTTTGTTGTCTTTTATTCTGCTTAGTCACAGATAAACATATTTTCTATGATATAACCAAGAGATGTTTGGATTGCCGGTTTGCAAGTGTAAACTGCATGCATGTGATTAACGAGTATTGATCGATTTGATACAATGTGTCTAAGTTTGAAAGTTTAAGTTTGAAATCGTTACAATTTTGTATAATAAATATGACGCATTAATCTGCTCGTATCTTTATCAGTTTACTAATTTGGCACTTTGTTGGCATAAAGTATCATTTCTAAGCCTCAATTTGGAATTATTTATTTCCAATAACAGTAAAAATACAAAATAAATAGGAGAAAGCAGGAAAATATCTCATTCATTTTCCTTAAAACAATGTCAATTATTGTTTCCAACTACTGCGAGTATTATTGTTCAATTATACTGAATTCTTAAAGTCATACGATACGTGCTTAAACCTATAAATTGGGAGTTGCACCTTCACTGCATTGTTAATCAATTTACAAGCCAATAAAATTACATTTCACTTTCATGTATCACTCTATTCGTGCTTAGTATTTAAACCGATGGACTAAATCATTGAACGTGGATCTATAGTTTATACATAATGGAGTGTGACTACAAAGTATGTTACCCAGTAAGGAGAAGTTGATGAAGATTAAGAATGATGTCTTTTTATTTCTCGTCTGGTTTCAAAAGTGTGTACAAAGTCCAAAATGTCTCGTATTGGTACGGTTGTGTGTGTGGGTTTGTTTGTGCTTGTGTTAACAATGTCATGACAACTTTACTAAACATTGCATACTTAGAATAGGTATATATATAATTATATATATGTGACCCTGCACCTCAAAACAAACAAAAAGTCGCCAGACATGAATTTTCAGTTAAGACCATATTCTAAAAGAGCAGACTTTAAGCTTTAAAATGATGTATAACTCAAATCAAATGGACTCTCGTAACCTATCTAAATATTGGAAAGAAAGCACAAACTCAGGAAAAGTGTGAACTGAGAAAAGAGGCTCTGAAGTACAGTGTCTACTCAAGCGCTTAATCTTTACCAAACCGTGCTGGCTGTGTGATGAATGGGACAAAAAAACAGGAAGTAAACCACCAGAGTAACAACAATGAAGGGATTATCAGATTTAACTGAAATTGAGCAGGCCTCATTAACATATTCTGTCCATAATTAATGCCAACTTTCAAAGCAGTAGCACTATCCTTTCAAAAGTTATTAGAGTTGAAAGTGAAGAGTGTGGACAAGGTTTTTCAGAAATGAAAAAGGGATTCTAAAGACACACCTAATCACACTATTCTACCAAAAATGTTCGAGATAACCTGCTAAAAAAAAACACACTTTCCTGCCCGTTTTATGATACCAAATGTTAGCATAATGTAAAAGAAGACCCGCTCTTTCAGAAAATATGAAAAAGTCAAGTTCGGCTAGGTTGACCCATTTCACTTATTTTCAGTCCTCACGCAAAATCAGTGTGTGCGACTTTATGTTCGTTTTGAGGTGCACGGTCACATATTGTAACGAAAGTCGGTGGAACCGATTCGATTTAACTGTTCGATTAGTATTTGTTATGATCGATAGTGTGTATAACATAGAAAGGGGCACAATATCGAAACGGTGGACAAACGTTTCAAGGTGGTAGTGCATCATTATAAGTTTAAACATTTATTATTAGATATGTGGTTACTTGTTTGTCATGGGCAAGTTTGGATTATTTTAATACCAACTCCGGTTTAGACCGATGATACATGCCGAAATATAGCAACAATGTACAAGAGATATTGTTAAAACGTATAATCATTGTACGAATTTTGTAACCACGCCAACATTGTAAATAATTTGAACGACTACAGCGGGTATTTTCCGCGTTGCTCATGGCCGTGCGGGATTGCCTCTTCACTCCGCGATAGGAGGGGAGGCATATAAAGTGGCCGTTGTGTGACATAGTCCGCAACAAGTAGCCCGTGTATGATACATTTCCAATGTGTTGTTCATGTTCACTTCTATATATAATAAACTGTGCATATGTTCCTGAATTGCTGTCTGCACTGTGTCTTCTTGAGGGTTCTACCACAATACAACAGCTTGGAGAGTGGTGGCACATGTTCCTGAGTTGAAACGCCGTTCCTGAGAAGACCAACTAGCAAGTCATTGGATTTCGGGTATAATGGTAATGTGACTTGTCGCATAGTCCGTACCCAATCCGAGTTCCAGTCGTCGCCGTTGGATTTCGGGTATATTGGTAATGTGACTTGTCGCATAGTCCATACCCAATCCGAGTTCCAGTCGTCGCCGTTGGATATCGGGAGAAGTGGTAATGTGATTTGTCGCATATGCCCTGTACCCAATCCAAGTTCCAGTCGTCGCCTGAGGAAGTTGGTAACGGTGCGATATAGCACTTTACCCCGTGCCATCAACGATACCTGTGCTACCATATGGTTGTGAAAGGTGTTCCACGTTAGCGTGTGACTGAATTGGTAGCAACACTTGGTAGCAGAACTTGGTAGCAAGAGTTGGTAACAACACTTGGTAGCAGAACTTGGTAGCAAGTGTTGGTAGTAAAAGTTGATAACAAATAAGTGTACCAACTTAACATCCTCTACAAGTGACGCTTGGGAGTGACATACTTTAAGTGATGCTGAACTTGGTATGTGTGCCGCTTGTGTTGGTGAGCTGCTTCTGACACAACATAATACATGGTAGCATACAGACTAGTAGTTTTAATAATTTAAAGGGATCGTTGTAAACTGCAACAAAACGAACCCCGCCTACTCGGCCATCCTGACACGGCTCGCGGAGACATTTGTACAGACAGTCAAATACACTCTCTTAATTCACGACGAGAAGGCGAGTTCGTCACACATGGTGTCAGGAGTGGGATCCCTATGTGTAACTTTTGTATGAATTAATGTAGTTAACTGTGTTTTCACTATGGCACGCGAAACGCCATTGTTGGAGTTGTCACTTTTGCTGGAGAGCAAGATTAGCGAAATCGACGACTTAATTGCTCAGGTGTCAGAATCGGTACGCAAGCAAACTGAAAAAGCACCAACTTCGGTTTCTAACTCACGCTGCTCACCGATGACACTTGGAGGGCGCCGTAACCAGTCGTCACTGTCACGCTCACCAGTGGTGTCACCTCAGCTGTTTGGAGATGCGAATAGAGACGTGGAGTTGTCAGCTCCGCCATCGGCAAAGCTACTACCTCAGCAGCATCAAATTCCAATGCAGCAGTCGCATTCATCTCGTACAAGTGACCAGCCTGTTACATTTGGAGGACAACCAGATGTAATGCCACACCAGTTTAGCCCGAACCAGCGACGTCGAACAGAGCTCTGGGACCAGAGACGTCATTATGATGTTCAGGGCAACGGAACCAGCAAACCGGCTGTCATACCAGATAGATATGATGGCAAAGGACCTGTGCTGGATTATCTTTGCCATTTCGAAGCTTGCGCTGGAGTTAACCGCTGGACGGAAGTGGAAGCTCTTCAATATTTGGCTGCCAGCTTGAAAGGAGCTGCTGTCAAAGTACTAGCACAGCAGACGGGACGTCAGTTGACGTACCAAGAACTTGTGAACCACCTGAAGCACCGCTTTGGACCTGTTTCGCATTCAGAAGTATTCCTGGCTGAACTGCGTACCAGGCGACGCAGACCGAAGGAAAGTTTGCAGGAGCTAGGACAGAGCATTCGCGAGCTTGCATCCATGGCATATCCTGAATTCGAGGAAGCGGGCCAAGATAAATTGGCTCGAGGTCACTTTCTCGATGCTATAGTTGACCGGGATATCCGAATCGGCCTCTTCCAGGCTCAGCCTTGTACGCTCGACGAGGCAATCCAAGCTGCTCTCAACACAGAAGCCTTCCTGCGGATGGAGAGCGACCGTCGACAGTATAACCGGGTCTTGTTGTCACAGGAGGAAGAACAAGACGTGGCTGTGACGGATGAAGACACTGCTGACAAATCCATGGGGGTGTGTGAAAATAACACCACTCTCATGATCGAAGCAGTGAGCGATCTAATAAAGAAGAGGGAGAAGGAGCAACCAGCGCCAGTGCCGAGAAACGACTTGGCATCAAAGACTGAGACACTCCCTAAAAGCGAACAGAAGGAGGACAGTCAGCCTTCTGACAACAAGGAGGACACATCCAAGGAGGGTACGAATCCTCCAGACGACGGGTGCACACCAGCCAGAGAGGCACCCGAACCAGAGACATCTCACCCGCCACTACCTAGTTCCCCAGCTCCACTTCTGTCATCCACGTTCCAGAAAGGACTGTACGTGAAGTTGAACGTGAATGGGCAGGAGGTGATGTTTCTGATAGACAGTGGTGCATCGCAGTCATATGTCTCAGAAGAAATGTACCTGCGAATGAGACCAGAGCGAAAGCCACCACTTGAACCAGTGACAGGCATCGTTCGTCAAGCAGATGGATCTCGGCTGAAAACAAAGGGACATGCTATCATGGAACTTCAGCTTGGCTTCTGCTTGTGCCATGTTGACTTGGTAGTAGCTGACATAAGAGCTGAGGGCATCCTCGGTCTGGATCTCTTGATTGGTCTGGACACCACGCTAGATTTCGAGAACATGCAGCTGCATACTCCATGGGTATCTCTCCCATGTATAAACAATGAGAAACAGATATGTGCAGCAACGACAGCACCGACGTTGGTAAAAGGGACAGCGCCAGCCAACCTTACCAGCCTTGCTGATGACGACACAGAGACCACGCCTCTCGACGAAGGTATAACTCAGAATTGTGTGCCGCCACATCTGGTGGACTTCTGTCAATGCAGTTTGACAGAAACTCCCCCAGAAAGCAATTCATCGGCATACCAGCTTCTGAGAGACGACTAAGAGGTGTTCTCTACAGGCCGAGCAAGGACACGTGTCAGCGTCAGCGCGACAGCACCAGTGGTTGCGGGAAAGCTACCTAGTGGACATCGCCGGTGTGACGACTCTTCCTCACCTGCACGCTATTCTCGGTCACCAGGAAGACCACCTGATTATCTACCCCGATCGAGGAGCCGCTCTCCGTTGAGGCACGTCCGTTCTTCTCGTCGTACATCGGATTCATTCTGGCACACCATGCCAGGGTAAAATGTGACATTTCTCGTGTCGACCTGTCTGCTGCAAGGGAGCAGCCAGGTCAGGAAATCAAATGAAGAGACTGTTGAACTCTAAAAATATGAGCTTGCGACGAACAATTAGTCTATGACAATTGGACAGCTTTGAATTAAAGTCTGTAGTTGTCTCATGACGTTGTTATGGACTGTACGCAGAGTTTTGCAAAGGAGCAAAACGTTCAATAATGTTTGTAGTAGTACATTTTGTTGTCATTTTTTGCTCTCTATGTGTTCGGCTCCAGGGACGAAGCCTGCATGGGGAGGGAAGCCATGCAACGAAAGTCGGTGGAACCGATTCGATTTAACTGTTCGATTAGTATTTGTTATGATCGATAGTGTGTATAACATAGAAAGGGGCACAATATCGAAACGGTGGACAAACGTTTCAAGGTGGTAGTGCATCATTATAAGTTTAAACATTTATTATTAGATATGTGGTTACTTGTTTGTCATGGGCAAGTTTGGATTATTTTAATACCAACTCCGGTTTAGACCGATGATACATGCCGAAATATAGCAACAATGTACAAGAGATATTGTTAAAACGTATAATCATTGTACGAATTTTGTAACCACGCCAACATTGTAAATAATTTGAACGACTACAGCGGGTATTTTCCGCGTTGCTCATGGCCGTGCGGGATTGCCTCTTCACTCCGCGATAGGAGGGGAGGCATATAAAGTGGCCGTTGTGTGACATAGTCCGCAAAAAGTAGCCCGTGTATGATACATTTCCAATGTGTTGTTCATGTTCACTTCTATATATAATAAACTGTGCATATGTTCCTGAATTGCTGTCTGCACTGTGTCTTCTTGAGGGTTCTACCACAATACAACAGCTTGGAGAGTGGTGGCACATGTTCCTGAGTTGAAACGCCGTTCCTGAGAAGACCAACTAGCAAGTCATTGGATTTCGGGTATAATGGTAATGTGACTTGTCGCATAGTCCGTACCCAATCCGAGTTCCAGTCGTCGCCGTTGGATTTCGGGTATATTGGTAATGTGACTTGTCGCATAGTCCATACCCAATCCGAGTTCCAGTCGTCGCCGTTGGATATCGGGAGAAGTGGTAATGTGATTTGTCGCATATGCCCTGTACCCAATCCAAGTTCCAGTCGTCGCCTGAGGAAGTTGGTAACGGTGCGATATAGCACTTTACCCCGTGCCATCAACGATACCTGTGCTACCATATGGTTGTGAAAGGTGTTCCACGTTAGCGTGTGACTGAATTGGTAGCAACACTTGGTAGCAGAACTTGGTAGCAAGAGTTGGTAACAACACTTGGTAGCAGAACTTGGTAGCAAGTGTTGGTAGTAAAAGTTGATAACAAATAAGTGTACCAACTTAACATCCTCTACAAGTGACGCTTGGGAGTGACATACTTTAAGTGATGCTGAACTTGGTATGTGTGCCGCTTGTGTTGGTGAGCTGCTTCTGACACAACATAATACATGGTAGCATACAGACTAGTAGTTTTAATAATTTAAAGGGATCGTTGTAAACTGCAACAAAACGAACCCCGCCTACTCGGCCATCCTGACACGGCTCGCGGAGACATTTGTACAGACAGTCAAATACACTCTCTTAATTCACGACGAGAAGGCGAGTTCGTCACACATGGTGTCAGGAGTGGGATCCCTATTTGTAACTTTTGTATGAATTAATGTAGTTAACTGTGTTTTCACTATGGCACGCGAAACGCCATTGTTGGAGTTGTCACTTTTGCTGGAGAGCAAGATTAGCGAAATCGACGACTTAATTGCTCAGGTGTCAGAATCGGTACGCAAGCAAACTGAAAAAGCACCAACTTCGGTTTCTAACTCACGCTGCTCACCGATGACACTTGGAGGGCGCCGTAACCAGTCGTCACTGTCACGCTCACCAGTGGTGTCACCTCAGCTGTTTGGAGATGCGAATAGAGACGTGGAGTTGTCAGCTCCGCCATCGGCAAAGCTACTACCTCAGCAGCATCAAATTCCAATGCAGCAGTCGCATTCATCTCGTACAAGTGACCAGCCTGTTACATTTGGAGGACAACCAGATGTAATGCCACACCAGTTTAGCCCGAACCAGCGACGTCGAACAGAGCTCTGGGACCAGAGACGTCATTATGATGTTCAGGGCAACGGAACCAGCAAACCGGCTGTCATACCAGATAGATATGATGGCAAAGGACCTGTGCTGGATTATCTTTGCCATTTCGAAGCTTGCGCTGGAGTTAACCGCTGGACGGAAGTGGAAGCTCTTCAATATTTGGCTGCCAGCTTGAAAGGAGCTGCTGTCAAAGTACTAGCACAGCAGACGGGACGTCAGTTGACGTACCAAGAACTTGTGAACCACCTGAAGCACCGCTTTGGACCTGTTTCGCATTCAGAAGTATTCCTGGCTGAACTGCGTACCAGGCGACGCAGACCGAAGGAAAGTTTGCAGGAGCTAGGACAGAGCATTCGCGAGCTTGCATCCATGGCATATCCTGAATTCGAGGAAGCGGGCCAAGATAAATTGGCTCGAGGTCACTTTCTCGATGCTATAGTTGACCGGGATATCCGAATCGGCCTCTTCCAGGCTCAGCCTTGTACGCTCGACGAGGCAATCCAAGCTGCTCTCAACACAGAAGCCTTCCTGCGGATGGAGAGCGACCGTCGACAGTATAACCGGGTCTTGTTGTCACAGGAGGAAGAACAAGACGTGGCTGTGACGGATGAAGACACTGCTGACAAATCCATGGGGGTGTGTGAAAATAACACCACTCTCATGATCGAAGCAGTGAGCGATCTAATAAAGAAGAGGGAGAAGGAGCAACCAGCGCCAGTGCCGAGAAACGACTTGGCATCAAAGACTGAGACACTCCCTAAAAGCGAACAGAAGGAGGACAGTCAGCCTTCTGACAACAAGGAGGACACATCCAAGGAGGG